>NC_088305.1:29473515-29783997 GCF_032854445.1 Liolophura sinensis | reverse complement strand
TGCAAAAATGTCGAGTGCTGTGACATACGTGCTGAAATATAACAGTAAAATTTGTTTTTTCTGTTCAACTGGATGTCGTAATGAGGGCGAGTGCTGTGACTTAAGTCAAAATCTGAAATATGATTTTAAAGCATATTTTTGGACCTTGTAATTAAAAGTTTGATCACCTCATAAACGTTGTCATAAGACAAACGTGTCCGAATTTCAACTTCCACCACCAAAAACAAAAACAAAATAAGCACTTTTATTAAAGAGGTTTCATATCTTGGCCTAAGTCAGAAATGGCTTTGAGGAATAGGCCCCGAAATAAGAATAAAGTACCGACCTTTCTTATTGTCCACATCAAAACACGCAAAGTGTGGACTGGTGTGGTATATATATGTACGCTTAGGGTTTTACGTCGTACTTTGCAATTATTCAATCAGATGACGACGATACCTATCGTTGTACTAGCAGGCCTTATACATGCCAAAGTAACAGTAAAATATCGATTTTCCTTATAGTTCCCATAAACACGCAAAGTGTTGACTACTATTTGATTTTTTGGGGATCGTGATTGCTGACTTAAGGCACGCGGTACAAATCTAAAATTTCGACAGTCGTAACGATCTGTTACAGTTTCAGGGTTAGCGAAATTCAGGTTTCCAACAGCGAGTTGTTTTCTTCAGGGATGGGTCGTAGTAGATGGGTAACACTCCTGCCAGACAATTGGATTCGACAGCTCACATAACGCCTGCTGGGGCTGTTTTTCTTCGTGGCTTTGTATTTGATAACATTTTAAGAGGAGTTAATGTAATACTTTCACCAATTAAATTAAGACGGGGGCTGCCATTTAGTGCAAAGGATGTCAATCGATGAAAAAATGAATTTAAACATTTGGATTGGGTAAATTGTATTCAAGGTTGATTCCCAAATTTTGATTATGCAGTGAATTACGATCGATTTATTTGCACTTAATGCCTACTCAAGAATATTTCGCTGTAACAGCAGCAGTTCATGAATTGGATGAAATGAGAGAGTGTGAAGTATGGATACCTTACCGAATTGATGAAATGAGAGAGTGTGGAGTATGGATACCTTACCGAATTGACGAGCTTTCCCGTTAACGGCTGCACAGGTTTTCACCAACAGAGAGCGCTCAGTGCGAACCGGTGTGCCATTCTGGAGGAAGGCAACTGATCTGCAATAAAATTCGTGTAAGACGAACTAAATGACCCAACTGGCGTTCTCTGCATTTTTTGCCACCATGCAAATCAGCGAAAATGTGAGGACAGGAAAATTTAGAAAATTCTGAGCAACTAAAAGCCAAGTATGTTGACCCCAGATAGACGAGCTGTCCACATTCGCGTATTCAGGTAAGACAGGGCATCGATCGTCGATGGAATTTAATAGAGAAAGAGGCAAAGCATGCATTATGTTATGGGAGAGCGGATCCTGGACGAGTGATAAAGATGTTCATCATGCAATCGTTAGGACATGAGATGTGGATCCAATGTCTGTGTTGCACGAGGAATTCTCGCTATCCCCGACTCCCAGTGCTGTCCGGGCCATATTTGGCATCTGACATGAAATTCATTGAGGATCATCAACAGAAAAAACATCTGTACACCACATGTAGAGCAGTCCGTCAATTGCGTGCCACAAGGCAGGTGTTATACATCAGGGCACTTCGGTTACGTCCACGGAGTTAAACTCTGATTAACGAAATAAATAAAAATAACTAGCTTATTGTTAGATAAATTTACTTCGATATGTACCAGCAGAAAAGGATATGGCTGGCATCAAAATTGCACATAAATTGTATTGTTTCTTATGTTACAAGGTTAAACGTTTGCTTCATAACGTAAATTATGGGTAAGTTATTGTGCAACAAAAGTTAATGATTGAAGTTTTGACTAAGGTCTAAGTTCGCTTCGTGATCCCGGAGCCGGGTCTAAAAATATACGTTTATGTCACATTACATAGATTACTATTTTTAGTCTTATTTATTTCTTTATTTATTTGATTGGTTTTTACGCCGAGCTCATGAACATTTCACTTATACGACGGCGAACAGCATTATGGTTGGAGGAAACCGGACAGAGCCAACGGCCATCCGTAGGTTGCCGGAAGACCTTCCTACGTACGGCCGGACAGGAAGCCAGCATGGGCTGGACTTGAACTTAGCGCGACCGCATTGGTGGGAGGCTCCTGGGTCACTGGGTCACTAACCAACTGAGCCACGGAGGCCACCTATTCAGTCTTTAAAAATCCTCCAAACATCCAACATATCACCAGCGTGTATGATTGCACAAGCCACAACGACATGTTTTCACAGCGCTGTATTAGCTTTGAGATTATTACACAAGCCGTTTTGGCTTGTGTAATCATTGGATTAGGCGAACCACTCCAGAGCAAACTCTGTCGCCAACGTAATCACGGATTCTCGTGTGCAGATCGTGTAACCTTATCTATATCTCCTGGGATCGAGATTTGCCTGACAAACACCATTAAGTGGAGAATGCACTTTCCATAATCACCAATTACGGATTCAATTACGGAAAGCTCATGCAAATGCAATTCTATATCAGCAGACATTTTTATTTAATAATCACAGAATTAAAGTAGGTAATATTGGACGTTGTTCTGACGTGGCTTGTGCTCGAGTGTCGAATAATGCATAATTCCAAGGCCGTTTTGTGTGGTGTTCGATTTGTAGCTTAGAGGCCATTTTAGTATGGCCAAACGTTTATTTTGGATACCGACTTCTTTGGTGTTGTGACCAAGATGACAAAATAGAGAATTTGGGAAAGATTTTCCTTCAGGATATTGTTATTATGATATATCTTTCATCTCGATTTTATTGTTGTTTGACGCCATAATCAAGAACTTTTCACTGATGAAATGGCGGTCAGTATAGTATGAGAGGAGGGAACCAAGGTACCCCAGGGGGAACCACCGACCTTTGGCAACTTACACCGGTAAACTTTTCCATATAACACACAAGTGATGTCCAGTGAACTTCACGTAAAACTGCAGGGAGAGAATCGTCCACCTTGCCAAGCTGTAACAGATTAACACGATGTATGCTTGGTTGTTTTGGGAGAATGTAGTATCCTTTTTAACCTTAATTATAGGGTCCAGAATCTTTGGCGCTAGACTTCATGGTTGTGTTTGGTTCCGCTTAACCGAAGCTAAGGACAGTATATTCATCGTGTTGAATTAGATCGCGGGGCCTTCGTGGCTCAGTCGGTTAACGCACCGGCGCAGCGTAATGACCCAGGAGCCTCTCACCAATGGCGGTCGCTGTGAGTTCAAGTCCAGCTCATGCTGGCTTCCTCTACGGCCGTAAGTGGGAAGGTCTGCCAGCAACCTGCGGATGGTCGTGGGTTTCCCTGGGCTGTGCCCGGTTTCCATCCACCATAATGCTGGCCGCCGTCGTATACGTTAAACACAATCAAATTAATGGAAATGATACTAGGAAATTCATCCACGAATCTAGCGCAAAGCGGTCTAACGGAAGCTTTAATGTAGGAGATTTATCCCGGCCTTCACCACCCCTATTATCGGGTGACATGGTTACCCCGGCTTCTTGTCCCTATTTATCGGGTGACATGGTTACCGCGGCTTCTTGTCCCTATTTATCGGGTGACATGGTTACCGCGGCGTCATCTACCGTATAAATCGTGTGACATGGTAACCCCGGCTTCATCTCCCGTATTTATCTGGTGACATGGTTATCTCGGCTTCATCTATCATATTTATCGGGTGACATGGTTACCCCGGCTTCTTGTCCCGTATTTATCGGGTGACATGGTTACCACGGCTTCATCTACCGTATTTATCAGGTGACATGGTTATCCTAGTTTTCATCTACCGTACTTATCGGGTGACATCATCAATGCGGTCGCTGTGGGTTCGAGTCCAGCTCATGCTGGCTTACTCTCCGGCCGTACGTGTGAAGGTCTTCCAGCAACCTGTGGATGGTCCGTGGGTTTCCCCGGGCTCTGTCTGTTTTCCTTCCACCATAATGCTGGTTGCCGTCGTATAAGTGAAATATTCTTGAGTAAAAAACACGTAAAAAACCCTAAAACACCTATCAAGTAAATAAATAAGTAAATATCAGGTGACATGGTTATCCCAGCTAAATCTTCCGTACATATCGGGTGATATGGCTAGCCCGGTTTCATCTCTCGTATTTATCGTGTGACAGGGTTATCCGGCTCTTGTCCCGTATTTATGGGGTGGTATAGTTATCCCGGAATTATCTCCGTATTTATCGGGTGACGTAGTTACCCCGCCTTTATTTCCCGTATTTATCGGGTGACATGGTTATCACGGCTTCATCTCCCATTTTTATCGGGTGACATGGTTATCCCGGTTTCATCTCCCATATTTATCGGGTGACATGGGTATCCCGGTTTCATCTCCCATATTTATCGGGTGACATGGGTATCCCGGTTTCATCTCTCATATTTATCGGGTGACATGGTTATCCCGGTTTCATCTGGCCATATTTATCGGGTGACATGGTTATCACGGTTTCATCTCCCATATTTATCGGGTGACATGGTTATCACGGTTTCATCTGCCATATTTATCGGGTGACATGATTATCCCGGTTTCATCCCCCATATTTATCGGGTGACATGGTTACCCTGGTTTCATCTCCCGTAGTTATCGGTCGACATGGTAATCCCGGTTTCATCTGCTATATTTATCGGGTGACATGGTTACCCCGGTTTTATCTCCGTATTTATCCGTTGACATGGTTACCCCGGTTTCATCTGCCATATTTATCGGGGTGACATGGTAATCCCGGTTTCATCTCCCATATTTTATCGGGTGACATGGTTATCCCGGTTTCATCTCCCATATTTATCGGGTGACATGGTTATCCCGGCTTTATTTCCCGTATTATCGGGTGACATGGTTATCCTGGTTTCATCTCCCGTGTTTATCGGTTGACATGGTTACCCCGGTTTCATCTGCCATATTTATCGGGTGACATGATTACCCCGGTTTCATCTGCTATATTTATCGGGTGACATGGTTACCCCGGTTTCATCTCCCATATTTATCGGGTGACATGATTACCCGGTTTCATCTCCCATATTTATCGGGTGACCATGGTTATCCCGGTTTCATCTCCCATATTTATGGGGTGGCATGGTTATCCTGGTTTTATCTCCCGTATTTATCGGCACTTACTAGTAAATAAATAAATATTCACATCAATAAACATCTTTCTCGGAGAGAGACTGTAAGGTTACAACACCTTTTGATTAAACTTGGTCCCTTGACGGACAAAATGACGGCGCTGTATATACATACAGTGGGCTGATAGGTGTTTTGATTGATAGCCGCTCGAAAAAGCGCTCAGCCGATTGGTGAATTAATTTTGTTGATATCGTCCAACATAAACTTGTTCTAACTTTAAATTATGTGTGGCTACGCATGGTCACATGGGAGCACGATGCAGCATTCAACATCGACTGATGATCTCATTTATTTCGTTGAATCGTTTTCTTTATCAGCCATCGCGTCTTTTTTTTTCGGTCATTTTAAAATTTAAATTCTACGATAAACTAACCAGATTAAATTAGATTATATCTGAACTGAGCGTACGGCATATTGCTATAAATCATTGTCTTGTCTCATTTATTTTATTGATTACTATTTTTTTTCATCAACGCTTTTTGTCTTTTTCCAATCTAAACTTATACAACTTTAAACTGAAATCTATTGACTTGGGTCACCTGGGGGCGAGGTATACGAATCCCTTCCCCCCGTTTTTTTTTTTTTTTTGTTTCAGTGCAGTTTATATAATGTAATTTTATTTTTGCTGAATATATGCCCTATTTGTCATTAACTCGGTATAAGGATGGGTTTAATGGCACATCTACGATCACGTGTATAGGCCATTATCCATTTTAATGGATAAGACCTGACACTCGTGTACGACTTTGTATAAATCTGTATGAAATCAACGAAACCCTCTTTGAAGTAATGAAGTCACCGATAACATCGTTATCCACGAAAGAAGAGACAGCTGTATACATCTGACTAATTAAATCATCACTAGGACTTCGTCTTCGTCACACATCTATCCGTGTAATTTATAAACATCTCATCTGTACTGTAGAAACCGATATTATTACAACCAGATATTCACAGCAATAGCTCTCACCAATGCGGTCGCTGTGAGTTCAAGTCCAGCTCATGCTCGCTTCCTCTCCGGCCGTACGTGGTAAGGTCTGACACCAACCTGCGGATGGTCGTGGGTTTTCCCCCCGGTTTCCAACCACCATAATGCTGGCCCCCGTTGTATAAGTGAATTATTCTTGAGAACGGCGTCAAACACCAATCAAATAAATAAATAAATCATAGCAATGGCTGATTCTTATTGTTGTCCGCCTAAAAACTGTCGGCGCAAGCGGCGTACTATTCTTCTTTTTAGTGAAGATACGTCACTGTTTCTGTATAAATCAGTGTTCTCCTAAACCAAAGACGTAGTTCACAAGCACTGTGTAAATCGTAACAACGGAGAATAGTGTATTTTAACACAGCTTAGGTGGAACTGGCTTGCGTAGGCAGGTTATGTAGAACGATAACACCAATACTCTCCCTTTTTTTTTTAGTTGTATACAGGCCTAGGCCTGATGCCAATGCTTTTCTTTTCGCGGTAACGTGGTTTCTAAATTGGATGGTTACATCAACAGAAATACATATCTGGTAAAATATTGCGATGAAAACATGAATATATAGATGAAAGGGATTGGGCAAACTCATCTTTTACAAATGTTCTCCACTCTTTGAAAGAAAATATACGAGTACGCTAAGGTTGACATAAAAACACAATTCGACACTTGAAAGTTGGTAAAATAACTGTTGCAACATACAATCAGTTACAGGACTATATATGGACCAAGACACTGTTATACGTTATAAATAGGCTTGGTTCAGACACCGGTTAACCTATAGGCCTTAGGGTTTCTCTGTGGTATTGTTTGGTTTCATGGCAGTGGTATAGTGATGGTTGACACCAAGTTTCTCCGAGGCATTGTTTGGTCTCAGGATTAGAATACTGATTGTTTTCCCCAAATTTCTTGGGTTTCACAGCGTTAGTATGCTGACAGCAGATAACATTTCTCCGTGGTATTTTGGGTTTTCTCAAAATTGTAACCTTGCAAATGTAACAAAATTTTAGCTTCCAATAACAAGAAATAAACATTGTCTCAAGCTTTGAAATTTTCAGTCATTCGTCAAAAATGGTTTTATGGAATCGTTTTCAAGCTTCAAATCTTGACAAACCCTCAGCTCATGAAACACTGCGATTTTGATTTGATTTTGATTGGTGTTTTACGCCGTACTCAAGAATATTTCACTTATACGACGGCGGTCAGCATTATGGTGGGAGGAAACCGGGCACAGCCCGGGGGAAACCCACGACCATCCGTAGGTTGCTGGCAGACCTTCGCACGTACGCCCGGAGAGGAAGCCAGCATGAGCTGGACTTGAACTCACAGCGACCACATTGGTGAGAGGCTTCTGTATTACGCTGCGCTAGCACGCTAACAAACTGAGCCACGGAGGCGTTTCAGTTAATGAGGAGGGCAATACGACATCGACGTTTTGCGGGATGCCTCAAAACCCTCGAAATTGTACACGTTTTCTACCGAGTTTATAAGGAACTATTGTGGTGGTGAGACCTAAACCTAAGTTTTAGCCACTGATCGTATGCGACAACTTGCGCATGTTCAACTTTTTCCCTTGTGATAATCGTCTCTGTGCTACAGAATCCCCAAGGCCATAGGTTAGCGCTACAGAACCACAAATGCCGTAGCTTTACGCTACAGAACTACAAAGGCCGTAGCTTTACGCTACAGAACCACAAAGGCCATAGCTTAGTGATACAGAGCCACAAAGGCCATTGGTCAGTGCTACAGAACCACAAAGGCCATTGCGTAGAGCTATAGAACCACAGAAGCCATAGCTTAGTGCTACAGAACTACAAAGGCCATTGTTTAGAGCTACAGAACCACACAGGCCATAGATTAGTGATAAAGAACCACAAAGGCCATTGTTTAGTGCTACAAAACCCCAAAATAAAATACATGACATGGAATGAAATTATCTTTTGAAAATCACCAAGTATAACAGTCTTTCCTATTGTTACCCCCCCGAGGCCAACTCCCGATACTTCAAATTGACATCAAAAACCTATACACCATCAACTTACGACAGTTCTCCCTTATAGAAAACATCACGCCAAAAGAATTGTCTACAATCACACTGGATGCTGTGGAATCAATTTGTCAAAGAATGACAGAATATAGGCGCGGTCATTGTGAGCTACAGCAAGTCTAGGAGTGATTGCAAGCTTTACCCATGCATTCACATCTCTGTTAGTCATCTGTTAAACCTTCGTTCGGGCTACCTAAAAACCTTGGTACAACAAGCTTGCAATCTTAGTGCAGTCTACACACAATCCTTGATACACAAACTATTTCAACCAAGCCTAGGTATAAACTACAAGCTAGCCCTGGTAAACTGCAACCAAGCCTAGGTATAAACTACAAGCTAGCCCTGGTAAACTGCAATCAAGCCTAGGTATAAACTACAAGTTAGCCCTGGTAAACTGCAACCAAGCCTAGGTATAAACTACAAGCTAGCCCTGGTAAACTGCAATCAAGCCTAGGTAGATAGCCTATAAAGTTTTCTTCTACGTGCAGGTCTTGGTTTAATTCGAGAACACTTCGGTTTCCTCCACTCCAATTTTTCAAACAGTTAAACAGCGATTTGTCACTCAAACTAATACATCTGAGAATCTATACGTCAAAACAGACATTCATATACCAGCGGTCAGCCAACAATGACGTTCTGGGTCAATAATCGCAAGGCCAATTCACAAAAACGAAATTTAACACAAGCTATCAAGAAAGTATATAAAATGCGAAAATAGGACGGAATTATACAAAGAGAAGCAGTCAGCAGTTTGCAATGATGTTGGAAAGGCACAAGATATGCTCCAGGCTAATGAGTGAAATCAGTATTCAAACCGTGCACCATACAAGATAAGATGTCCATAATAAAATATGTATCTCATTTGCGATTTGATTGCAACTGTTCATGTATCCAGCGTGGCGATCTAATTCAAAGCGATGAATATACATTCGCTAGCCCAAGGTTAAGCAGAATTAGACACAATCATGAAGCATATTGTCAAGAGGACGAGGGGAAAGAATAAAGTCACAGGTCACACTGTTATAATTTCTATGCGAGCCTAAAATCTTTGATTACTATTCTTGTCGGCCGAGTACAAAGACGTATGAATGTTTTAATGCACTAGACACGTACATACACTATCTTGGCATCTGGACTATTTCTACTCCGAGCTAAATAGAATAGAAATGTCTGCAAAGCGTCATTGGCAAATATAACTATAACCCTGCGATCTTGCCCCTCCCTTGCGGAATATATTTAAACACAACTTTCATTCAACGTTGCAGTAATTGATTTTTTTCAGTGTGTACCGCAAGTGTCGTTCAATAGTGCCCTTCAGCGACGCGTGCGATTAAGAATGGCTTGCCTTCTTTAATACAATCCGCCCCCGTCACTGTCATTGGGATGATAGGAGGTTTAAAATAGAATTTTACCATTGCGTTAAAAACTATCGCAATCCTCTACCTCATTGATAGATCAACAACTAGCCTAGCCATCTCCCTGGGGACACTGGCTTCATTACCCCCTCCCTGACGTCCTCCACAGTGCCGTGAGTCCCGCTATTAAGTGACGTACGCCCATAGTACAATTTTCCCCACGAACTTTTCATCTTTTGACAAACGCATCTCAGTAAATTGTCGTGTTTTGCATGGGTGTTTTATATTAGCCTGCAGTAAGTCAGATCTAAAGACCAATTGTCTTCTCCCTCCCGGTCTCTCTTTGAGCCGACAAGGTCTCTCCACGCGATTGCCCATCTTTAAAGCCCAGCTGGAAGCTGGAGACGATCCAGTGAAGCAGGAGGTACCGCGAGTGAAGGTCACAAACTAAAACGCTGTTCCTCCCCAAAACAGCACGGGATCATCAGCTGAAACAATGAGAAGGTGTTTATGTCCCATCAACAGCTGGAGCCTGCTATACTGGGGACTAATCATAAGCGTGGCCGCTTCATACGGAATAAACAGTGATGACAGTATTGTGTCTTACGGACGCTATAGTAAATATCCCCAAGTGTTCCACTCTTGGGATAGCTCGTACCCTTACTGGCGCCTCAAACGGATCCAGGCAGAGTCGGCGCTAAGGCATCGCCCCACGGAAAGGAGCAACCCTTCCACCCCGAGGATATACGACCTACATGGTCTGATTCGTGCTCTGAAAAAGTCATCAACGAAAACATATCCTTCTAAAAGTTTTTCCACTGCTGGCCACAAATTCCGTCAAAGAAACAACCGAAGTTGGCAATTCTAAAACGAGAGATTGTAATGACAGCTTTCCCTGATCACCGCTTGTCTCGTTATGTAAGTATTAACTGTTGTCTTTAGAAACCGGTCGTATGAAAGCTTCAGGTCGGGGGATGTGGGATCGAATCTAACTCTAGAGGCTTTGTAGGTAAAAAGTTTTCACTTTCTTGGCAAGGTGACAAGGCGTCTCGGATTTGCATCAGTTCTACTCTAAGCCCTAAGGGCAAATAAATCAATGGATAAATCAACACATAAATCAGTACATAAATTAGTAGATAATTCATTTAAACCAATGTAGTCAGCGGTTCACTAAAAATATAACTTTGCTGGCATAAATCGTCAGATAAATCAAAGCATAGATTAACAGGTACTGAAATTATTTCAATTTCTGAGACAGATATTAGCAGTGCTAAAAGTGGTGTAGCATGCTAAAGTCTTGAACAAATAGTTCTCCGGCAATTGTGTCACGTGTTAGAATGGAAAAGTGATGTCACAATGTATGTCACCTCCGGCGAGGTGACCGTACACCAATAAACCTGCCTTGGTCTTGTGTAAGATGACAAAACTCCAAATAAATAAACAAAAAATGAAAAAAATAAAGAAGTAAATGTTTAAAATAATAAATAAACAAGTTCAAAACCAAAGGAAAATCGCGAAACCTAAATCGCATCGCACTGGAAAATTAAAGACGTATTGAGAATTGGAGAAATGAAACACGCACATAGGAAACAAAAAAATGTCACTTTCCTCAGCAAAATTTTCAAACAACCTCAGTGCTCGCTCATTCTCACGAAATTTGAGATTCCTTGCTTGCATGAGATGTCTAAACTGTTGCCTATGGTTACTGATGAGAAATCAAAAGGGTTTTTATGTAACTTTTGATCGACTGTGTACAACTTGACCCTCGTGTCGGAAAGGCAGTCTGTAGCCATATCCCCGGAGGTATGTGTCTATCTGAGAATGGCTTGCCGTACTCGGCCAACTCTCTCCTTTGTCACTGGGGAATGCCCATGTTCACTGGTGTATGGTTTCACATAATTTGACTCTTTTCGTCAGGTCAGGCGATCCTTTATATTCCTCCACTGCGCATGTCACACTGGAAGAGTTTACATTCTGCCTTGACACTGTGGGCCAAGCGAAAAGTTAAAGGAATATAACTATCAGGTGTTTTTAGCGGATTCCGTGCGACTGAAAGACAGTCGAGAGATTCTCTGAAAAATCAGGTAGTTTTTATATGTAAGATTCTGCGCAGTAAGTCACGACAGGATAACATCAGCAAGCGTTCATTTATATTATAAGCTTTGATTGATGTCTTACGTGTGGCTTGAGCTACTCCAGGACAAAAAGGCACATGCCCGAAGTACGGGTTCAATCTTGGCCATTGTCACGGAATCAGTTCTAGTTTTATTATTCCTTATTATTCGAGGGTCCTAAGCGGTCAGCTTCCTGTAGCAATAATCCGATTCGATAAGTCAAAGAGATGTCCACCATGTTTCAAACTGACCGTTTGAAAATGTACTGCGACAACGAAATATAACAAAAATCGTACTCGATCTTCTATTTTAAGGCAAAAACAAAAGGATCCAATTACAAATCAAATTTTAAACGAAATGTATGGACGGAAGAATTTTTTAGCTGTCAGTGCGTACATTGACCCAGGTTTGAGCACCGAAGTGTCAACGGCTGAGTTATTGTTTGAAGATGATTGCCGATGCAAGTTTTGACATTTATATATCCCGGTTGATTTTAAGATTCATTGTTTACGAAACATTAGCCAGAGTTTGTAAAGATAAATGAAATTTAACCGCTGGATAATATAAGATGGGTCTACTAACTGATCATAAATCGGCTGGATGAGCTAGGATTTGACCGGTTAAAGCGACAATTTACCAACCGCCGTCATTGCTCCGGTTTTATTCATTAGTTTTTTTTTATACTAAGCCACTGGGTCTGTATATTAATTGTAAAAAGTGTGAACTTTAAATACCAAATCATTTATGGTATATGAACAGAATTAAACAAATCTGTGAAACAGAACGTCACAGGTGCTTAATATTCTGTCCATATCTGATTATAACAGTGCTGTACTGGATGCACGATTTTAAACTTTGAGTGAAGTCATTGATGAAGTGTTCTTAGTAAATTATGTTGGTTTGTGCATGAATTCAACATGTAAGATATCAGATATAGTTGATTCCATAATCTTGGACAGGCGCCTATTATCGGGGAGATAGGTGAGCTTAGATACCATAGAAGTGATAGGTAAGCCGAGGTATAGGTATACCCCATGTATTGACTGAGGAAGGTGGGGTGTCGACGCTTTCATTATCCCTCACGTCATAAAAAGAACGTGAGTGGCCATTCTTTCTTTTAGATCACAGAGACAAATCCGCAAAACCTGTTCAGCGTGAATAAATTTCGAAGACAATTTTGAACAGTTTCCAGAGGCGAGCAAAAACCAAATTAGAAAGCAGTTGAATCTGAGAACAGACGGCAATTAACATTCAAGTTTGAGCGTGTACAGTGTGAAATTCGGCCAATCAAATAACTGAATGTCAAGGTGCGGAACTCACTTCGGCTGTTACGACACCTGTTCCTGTGGGTGAAATGAAGGGAAATTGAATTAGCCTCGAGAAGATTGCCGCAATCGTTCTTGCTGTGTCCATCATGAGAATTATTTCCTCCTGGAGTCTAGGCCTAGATCGTTTTCTTTTGGAACCTTCTTTGAGCTTCTGATATACGCACAGGATCATGTCCATGACGTCACACTCCGCACTTACAAATCTTGACAGTCCACGACAGTATTTAGTAAATGAGGTGTTTCTCATAAACAGGGCGCACTATAACAATGATATCCCCTCTACATGCGGAAGAGACAGTACATGCGGAAGAGACAGTATCAAAAACTGTCTGTCTTTAAGATGGAAATGACGGTGGAAATGTCGCAAAGATAACTACTTCATTGGGCACTGGAAAATCATCATTACCCAGTGATGTAAGTTCAAGTCCATTACCAGATTTTCTCTCAGGTCGTACGTGAGAAGGTCTGCCTACGGATGGTCATGGGGTTCAGAGCCTGTTTTCCTCCCACCATAATGCTGGCCGCCGTCGTATAAATGAAAACACCAATCAAATAAATATACAAATAAATAAATATTTCAGCATGAATGAAACAGGGATATAGTATATCTACATAAGCACGATCAGCTCTCATTACCAGCATTTTTTGTGGAAATCGTCCTCGCGATGGCAGCTATCTGTACACGAGCTTAGAATCGATCACACCAATCCTCGGATATTGACTCGCCATCTCTAAGGCACATTGGTATAAGACAACTGATGTTCAGCTAATCTGTGAGCGCAAAAACGTTTCTATTATTGTTACCTTTACCGCTTGTTGTCACCCAGGCGCTAGGAACAAAATGACCAAGGCCGGGACTGTTTGGAGTAGCGCAGTTTTCCGATAAGCCTTTTCCGCTGCTAACAATGGAGGTGAAACGATACATTGCCCATGATACCTCAGACTTAGTTATAGTCCCTTCTTTGTAACGCAGGATAAGAGCACATAGACTCACGAATATTGGCTGATGAGCTTTGAATTCTAAAACTGACTGAAGGACATCTATTTACATACATGCTGGCCACATTATCTTGGGGCAAACGTTTTCTGTCTAATCTATTATCTTAATGCACGCAACTCACCAGGCCTCGTTTTACTAAGGACTCCGATTGGCGCCTGTCGTAACTTCCGTGACAACATATCATGAAAAAATACGTCATCCTGGTACATGGTGACCGCTTCGGTTGCCTAATGGTTAGAGCGTCCGCCTTGAAGTCGGCGGACCCGGGATCAAACCCGGATTAGGTCATAGCAAAGACTTTAAAAAATATTACTTGTTGTGGCCTTGCTCGGCGCTCAGCACTGAGAGGTTCGAGCAAAGAAATAAGACTGGTTGACCCGGTGTCAGTATAATGTGTCGGGATGGGGTGTCAGGTCTGGTGTCTTCGGCATAATACTTCAGTGGCGGTAGCACTTGGCGGCATCCTGTCACAAGAAAACATAATTTATGTACACACACCTAATGACTCCTTGCCGTCATATGAATAAAAAATTGTTGAGTACGACGTTAAACCCCAAGCATTCATCCATTCTTTTACCATATCGAATGCCCTTGGCACTGTGCTGAGGCAGCTTTGTAAAATGGGCCTGTTCATACCTGGATCTGCTATCGTAATGCAGGTATAAATTCCCCTGGTGCACAAGCCTCTAATGTCAGACCTGATATATTTATTTATATCTAAGCCCGTGTTATTTCCAATTCATCTGCTGGTATTTTCCCTAAGGCCCTTACTTACGCCGGAGTCCCAATATCCTTTTAGCCACAACCTAATTATCCGCGGCAATATTCCATTTATTAACCATACCTGAGAGGAGATGATTGATCAGCTGTCGGAAGGTGTATGAGAGCTAATCTATAGATCTGATCACCATCTGTGACTCTCCACTGTTATAACAGCCATTACTGATGTAACCCAATGACTTTAAACATCAGAATCTTAATTTTCCAGTCTAGTGAACAATATAAACGCAGTGTACTACTACTGCATTGAAATCTATGTTATGACGACCAACCAATGCATTTTGACTCAGAAAGCGTCAATCACTGAATCATTCAATCCCTCATTTATTTATTCATTCATTCAACGTCTGCCCTATACTCATTCGTCGCCCTTGCTTCTGGTTTGTGCCGTGAAGTTCAGCACGTATGTCTGATATTTACATTCATGTGTTTCGACGAAAGGATCAATAAAGAGGCAAATGGTCTCCGATTTTCACAAAGTTCTTATCCTTGTTTTGTCGTCAAATCGACCCTTTCATCTGAATATAAATTATTGGCCATAGCATCAGTATTTTAAACAAACAAACAAACAGCCAATGAGTTAATCAATCAGTTAATTAGTCAGTTAATTTATGAATAAGTTTTTGAATTGGTCAATCGATCAGCTAATTATCTCTTTATTAATCAGTAAATCAATCTCATTAATCCATCACTTATTAAGTGCGATGATCATCTGGTTAATCGATCATTTAATCTGTCAGTTAATCGATCAATCAATAAGTGAATGCATGTAAATCAATAATCAATTCAATCAATCATTCAATCAATCAATTTATCATCGCTGACTTTGACTTTGTTAGCACCTCTAACTCATTTGTACATTTCATCCACAGGTGTCCAGATGAATGACAGCATGTTTCCGAAAGCATCCTGAACTTCAGCGAAGCTGTCACCGAGAAACAAACCACCATTGATCCGTTGACTCGTTGTTGGGGGCAATCGCCAATAATCTGTTGAAGAGAGAAAGCTGTTTATCATACATTCTGCCCGTCAAATATCTTATTTTGTTCATTAGTTCTGCTTCAAACCAGTCACAAATTCACCAAACGTGCTCACCACTTTTCGATTCCTGTTTTTGCCTCGGATGTCAAGCGTGGAAATTGCAGGCCCCATTAGGTGGTCTCACTAGAAATTCTTAGGTCAGTGACATTTATCAGAATGCATATAAGCGTTACAGTGTGACTGAAAACTATTCATTTCATGACCCGTGCTATCCGAAATAAGTCGGCTAAATGTAAAGGGTTAATTTATTTCAGTCCGTAGCACAAATATTTTTTTTGGCTCCCATGTAACATGTATTTCGTCAAAAAACTAAGAATGAATTGGTTTGCATAAGACGAATCAATGTCGAATGTCTTCCGCACAACGGATGTGACATCTACCTTTGTCTCTTTAAAAAAAAGACCTCTCTGCATTTGGGGGCGGCCAAAGTCAAAAATTTTGTGCCTGAAATATTGAACATTCGAAAAATTTGAATGTATTCCTTGGTTAAAATCAAGGAAGCAATAAAATATTACCAAAATTCTGACGTGATCAACAAGACATCTTGTTACCAATAGTACGAAATGTACGCTAAAATGCGATGGATAACCATTGTGTTTACTGGCTTAGAACCACAACTGAGAATCCTACCTACAATTGACGATAAAGCCTTACTTTGTGTCGCAAGCTTATATTCTGACATTCAGCACCTTGAATTTGTGTTAAAATATTTATAAGACTCGTTATACGATTTTGGGTTTACCACAGTCAGATAGGAATGTTAAAAAATCAGATTATATTTGCAATTAATGCACTAAAACATGACACACAACGTTATGAAATATAATTATAAGATCCAAATGAAATTGTCTTGTTCACATCATTTGGTTTTATAGCTGATTGCTGGAAAAAATAAACCATTGTTAAGACAGATGAACTGTCTATAATTAATGTTGTCTATGTGGGTGTTTTTTCTGAAGCGATGAAGATTTTTTACCTGCTCGGTACCAGACCCATTAGGTCGCGGATTCGACTCCAACTCTCGCTGCGGTTTGAAGGGTTCTCAGGTGAATGGTTTCTTCCAAAAAGAAACCTGATCTCCGTCATAAAAGTCATTTTGGAGCTAGATTCGATGGCTATATGGTTTGTGTCCGTCATTGTGACGTCATCATTTCCTCATTTGCTTACACAACACTGCTCTTCGTTATTTGCTTAGTGTTACGCACAACAATCATGAAATGAATGGCACGGACAGCCGTTTGAGAAACTTACGGATAGGCATACAGAAACAGACACACAGACTCCTTCAGTCCCTGAGATGCTTAAATCACTGGCTCGCAGCAACTAACAGACCCTTGAACCGTCGCTTGTTCGAATCCAGGTGTTGTTACTTTGAAGGATTTGCTCCTCCACACATTTATCGAACTGCGATTATATAACACTAATCAAATGAATATAAAATCGATTATGGATGTGCTTAGATAACGCCTGTGTGGAACTGTTGTCGGTAAACCAAATCGGTCCTAAGGTGTTTAAAAACTCATCGTCTGTATTGCTTTGACGTGGTGTTATCTGTGTATTTCTTAAATTCCAACACAATTATTCGCACAGCGTGAGAATTATTGCACAATACCACAAGGCAAATTAGCATCTCTACACAATCTTGTTTTAGTGAGTGAGTGAGTGCTTGGGGTTTAACGTCGTACTCAACAATTTTTCAGTCATATGACGACGAAGGAATCATTAGGGTGCATGTATCTGTAATGTGCCTCCTTGTTGCAGGACGGATTTCCACCGCTCTTTTATTTAGTGCTGCTTCACTGAGACGACTTACCGAAGGCAAGTAAGCCGCCCGCCCGAGCCATTATACTGATACGGGTCAACCAGTCGTTGCACTATCCCCCTCATGCTGAACGCCAAGCGAGGAAGTTACAACTTCCTCTTTTAAAGTCTTAGGTGTGACTCGATCAAGGATTGATCCTGGATCTACCGGTCCCGAAGCGGACGCTCTACCAACTGTGCTATCCGGGCCGGTCCAATCTTGTTTTAATGGCTGATCTATCTCTCCAATAAACGTAGGTTTGTGAAGTATTGTACAATACCATGAGGATAATGCTGGCCGCCGTCGTACAAGTGAAAGTATAAGGGAAGTTAGCATCCCAAAGCCATTTTATGTTTTAAAGGCTGATCTCTATCTGTCCAGTAAACGTAGGGTTGTGAAGTATTGTACAATACCACAAGGATAATGCTGGCCGCCGTCGTACAAGTGAAAGTATAAGGGAAGTTAGCATCCCAAAGCCATTTTATGTTTTAAAGGCTGATCTCTATCTGTCCGGGGGCCTCCGTGGCTCAGTCGGTTAAAGCGCTAGCGCAGCGTAATGACCCAGGAGTCTCTCACCAATGCGGTCGCTGTGAGTTCAAGTCCAGCTCATGCTGGCTTCCTCTCCGGCCGTACGTGAGAAGGTCTGTCAGCAAGTGAAATATTCTTGAGTATGGCGTAAAACACCAATCAAAAAAAAAAAAAAAATCTATCTGTCCAGTAAACGTAGGGTTTTGAAGTATTGTACAATACCATGAGGATAATGCTGGCCGCCGTCGTACAAGTGAAAGTATAAGGGAAGTTATCATCCCAAAGCCATTTTATTTTTTAAAGGCTGATCTCTATCTGTCCAGTAAACGTAGGGTTGTGAAGTATTGTACAATACCACAAGGATAATGCTGGCCGCCGTCGTACAAGTGAAAGTATAAGGGAAGTTATCATCCCAAAACCATTTTATTTTTTAAAGGCTGATCTCTATCTGTCCAGTAAACGTAGGGTTGTGAAGTATTGTACAATACCATGAGGATAATGCTGGCCGCCATCGTACAAGTGAAAGTATAAGGGAAGTTATCATCCCAAAGCCATTTTATTTTTTAAAGGCTGATCTCTATCTGTCCAGTAAACGTAGGGTTGTGAAGTATTGTACAATACCATGAGGATAATGCTGGCCGCCGTCGTACAAGTGAAAGTATAAGGGAAGTTAGCATCCCAAAGCCATTTTATGTTTTAAAGGCTGATCTCTATCTGTCCAATAAACGTAGGGTTGTGAAGTATTGTACAATATCACAAGGATAATGTTGGCCGCCGTCGTACAAGTGAAAGTATAAGGGAAGTTAGCATCCCAAAGCCATTTTATTTTTTAAAGGCTGATCTCTATCTGTCCAGTAAACGTAGGGTTTTGAAGTATTGTACAATACCATAAGGATAATGCTGGCCGCCGTCGTACAAGTGAAAGTATAAGGGAAGTTATCATCCCAAAGCCATTTTATTTTTTAAAGGCTGATCTCTATCTGTCCAGTAAACGTAGGGTTTTGAAGTATTGTACAATATCACAAGGATAATGTTGGCCGCCGTCGTACAAGTGAAAGTATAAGGGAAGTTAGCATCCCAAAGCCATTTTATGTTTTAAAGGCTGATCTCTATCTGTCCAATAAACGTAGGGTTTTGAAGTATTGTACAATACCACAAGGATAATGATGGCCGCCGTCGTACAAGTGAAAGTGAAAGTATAAGGGAAGATAACATCCTAAGGCCGCTTTATGTTTTAAAGGCTGATCTCTATCTGTCCAATAAACGTAAGGTTTGTTTCGAGGGATCCATCTGTATTGTAAAGCATTTCTCTGCATCCCTATCAGATCCGCCCACCCACCTCGTCTCTCCTCAAACCGACCACATCAGATTCAAGTTTCAAATGTGTGCATCCATGAACTTCTACATCCAATAGCCTGCTCTGTAGTTCAATAATGACATCTGCACACATATTAACCACACGGCTTTCTCCGCTTCACTGGGCGTTGTTTGGATGCCATTTTCAACATCATTCTGTGACATTTACCGTCGATTATTCCACTAACGAGTTACTTTAATAAGCATCCGGACATAAGTCTGTTCATTCACCGTTAGCAGAATGACGATGGAACTGGACGTCAGTCAGTCAGTCAGTCAGTCAGTCAGTCAGTCAGTCAGTCAGTCAGTCAGTCAGTCAGTCAGTCAGTCAGTCAGTCAGTCAGTCAGTCAGTCAGTCAGTCAGTCAGTCAGTCAGTCAGTCAGTCAGTCAGTCAGTCAGTCAGTCAGTCAGTCAGTCAGTCAGTCAGTCAGTCAGTCAGTCAGTCAGTCAGCCATGCAGTTGTAGATAAATGAATGTATCCACTCAGTTGGCCAATAAAGTAATCATTTCGAGAAAAGCTCAATCAATCACTTAGGGGAAAACAAATGTGCAATTAAAACGATACCCAGGACTTTTTCAGTAATAGGATGGCGGTCATTTTCATTTATTGAGGGAGCCGCAGTGCTCGGCATAAACCAACGACCATTGGCAAGTTACTGACTTACTTTCGCGGACGCTTTTTGGTCATTTTACTCGCAAATTCCACGAAAGGTGAGAGAGGATGAATCAACTTCCCTCACGTGCCCCATGGTTTGGAGTCGAGCTCCCTTCCCATGAACCACATCAGGCTCTATATAACAATATACAACAGCTTCCTAACATATATATCACGACAGACGGCACATCACAGCGATACCGCATTATTCGTTCTTTTTCCATCCGCTGATTAGACACTTTTGTCTTGTAATGACAAAACGTCAACACTTTGTCAAAAACGTCACACGGGATGTGATACAATCTAATTAAGAAAAACTAAGCAGCCTTAAGAGCATGAAGAATGGGCGTTATTCCAATCCTTGTTTCACTAAAAATATCTGTCTATGTACTTAGCTGATTGCGTTGCCAGTGTAGCTTAGGGGGGGGGGGGGGGATCGTCTCATTCTATCTACGAAATAAGCGTTACATGGGATTCATACAGGGGGCAATCTGGCAGCGACGCCATTAAAAAATTAAACACACCCACATTTGAATTTTTGAAGGAATAAGTAATTTCCACACATCATCTAGCTTATAATTTGGAACAGGAAGGCATTTGAGAGCATATACAAAGTGACAAGGCAATGGAAGTGCAATGAAATACTCGTATTGAAAACCTATTTGTTGTTTTTGCATTTTTACTTCCTGGCAGTTCTGTTACTGAAGTGGTTTGGATGCCCTGTAACGCGAGACCAGACTGAATCGTGCGTGACAACACAGTATTTTCGAACGTCCATAACTGTCTTGTACACAAGTCTCGAGGTGGGAAATCTTACATGTCATTGGCAGAGAGAGAACTGTTTGCTTGGATGATTCGCTAAAAGGTACATCTCGGGTGTTAATATCCCATTGACTTCTCAACTGTTGCTCCTTGGACTCCTTTAAGCGTGGAAAGTTATCAGACTAATGCAGTGCCCATTGAAACTATTTGTTTTGAGAAACTGCTTTGATGTTACTAAGTCCTTTGAAGATCTGAAGAATGTAGGTTTTTTAGACTAAAACCTTGACAGGTAAACTGACGAGAGGTCGTATTTCAGTGGTATTTGTCAGCTATCACATTGTCGTCGCTGCTGTGGTTTTACTCTCTGTGCTGCACGTCTTTAATTATATTATATACACACCCCTCAGCCTACTGAAATGGTTACTAAAAGCCACTTTTGGAGATCTGGCTGATGTAAGGTCTATATACAAAATCCAGGACGTTGAAGATTTATGACGTTATCATTGCCTAATTTGAATATGCATTTTTCCGATACTTGGTGCTGCACTCCATTAGACCCTCAGTAAGGACACCCGGCAAGGATGAAGTTGATCGGACGAACAGTTGGGGCGAAAACCATAGAACAGACAAAGAGACAGAGAGAGTGGCAAAGATTCCTTCAATTATAGTTCGATATAATCATGTGTTTTCCTTCAAAATATTTTAAAAATGACGAAACTTATAAACAGGAAAGATTTACTAATTAGTAAATGTGTACCTTCAGTTACTATAATTACTGAATAATGTTTGTAACCGCACAAATTCAATACGGTACTTAAAGGCTATAATGGATGCAAATAAACAGATCCAGTTGAGAAATTGAAATATCAATTGTATTATGCGTATGGCCAGAGACATCACGTGACCAGAATGATGAATATCCCCAGGTCTGTTGTTTAGCTGTGTCATTCTATCAGCTTCTAGACAATAGCAATCTGATCTGTCAGATTCCCGACGGGAAGGAAGACGTGTAAAAACCTCTCGTGTGGGTTAATTAACGTTCAAGGTTTCCCTCCTGGATGAAACAAGGTCCCGCCATATAAGGTATTAAGTCTCATCTTTCTCTAGTGTAAAGGATCAATATTTTGTTGTCATGTCTTTAATTTCGGAACGTTATGCAGTGGTTAGAGACGCTTGTTTTTCAGTTGCTAGCAGGTACGAAGTGCAGGTTCAAAACTGGCCTTGGACAGGGAATTTGTAGATTCTTATTTTGCTGGCTATGTGACAACAAGCGATCAAAAAAGTTCGTAAGTGGCTAACCAAAGGTCGTTGGTTTACCCAGGGCTCTGCGGTAGCCTTCACCCATAAGACTGGACACCACGTGGAAGTGAAAAATTCTTGAATATGGTGTTAAAAATACTGGCATAAATAAATAAACTCCATAATTTTCAGACACACATTCTACACATACATGCATATATATTTCAGTTCACTAATACGCAAAATGTGAAGGTTCTGTACAGATAATGAAAACCAAAACAGCAAAGACAACATTAACCGAATTTCAATGAACAGCTGAAAATTGTTGTGTCAACAGAGGTTTTGTGTAACGCTGTACAGCAAATCTACCGGCAGCCATAGCTTCCCGCCTGTAGTACTTCGGCTCAAATTTGTGTAGTCTATTGTTCATCCATATACCTTTGTGATGGCGATTGGTGGTCAAGCTGTTAATGTGATACTTTTGTATTATAAAGGAGGACAAGGGTCAGTCCGGCTTGGACCCGATTGGTCATTGCGCGGAAAAAATCACTCCGCAATTCGATTTATGGACATCAGATCATCAGTTTAAATAAAAGCATTAAATCAAATCAAATGTGGCCTTTCGGTTTGTGGCGATTTTCGCAACAAAACCGTCTAATGCAAATAACTTCTTAGATTCGGGAGTTGTACACCTTGAAAACATGGGACAAATGTGTAAGTTTCTTAAAAACAGGGACTAAATCTATTTTCATCAACCTTCTGATGGTAAGTACAACCTCTACCAATTCTTGTGCTTACATGTATGCGTGTGAGTGCTAATGAACGATCACAGAGATTTCCTTCAAATATCTCCCTTAGCAGCTGTCTCATGATGGAAGAGAACTCCATCATGGAGTTTTGCTTAGCTAGGGATTGTATGAACAAGATATCGTAATGTCAAACTCTCGGACCCCGTCCTGATGAAAAGGTCAATCGCTAGAGTATCAGCTGTCGGGTATAGCTATCCACGTCCACATCGGATCTGCAGCACACATGATGATTCGTTATGCACAGCATACTTAACGTGAATGTAGAAATTACCTCTAATGTTTCTGTAAGAATAATAAAAGAACAACAGCTGGTCCATTTTATACGATACATTTCCCGAAACGACATTATTTTAGTTCAGAACCGAGTTCATACGATACGATCTGCCAAATTCGACAAGCGGAACGAGGACGTTCATTTTGATAAGCCGCATATAGACAATGCCATCTGTGGAATGCTACAATAGCATAAAACAGCACACGTCATATTTCCACCCGACTTGTTGAATTGGACCGATCGCGTCGTGTGAACGTGTCTTTACATACATTTATAAATTAAATAATACAGATGCGGAAGCATATTTATACACAAGTAAGCCATCTGATTAATGGAAAAGACGGTAAGTTTACTTACTTTTTTATTTGATTTGTGTTTTACGCCATATCGATAGAAATATTTCACCTTACACAACGGCAGCCAGCGTTGTAGTGGGAGGAATCCGGGCAGAGCTTGTGGGGAACCCATGACCATACGTCTACGCAAAATACGGTAAATGTGAAACCGATTAGTACTATGAAACATATAGCAATATATACTGGAATGTGACATCCAACGATACCGTAGAGAGTAAAACCTGTGGCCGGTTTCATGAAGCTTACTTAGCCAAGTGTGTCCTTACCTACCATGACAACGTATGTTTCATAGATATGAAGTGTACCTAAGTACTACTTGCCACTAAGTATGTTTCATAAAACCGACCCCAGATCAGTGACGACAGTGTAATAGTTGGCAGTTGGTCGCAGGTATTATTATCAACGCTGTCTCTCCGGAAAATGACATTCGGGCGCTCAGCCAATCATCTTCCGCTGGAATGTGAAGGTTTCTAACGACTTGGTTTGTACATTTTCTGCATGACATTGTCTGGTTGCACTCCAAACTATTCCCGTGAAATATGTGAAGATCATGTATCGTATATGAATAGAACTAAAATGTATGAACCCTAACGATGAGCCACACGAGGGGCAAAATCAATCCCGGCTTTGGGTAGGGCATTTTTATATTCCTCTTTTCGCAGAGGCCTTGGCAACAGTAGGGCTCGAACTGCTTTTTGCTCAGTTTAAAAATATTATAATGACAAAAAACATTTGCTGTTCCAGGTAGACAAAACTTGCAGCTAAAAACAAAAAGGGAAAATTAAAAAAAAAAAATGGAACAATGCATCAGGTTAAAACTATTTCCTAAAAGCTTTTTGACACTTGTTCTTCCTTCCTTTTTTTTCTTTTCTTATTTCAGCTGTACACACACCTTAAAAGCTGTATGAAAAATAGTAAAATGGCTTATAATGTCTTTTTGGGGTAAATCAATAAATTTCTTCTCTCCGAGACATAGATAAATCAAACAGCCACCCGTAAAATATGAGAAATAATTTTAATACACGCTTGTAATAAATGAAATTCTGATCCAGACAGACCTGCTACTGTAATGCCAGGAAATGAAAGCTTGTGCGACAGATCAGTAATGCAGGTGAATTAATCACGTATTGATAAATCACAACCCACACAAGATGTGTTTTTATACAATGTGATACTATTGGCCCACCGTCGGGGCCTGTCGCCCCAGACGTACATTCGTGTTGTACAATCGCCACATAGGATATATGAATAGTTTGAATCAAAGCACACGTGAAACATAGTTTATTATTGATATCTTATAAACTGGCATGGTACACGATTTAGACAGTAATTTCATTCATTCGCTTAGAACATTCCTTGCGCCTTTCCAACATCATTGAAACCTGTTGACTGCTTCTTTTTGCCTGAAACCGTCTTAATTTCGTACATTATAAACTTTCTTAGTACTTTGATGGTTGGTGTTTAACGTCTTTTGGGCAACTGGCCATGCGATTATTGACAGCTAATATATGAATGTCTGTTTTGACGCCTAATTATGACTATAGGGTGATTGTGACAATAGGGGGATCATTATCAGCACGACTGCTGGTAATCTGCTTTCTCTTAAGCCCACGGACGCCTATGCTGGACCTCGTAATTGACTACAAACCTTATCATTCTAACGAAAGAAGTAAGGGTGGTGTGCTCTGAGAACATCCGGTCTCTGATCAGCCAGCTTCGCACAGGAGGTTATTTTATTGTACAGTATGTATGTATGTATGTAGGTATGTAGGTAGGTAGGTAGGTAGGTAGGTAGGTAGGTAGGTAGGTACGTGTGTATGTATGTATGTATATATGCATGGAGTTCTATGTCGTAATAAACAAGTGTTCGTTTAAGAGATATGATGGACCTATAGTTTGTGTCCTGTCACTAAGACCTTTTGGAAATCTGATGAATGAAGGATTTGAGGATAAGTCGTTGAAAAGATTTGTGACGTCAACGTTGCCTAATTTAAACATGCAAAATTGCTCTTCGTTAGTTGCCTAACGATGCTCCAGGCAAGAATGATATATGTATGCTTGGGGCTTAACGTGGCACTGAGCAATTTTTCATTCATGTAACAACGAGGAGTCATTAGGTGTCCGTGCATACATGTATGCTGTGTGGTAGGGCGAGTCCATGCCGCCAAAGTGCCCATTGCTAACTAGCACACTGGTTTTAAATCAGGGTTCTGCTGGAAGAGTAGAAGTCAAATAGCATTGTTTCCATGTGATTGTTTATCGAATCTGGTGATAACACAGAATTTTGAGTAATTCTAGATCAGTCGTCTGGTAAGTTGCAATTTAAACCTGCATTTTTCAAGAATTTTGCTTAAACCATGGGGCTAGGGGGAGTCTAAGTTGCTACATTTCAAGCATTTAGCTGAAGTGTTAGAATAAAATCCTGACTGAGGTAAATTGATATGACGCCAGATTTCACGGTTTACGTATGACCGTTTTCCAACCATCAAACTGTCGCCTGATTTTACTCTATATGCTGTAATTTTTGTAAAGGCCTATATTTATTTTGTGCTATTCAAAATCCAACTAACATTTTGCACGTTGTTTTCAACACAAAGAGGCCTTCAGTGTTGCCGAACAAAGTCATAGTCATTTTCTTTAAAATATACACTCCATGTGCAAACGAGAACCATGTGGAGACGACAACGTCTCATTTGATGTCTTGTTTTATGTCAATCAAATTGTCTCATTGTCTCGCTCTACACGCTGGTTTTCTGTTTTGAATGTGTGGGTGAAATCTATTAGATTTACCCGGATCATTAGAGAGTTCCGGGCCATGGGCGACAACAAACACCCACAGAGGCTGCTCCCACAACTTCCTAATACTTCGAATTAGATTGCGTCTGTCTCACTTGTCATATGCCCTCCCTGTCTTCTATGTAACCTTTAACACAAAGCTCTTTAGAGACCTTCACTTACTTCTTAAATCTCTATCTTTTACATTGAATTTATGGTTTGAATGCTAACTTCGTCCATTAAAACCATACACTAAACCAACCTTAGAACTGGACAGGTCAGTCAGCGATTCCCCAGCTGTCTCTGCATGTGTGGACCTTGGTGACAATCGGCCGTCGACGACTCTCGTCGTTGGAAACCACTGCTCTTCGTCCATTATGCTATACTTATCTTTACGTCAGATGTGGTTAATGTTTGTCAGTAACTTGCCAAAAGACTTTTTTCCAGGTCACTCCGATAACCGCCATCATTAAATCCGACCACTATCGCATAAGCGAAAAAATTTGCATTATACATACAGCGTTATACTTCAGTTGCCGAGGGGATTAGCACGCCAGCACGGCGCAATGCCCCAAATGCCTCTCACTAATGCGGTCGCTGTGAGTTCAAGTCCAGCTCATGTTGACTTCCTCTGCGGCCGTAAGTGGGAAGGTTCTCCCAGCAACTTGCTGATGGTCGTAGGTTTCCCCGATCTCTGCCCGGTTTCCTCCTGCCATAATGCTGGCCGCCGTCGTATAAATATTCTTGAGTACTTGGTAAAACACCAATCAAATAAATAAATAAATTATACATCAGTTAATTAAATACATAACAGACATTCACAACATCCATATGCGGGTTAATCGCTTTCCAGATCATTCAATCTCCGTTGAGGACCACTTATCTTCTTGCAATATGGTATGTATATGTGCAGATCTGATCTTGAAAAGTTCGTCAGTAGCAGGCGTCATGGGTTTATACTGGGCACTGCAGTTTCCTCCAGGTATAAAACTGATCCCAACAGTAGAAGTAAGTATATAGTTTCTGAGTATTGTGTTAAACAGCAATCAACGAGATAATAAATAAATAATCATAGATAAATAGATGAAAAATAAAATAAGAGGAAATGAAGCTATCTGCATAATTTCAGATAGCTTCTCTGAACAACTTCGTAAATATAAGTAAAGACATTTTGAGATTTAGTTGTCATTGGTGGTTCCATTAATGCTGGATTTATTATTATTATTATTATTATTATTTGTTGTCTTTCATTTTAAGAGTTTACAAAACTTAAAACCTTGCCACATTACAAATGACATTGACAAGTCACAATGCTTATAGTCCGTTTCTTTCAACTTGCGGCCTATATTCAGCTATCGCTGCACTCAAAAGACTAATTTGTTAAATTTAACCGGAAGTCTGTTGTCTGAGTGATTCTAGAACGTATTCTGTTATTATAACATAATACTATGTCATGTTCAACATAATATCCTGCTAGTTTACTTGAATCTTTATGTTGATTTAACAGAATATGTGCGTTATATTTAACTGAATAATCTGCTGCGATAGCTGAATACATTCTAGCATCATTCAGACAACAGACTTTCTGTTGAAACGAACAAATTAATTTTTTGAGAGTACGAAATTTGTCACTTTCGTCAGTGACATAGAATTCACTAAGTCAGTGAGACATTTTTAATTTCTTTTATCAAGCTTTATTTCATTTTTTTTTCTCTCACTTCGATTGCAATAGGCGTGTACAGGTCGTTTTGTACATGCTGCATCTTCCGTTTACGAGGAGATCATCGAAGAGCCAAGTGGATTGATCCTGATTTATTGGTCCACGAAAACATCGACCCTTAATAAAGTTTGTATTATTTTATCCTACACGAAGTGGGCTGTATTGATTTCATGTGTTCTTATCCGGCCTGAACAGGAGTTTATTATGTTATATCAGCGTTATAAAAGCTGCGATGCCAAGAGGTATTGACATTACAGCTGCCAAGAGGCAGCCATTTAGTGATAATATACCGCTAGTCTTAACTCTATGGGCCTGGATTCCTGGGGCCTGTTTCACAAAGTGGTCGCAAACTACGCCTAAGGTAACTTCCATGACAACACAGTGAAGGGGTGTGTCGCCATGGTGATTACTCTTGACGTATGTTACCACAGCTTTGTAAAACGGGCCCCTGAACTCAAATTTTCAGACTGAACATTTTGTTCCAAGGAGGTGAGGTGCCGCGCCCATTGCTTGTCTGATTCGTTCTTTTGGTAACACTCAGTATACTTGTTCTTCACCTGAGTAAGGCTGGGAATCAAAGAAAACAATTTTTTCTAATGGCTTACGACATACATGTTGTGCTCGGTTCGGTCTAGTTCTTTATACCGTTTTCAAGAATGTGAAGAACTGACCGAATTTCTGTCCTAATCTGCTGTTGGTCAGAATTCATATTATTCATGTCTATCGCCCCGTCTTAACCTCTACATTACAAAATCAGGATGGAGAGCAAAACCAGAGCCATGATATCAGTGTGATAATTGACAAATGGTCACATGGTCAAATGGGTGCACTCCGGCCCCTTATCTGCTCCATTCCTATCATTCTAACAGTACAGGTAAATACATTACATAGCACCAACTTGTGCGACTGTAGCACATAGGCTTCAGCGAAATTAGGTGAAAGGAATGCGTTCATATTTGTCGCAGTTTACTAGAAGTTGTTGATTTAGAATTACTTACAACGGTGTGTTGTAATTACATTTAATTCATTTTGATTTATTTTATTGATTGGCGTTTTACGCCGTACTCAAGAATATTCTTCTTACATCAGCGTGCATTATTGGGGGAGCAAACCGGACAGAGAACGGGGGAACCCACGGTCTTCAGCAGAATACTGGCATCCCTTCCCACGTACTTATCACATTTAATAATCTATCACAAGTTTAAATGGGGTCTGTTCCAGCTTCATCTTAATTATTTCTCCAAGATTCTGACTGTACAAGCACATTACTCGTAAGGCACAGCTGTTGAACTCTCTTGCGTATCAGTATCCCTCTACCACATCGTTTGCTTCACCCATAACCAATCTGTCACTTGTAGCTAGTAAATGAAATGTAAAATCTATGCGTCATAATATATTAGTACATTAGTCGTGAACCAAAATAGAGGTTCCGGTTAAATAATCGTAAGGCCATTTCCCAAAACGATGTTTAACACAAACCACCAAGGAATTAAGAAAATATAAAAGTACGAAATTAAGACGGGATCCCGCAAGGAGAAGAACTCAAGATTTTTAAATGATGTTGGAGAGACGCAAGGAATGTTCTAGGCGAATGAGTGTAAACTGTCGGGAAGAAAATCTTTACCGGTATCTCAAGACACACTTTGACTGCAACTGTTCATATATTCAACGTAACGATCTACTTCAGCACGATGAATATACATTCATTAGCCTTGGTTAAGCGGAATTAGATACAAAACAGTCTTAAAACCGAAGTGTTGCATTTAAAACAGCAGGTGTTTAAAACGTGTAGGACAGGACACTTACAACTGTTGTATGTAACACGTACACGTGTTGTATATAGCACTTACACGTGTTGTATATAGCACTTACAACTGCTGTATGTAATACGTACAAATGTTGTATATAGCACTTACAAGTGTTGTAGATAGCACTTACAAGCGTTGTGTATAGCTCTTACAAGTGATGTATATAGCACTTACAACTGCTGCATGTAACACGTACAAATGTTGTATATAGCACTTACAAGTGTTGTATATAGCACTTACCATTGGTGTATATAACACGTACAAATGTTGTATATAGCACTTACAAGTGTTGTATATGGCACTTACAACTGCTGTATGTAACACGTACAGGAGTGAGTGAGTGAGTGAGTGAAAGTTTTAACGTCGTTTTCAACAATATTTCAGTTTTATCGCGACAATAAAACGTCAAATAGTCGATCTACTACGGATAATTCATTTACTATTCAGTCAAGAAGGACACCAGAAGTCACATAACAAACACAGACGGTAGTTTAAAATTACAGCTTTCCTGCCATACCAGTGGCAGAGAGAAAGTCAAAAATAGTATCACTTTCTACAGAATTGAAAAGTTCTGAAAGAGAGCTCACGTGATAAAAGGAATCTCGTACAGGAGCAAAGTCGCCACAGTCAAGCAATATGTGCTTGACTGTGAACCGTTGATCACAAGCAAAGCAATGAGGAGCATCTTCTCCTTTTAACAAATACCCATACGTAGCACGTGTGTGACCGATACGACACCTCCTCAAAATGCAAGAGCGGAGACGATGCCGTGAAAGGGAAGGCGCTGGACCAACTAACTGACGAATATCATGCAGTTTGTTGGTTGTCTGGCCATCCCATTGAGCCTGAAACAAGCGCTTGATATAGGAGCAAATAAGTGAACGCAAGTCCGAATATGGAACGTCAGTTTGGGTAGTAACGGAATGCAGAGCCGCCTTAGCGGCTTCATCTGCAGCAGTATTCCCAGTAATACGTACAAGTGTTGTATATAGCACTAACAAGTGTTGTAGGTAACACGTGTGTAGTCACACCTCCGGCCCTTAAAGTGTTAAGTGCAACACTTTGTTTTAAGAGTGAATGTCAAAGCACAAACCATGTTCTCAAAGCGCAAGATGTCCTTTTAACTCATCTATAATCGAATGAATGTCAAGTATAAAAGACTTACTGCATAGAGAGTAAAACCCAGAGCAGCGCAAGGGTGTAATAGTCACATTTAATAGGTGAAATACAGCCTTTTGTTCATTCGCCAGAGTTAGGGTTTTATTCTAAATGTTTATGGAAATGCCTATATAGTAGCGAACCTGGCACCATGACTTAGCAGAATTATGTAAAACAAATACAGGAATGTTACTTGCAATTTTATTACACGTCACTGGTATTACTCAAAATTAGGATATACAACTTGTGCATTTTGTCTAAAATTGCTATAATAAGTGTTCACACGATTCGATTTTGTTGAATTCTGTAAGTCAGTACGGAAAACATCGCATCGTGTGAATTCAGTTCATGTTGTATGAACTTAGTGGTAGACAGACTATCAGAATGGAAAACTAGGTGATTTTTCGTATAAAAGATAACACCTGCAATGTTGCAAAAACTATTCATCAATAAGCCTCACACAACAGAGACCGTTTCCACAAAGCGACTTTTTAAGCTTTATTCAAAACTTAAAACTACGCAATAAGTTCCATCCTTCAGTTCCATTAGAAGCTGACATTGTGGAAAGGTTGTTCTTCTAACAGGGTACATTTTATGCGCTTATAGTTTGAATTTCTGTAAAGTACACAAAAACAAGTATTTTCCGAAAATGACTTCAACCCTAGACCACATGTGCTGACATTCTTTCTTTCTAAATTCGTCCCTAGTTATGAATGCATGAACGGAATCAAATTAAGGAATACAGTTATTTTGAAACTTTAACGAGATATTAAATCCTTTATGCGTCTGACTTTAATATTTGCTTCTACACCTCTGACAGGAAAACGTTCAGTTTGTTTCTGTTGCAAACCACCAAAGTCTGGCTGGGCTTCCATAGTAAAACAAAATGACAATTTAATAAAAAAATTCACTGTCAAATGAATTGTTCCACGTCATCATTTTGGATCTCCGTATTCATTCGGTAGATATATAGAAATTGTTGGGAAAGTATTCTACCATTCACGACAGTTCACAGTCTTGATGTTTTCACCCTCTTGCTCCCACGATTTTAAGGATGCTCTGTACATTTAACCGAGCACAGAGAGACTTTTAGTGGTCCGCTCTTCATCACACTGGGATGGCTTCCACATGAATTTAGAAACAATGGCGCCATTCACCGTTCGACTGAATAATTTGAACTGCTGTAGCATCGTGAAAAAAGTACAACACAAAGCTTGATTTTGTTTGCATTCCTGGCAGTGGGGAAGAATACACCAAAGCAAATACGATACATACAGTCAGATATTAACACCACAGCACTGGTTTCCACCAACTGAATGTCCACACTTACTTTCTCATTAGACGTTTCTGGAAAAGATTCCATTTTTGGAATTTCCCTGAGCCAAACCTGTTTCCGTTGCCCATGTCGTCCACAAAAGAGCCAAACCCTCGTTTTGCCCCTTCGTCTCCCTGAAGTCTTCCTCGCTTTCCTTTCCAGCTGGGATACGACTCACCCCAGGAGCGGAATATATCTGGGTAGTTCTGATACCTGTCGTAAGACACTATGGCCCCTTCGCTGCCCAGTCCCGTTGATACCGTCGAGGACACCAGTAGACAGAGCACACCCAATAAGCACAACACGTCAGCACAACCAATCTTTTCCATGGTAGTCGTTCAAAAGTGACAGTCTTTAAAACCAAATGTCAGTTCCTCGGAAAACAAGTTTCTTTAGGTGGAAAACCGCTGGCGAGGATTTTCGCGCTTCGTCCCGCAGACAGTCGTCGCTGTACTGGGAGTGCTACAGCTTCTCTGAAAATCTATTCTAGTAGTCACCAGATCATCAGTGGTGCCTTGATAGCTAGGACGGACAGGTATGGAATTCCACCCCCAGACGAGTTTCCACGACTGTTATTGGCACTTGGAAGCGAAGTTGTGTCAGCCTACAATCTAAGCGTTCGATGCTGGCCTCTCACCGAGGGATCGTTATGTCGCTGATGATAGCGTCCTATCACGATAGCCTATATTTAATCACTGAAAGGTTTTCATATCCCAATGCGACGAAATGACCCTCCGCTGTTGTTGCCCTCTCAGCCACCAATCCATCCCGGCTATCACATTTACTTCTTCAGACGACTTTTCCTAAGATGGCATCACAGTATAAATGCGCTTAATTTTCTAAAATCAATAGCAATTGATGGGACCGAGTTACCTCCCATCAGCCCCCGCTGAACAGAAACAACGGCGATCGCCCTGGAGTTCTCGCAAAGCTGTCACCGAAAACAACTTACGTGCAAAGCAACAAAAGAGCTGTAGTGCTCACTAGCGGAAGGAACTAGGAAGCTGGAGGCTCGCAATTGCTTATGACAACTGCAATTGTCCTGTTCTATTACCAGTCTATTGATAGAAATTAAATAGATTCCCTGGGTTGCCAATTCCCATAGGCGGTGCGACGTTCAGGTCTCCTCTGCAAACCCAAGCGGCTTCCTCAAAACTTTATCATAGAATTCCTATCATCTTTAGAATTCATCGAAAGCCTCAACAAACATCGTTTCCACTAAATTGAGCGTGAGATCGGCAAATCACTCCCACCTGTGTTTGCCATATCCGCCAGCCGTAAGGCGCGAGGGATGCCTATGAATTCGACTTGAAAATACGCTTCCTTCTCGCTCATTCCATCTGAAAGTTATCATCCACGTTCACATGGCGTGCAAAAAAATTAAAATCATCGTGAATTGGATTGTTTGTTTTCGTGAAACCGCTTTAGCAGAAACACGTTATTATATGGATTACAAAGCAACTGTCTTTGTCTTGATATGTTTTTGTTTTGTTGTCTTTCCCTGTTCGATACCTAACTAGTAATCGCATTTCCCACACACACGCACAAGTTCTTTCCTCGTTTTCGTCTTGTTCTTTACCAACATACATCTTTCAACCCACATACTAGTGTTCGTTTTTTTGTCTCATCCCACGTATCTTGATAATTACTCTGTATCACAGAAATAGTTCCTTTTACAAACTTGCCATATACTCTGATTCCATAGTTGTCTTATGTTAGAGATAAAAATCTATACCAAGAATAAAAACCGTCCAATCAATGAATCTATTACTGAATACCAGGTGGATTACTAAAAACAGATACCTGATACCCAGTGACAGTTAAATATTCATCGCTATCTATGATTAGATAAAATGTTCCTCACTGACGGTTTGCACGTGAAGATGTTTAAAGTACACTCTTTTGAGTACATTTTTTAAAAATGTTCTGTTGTAAATAACAGATTGATCAAAAGAATAAAATTGAACTTTGCAAGTTAGAAAAATGTAACCTGTTCCCCGTTGCTGAATAAACAGTGCCATTGGCTAACAAGAAACATACGCACTATTCCTGTTACAGACATTTGGGTATGGAACAAACATCAGTTTAAGGATTGGTGTCCAGATTTAGCTAATGGCCTTAATTACAAAGATTATAAACTTATCTAATATCGAAACACAAAAGATTTACTATCTTAACCAGCCTCCAGCCGGTCCCATGGTATCTTAGAGGTGACGTGGGAGTTGGCCTCTCGCAAAGGCTCGTTTGCCTTCAACAAGCAAATTCAAAACCATGTCAATTTCGAAATGGATTCTAATTGTACGGAACCAAATATACTGCCGTATCAGTTTGGGACAGTAATGGATGACGTTGAAATTCCAGTTTATGACTCTGACAGATGTGAACTGACGTTCGTTATGTTCTGAGTTTTCAGTAAAGGAATTTTATGCTTGTTCAGGCATTTCCAGTCTGATCTTTTATTTATTCATTTGATTGCTGTTTTACGCCGTACTCAAGAAAATTCTGATCCTTGAAGACTGCGTGGTTTCTATATAGGATAACAAACGCCCAAATTAGAATGTGACCTTTGCCCTTCTTCCTCTGTATGTATGTAACGCTCGTTGTTTCTAGGTTAGGGGATGTTTTATATATCGTGTTCAACAAAATCGTCAATTGGGATATAAGAGCAGTTGCAATTAGGGCTCAACTGACATACACACATGCATGTATTTCTGATAAACCACGGCCTATGAGCTAGAATGGTACACCATTTGGGTAGGTATTAAATTTACTCGTCAATAACATCCCGACCGGCCCTGATAGCACAGCTGGTAGAGTGTCCGCTTCGGGAGAGGTAGTTTCAGGGTCAATCCTGGGTCAATTCACAACTAAGACCTTAAAAGACGAAGTTGTAACTTCCTCGCTTGGCGTTCAGCATGAAGGGGATAGTGCAACCCTTGGTTGACCCGTATCAGTATAATGGTTCGGGCGGGGCGGCTTACTTGCCTTCTTTAAGACGTCTCATTGAAGCAGCACTCAGTCCTGTAATAAGGAGGCGCATTACATGCACTCTAAGGATTCCTTCGTCGTCATATGACTGAAAAATTGCTAAGCACTCACTCACTCAATCTCTCACTCAATAACATCCCTCTCATCTTTTCGGCATGCGTCATTGAACACTGTTGACTGTTTCTCTTCATCACTGGACTTTGCCATAACTTATTACTTTACATGATTTCTTAGTTCTCGGGTGTTTTGTAAAACCATGTTTTGGAGATTGGTCCAACATTCACTATGGTCGATCATTGGCATACCAATGTCTTTATCGACGTCTAGATAGCATGTTCTGTATGTAAATAGATTATGCAAATTGTCTCACATTTTAATCTAATTTCATTACCATTAGATGTTACTAACAGGAAAGGTGTTTTATATTATATAAAAACATTCGCGATGGGATAAAGCTAAATCGTGTTTCTGAACTTTATTTCCATTATATGCAGTTGTATAATGTGCAAACTATGATGAATAAATAATCAGTCAACCGCTCAACACGTACGATCAGCTCTCATCACACCGCAAAGGGGCTGATTCTACAAAGCTTTTCTAACATGTCAACTTTGAAAAACGATCTTTAAGCTGATATTTGAGCCCTATGATTTTAAACTTTAACCACCTCATTAATGGTATCTTAACACCTAAGGTTCAAGAGTTTGACTTAAGTCAGAAATGGCGTTGTGGAATTGCTCCCATTTATCTGACATCAAAGTGATAATGTGAAAGAAAAGTGAACAGCGCTGTCCATGTCTTGTCCAATTCAGTTTCTCCAGTGAGTGTGATATTTTGGGAGGTATCGCGACTTATCCACAAGTCTTGCTAAATAGCCTTACACAAATACTTAATAGCTGCGTTTGAGGAATGTCATTTGAGCACACTTTGCGCTTTTCCAAGCGTACACTATTCTGCATGACGCTGATGATTACACTTGTGTACGCCGCCAACAAGTGCGATACAAATGTTAATCACTAAACAAAAACAGCCACGACAATGTGATAATACGCGTAAGAAAGTGTAATTCCGCTCCGCGATTCTTGGCGTTCATTCCAGTAATGAATCACCAATAGTTGCGGCCTAGCCGTATTATTTGCCTCTTTCTTTAAAACCATGTTAATTTTAACTTTGAGGAAGAATGAAATGTAAAAATTTCAAACCGACGTTCTTACATCCACTCAATTATCTATACAGCAAAAACAACAGACACTAACGAAGATGGTTTCATTTCCGGCAGTAAAATCGTCTCTGGAGTTTCCGCGGAAAAACTCTTATAACTTTAACATCTTCTCCTCCTTGTGGATATCTGTCTGTGAAATATCCGTAAATCTGAAGTGAAATATGGCATAAAACTGCCATATTAAGGTCTGTTCCGACTAATGCCTCCACCAAACAGACGGCTAAATGACCACCCACTTTAACATGTGCACATCAGTTCATATGCCAATGGCCAGAACAGTTGTCTCATAGATTGGCTGTTTAACCCATTAACATGCACCAGCGCTTAAGACGCGACTCAACTCAATTCAACTGGTCGCACGGAGTTGGCTCCAGACGACGAATGTTATACGATTTCAACATTGTCTGGAGAAACCGGGCAGAGCCCGGGGGAAACCCACGACCATCCAGGTTGCTGTCAGACCTTCCCACGAACTGCCGGAGAGGAAGTCAGCATGAGCTGGACTTGAACTCAGAGCGACCGCATTGGTGAAAGGCTCCTGGGTCATTACACTAAGCTAGCGTTTTAACCAACTGAGCCACGGAGGCCCCCGACCGACTAATGAAATGAGAACAGATTACTTAGTGGCTGATTGGCTGATTGATTGATTAACTTACTATTTGAATGAGAATGGCTAAGTGATAGGTGATTGACTATGATAATAATTACACTTGACTGATTGGCTGATAGACTGACTAACATAGTGATTACCCTTGACTGATTGGCTGATAGACTGACTAACATAATGATTACACTTGACTGATTGGCTGATAGACTGACTAACATAATGATTACACTTGACTGATTGGCTGATAGATCGACTAACATAATGATTACAATTGACTGATTGGCTGATAGACTGACGAACATAATGATTACACTTGACTGATTGGCTGATAGACTGACTAACATAATGCTTACACTTGACTAATTGGCTGATAACCTGACTAACATAATGATTACAATTGACTGACTGGCTGATAGACTGACTAACATAGTGATTACCCTTGACTGATTGACTGATAGACTGACTAACATAATGATTACACTTGACTGATTGACTGATAGACTGACTAACATAATGATTACACTTGACTGATTGGCTGATAGACTGCCTAACATAATGATTACCCTTGACTGATTGGCTGATAGACTGACTAACATAATGATTACCCTTGACTGATTGGCTGATAGACTAACTAACATAATGATTACAATTGACTGATTGGCTGATAGACTGACTAACATAATGATTACACTTGACTGATTGGCTGATAACCTGACTAACATAATCATTACAATTGACTGATTGGCTGATAGACTGACTAACATAATGATTACAATTGACTGATTGGCTGATAGACTGACGAACATAATGATTACACTTGACTGATTGACTGATAGACTGCCTAAAATAATGCTTACACTTGACTGATTGGCTGATAGACTGACTAACATAATGATTACAATTGACTGATTGGCTGATAGACGGACTAACATAATGATTACCCTTGACTGATTGGCTGATAGACTGACTAACATAATGATTACACTTGACTGATTGGCTGATAGACTGACTAAAATAATGCTTACACTTGACTGATTGGCTGATAGACTGCCTAACAAAATGATTACACTTGACTGATTGGCTGATAGACTGACTAACATAATGCTTACACTTGACTGATTGACTGATAGACTGACGAACATAATGATTACACTTGACTGATCAGCTGATAGACTGACTAACATAATGAGAACACTTGACTGATTGGCTGATAGACGGACTAACATAATGATTACCCTTGACTGATTGGCTGATAGACTGACTAACATAATGATTACAATTGACAGATTATCTGATAGACTGACTAAAATAATGCTTACACTTGACTGATTGGCTGATAGACTGACTAAAATAATGCTTACACTTGACTGATTGGCTGATAGACTGACTAACAAAATGATTACACTTGACTGATTGGCTGATAGACTGACTAACATAATGATTACACTTGACTGATTGACTGATAGACTGACTAATATAATGATTACACTTGACTGATTGGCTGAAAGACTGACTAACATGATGCTTACACTTGACTGATTGGCTGATAGACTGACGAACATAATGATTACACTTGACTGATTGACTGATAGACTGACTAACATAATGATTACACTTGACTGATTGACTGATAGACTGACTAACATAATGATTACACCTGATTGACTGACCACTGCGTTGTCGGAAAGAATGATTTACCGAGTGACTGGATCGATGAACGAAATGACATATTTCTTATGGATGCTCCTACATCTATTGCTGGTTTAGGAGCTGAGTTGAGGATGTCACATTTCTTATGGATACTCCTACATCTATTGCTGGTTTAGGAGCTGGGTTGACGATGACACATTACTATGGACCTTGAAGAGGACGGTGTAGTAACCTTCCTTGGCGTCGGGTCACACCTAAGACCTTAAAAGAGGTCGTTGTACTCCCCTTCCTTGGCGTTGAACATTAAGGCGGTAGCGCAACGACTGGATGACCCGTACCAGTATAATGGCTCTTCGGTAAGCCGTCTCAGTGAAGCTGCATTAGATAAAAAGGCAATGGAAATCCGTCCAGAATCGTATTCATCCTTGTGTTTCGTAAAGCAATGTGTTGCTACTCCGGTAAGGTCGGCTTGCTTCGACTCTCAGGGCAGTGTGGCCTTTTTTCTGTACCCTTGCTCAATATACTGCTGACATTTAAACAACAACAAAAAAACAAAGTTTTAATTATTTGAATTACCATTACATTTATCAGTAAAGATTTGCCAAGAAAATAAGGCTTTTAAGTTTTTTTAAAGTTTGTGTATCTTTTATTTTTTTAAACCCGTCTATTAAACTTTTAATTACAGGGAAAAAATGCAAAAAGCAAGGCGATTAAGGTTTCCTGATTTCGCCATTTTCTATTGACATTTCCCTAGAAATTTATGTTTTTGCCAAACACAAAGTCACCTCTAAATAGGAATACTCAAAGTTGGCTATAAATTAATGAGTTCATTTTTTGCAGCTCTTCATTTGAAGTATGTAGCTATGTTGCGTTACTGCCTTGTCGCAGTAAAACAACAACAATTTCCGTCATTGCTGAAACTGTATGGAATAACGAATGGCAACAAACTGGATTCCGACCAATCAGCCTCACCGCGTATTAAGTCTGTGCAGAAATTAAGAGCTATTTGCTGGCCGCGGCAAGAACACCTGGGGTGATTTAACTAGACCATTATCATCCACGTCAATTCTCAGAGACGAGTCTTTGTCATTTGTACCCAGTCATCAATCTCATGTCCCCAGGAAAAGTATGTGGCAGAAATTACCTGTATCACACGAAGGCTAATTTCTGTGTCGTTTGTTTTGTCTCGTACATCCCCGGGTAGGTTTAACCGAGTTATGTGTGTTTGTCTCGGGGGGATGCTGTGCTTAAAAACTGATAAACGGACAACTTCGTTTGGGACCGTAGGCCTTATAGCTTTATCCTAAACAGCAGTCAAATGCCCCATACGAAAATGAGCAGCACTCAACACATGGCCCTGCAGTAGTCATTCATTAGCTCAGCTAGCTAATCTGGTCGAACGATCATCCGGGAGCAGAGAGTCGCTGTTTCATTACCTGATCTGGCCAATGTCACAGGCAATCATCCTGGCTGATCGACCCAGCCTGGCTCTCAAACAACCGCTATCAATTCTCACCGTCACTGAGACGCTCATTATCTTAATCCGGGCACTTTCTTTTGAACCCACGGCGGCCATTTTCCAGGCGATACAATCAGTGTTTGCGCACAGCGGTCAATTTTCACGTCACTAGTGGCAAAAGTTGGACGAGGGTTGAGGGAATAGGTTGTGGGAGGAGTATAGGAAATGAAGAAGCGAGTTGGTGGGGTGGGGGTGGGGGCGTCGTTAAAGGCAATAAGAACTTTGTAAGTTACTGCCTGCAAGGCTGTTTTTGTTTTGTTCAACGAATGTGTGTGGGAGTATGGTTCAACACCGGGAAAATGTCGAATTTAAGTATTAAAACAATATGTTCATTCAGTTTTAGAAAAATGGCAAACAAAAAAACTTGTTAATTTAAGCGAGAAGGTGATTCGGCGAGACACCTATAGTTTAACAGGTAACTGGTAGTGAGTGGGATTGGTGGGTTCCAAAATGAATGGTTACACGAATACAACATTGAACGAATTTATTAATGTACGAATTTATGAACGAATGGAGGTACAAATAAATGAACAAATAAATCGATCGTTCAATGAATGAATATGATCGTGGTCAGTTTATGATGTAAGGAAACCGGAATGTCACTGACGAGCTTTCCAACATGTGAGGTAAAGATAAGCACACCATATACGTGTATGATAACTTGTCTTCAGCGAATGTTAGATTGTGCAAAGGGTCTCTCGAGCGTCGTGGAGGGCAGACTGTCACAGCTCCCACAACTGATGAGAGCAGAGTAATCTACAAATACGCTGTCCAAGGCCGGGTTTGAACCAGTGTCCCCTATGTTCCAGCGATAGAAAGTCAACGGCCTCTATCCACGGTCCGCTCTCTTTTATTTCCTTTGTTTATTCGTTTGCCTGGAATTTTAAACATAATGTGATATATTTTATTTACGATAATATTGGACAGTCATGGCTGTATGTATCGTCCACTCTCGACCCATGGTTGTTCTGCTGCAGCTGAAACAAGAACGAGAAATGTACTACGGCATTGCTTCACCACAGCTGATCTAAGAAAAGAAAAGCTTCATGTTTGATATTCTGTCACATCAAAGAGTACAACAGGCAAGATATGCGCATTACTGGATATTTGAAGAGGACACAGTGATCGATTTTCCTTCTGATAAAGAAAACAAGGTCAGTGTTTGAATAAAAGGGGGCCATATCGGATAATTAACTGTAAACTAGTCGATTCTTCGATTCTTAATCGATGAAAAAGGTCATTTTCGACGTGTGTTTATGCGTTCATACTTTTCATCTATATATTGTCTTGAGAGCTTTAACAGTGTACATGGGTGGCTGCAGATCGATGTCCATTAAAAATATCTTAATCAAGCTGGCGGGGAAAGTAAAGCTTTTATTGGCACAAAAGAAGTCCAAAGACGATGAAACATCAATGGAGTCGCCGGAGCAGGTGTTGAATTAAAGGTAAAGTATTGTCCTACAGGAAGCATGCTTGTGGCGAGGTGCCCAGTATAAAGCGTAAGGATATCCGCTGTGGAAATTAACAGTGTTTTCCGGAAGTCAATAGGATATCGCTCAGGTGCATATATGATCTTTCTCGCTATATTTAACGAAAACTCTGTAAACAGTTTTTCTGAGAGGAACACTAGCGCAACTGCTGTTTGATAATAGAATGTCAATAATAATCATACTGTTTTATGTTAAGTGAATTTGATATCGCACTAATCCACGGTCTGCAAACACGCTTTACGGTAGAGAGTATTTATGTTGTGGTGTTTGTTTTCTTCAATACGTCTTCATTTAAAACTTAGCAGCCCGGGGATGATCGTGGATTCTTTCCAGTGTCCTTCCACCATAATGCTGGCCGCCGTTGTGTAAATGAAATATTACTGAGTACGGCCTACACTAATCAAATAAATCAATAGATAAATTTAAGACTTAATAAGATTAACAAAACTTTGAGCTTTGCATTGTGTATAGATTCAAACATGCATTTTTGCAAGATCAGTTAAGATTAACACAAGAAAATACGGCATTTATAGTGATTACAATATCCATAATACAAACAGAAATGATTTGTTTTAAAATGTAATGGATATGAAATCTATGAAGTACAATAGTCTCCGGCATTGACAACAATATTAAGCACTTTAACTGCAAGATATTAATAATATAACTTAAAATGTAGATATTCATATTAAAATGTTTTGGATTACTACATCTGTCTTTAACTCAAAACAAGATCAAAGCTCCAACACTAAAACCAAATAATGATAGTTTTTAAAATGTTTGTTCAAGCAGATTTTAACCAGATTCCAAATAGTGGCAATTCAGATAAATAGTCAAGTCTAAGATAACTCCTTATTTTTTTCCCTGGTTGAATATTTTGATTCTCTGTAAAACGGAAGACAAACGGAAAACGAAATTCGTGTCAGTGGAACTCTGACAGTTCATTTCAGTTCAGTACACAAAGTTCGATTATTAACTTAAATTAATGCGGAGTGAAGAGGAAAGAGGAAAACACCAGACACAGTACACAAAATACACTCAATGCACACAGAGTACTTTTCATTCCTATTTAAATTCTTCGCCATTCATTAGTTTTGTCTTTCTTATTCAAAGCCTTTAGCAACAGGACTCTTCCTCCCTTGTACATTTATGTACTCTTCCACTTTGTTTAAAGGTTTGAATTAAATGGTACAAAAGGGCATTGGTCTGAAGTGAAATCCGGTAAAGCAGTGTGACGTAAACAACCTGTAATTTGGGAATTTACATTGTCCACCTAGAAAAGAAGTCTGCTCAAGCGCTGTACTCTTTTGTTCTTTTTTTAAATACCTCACTATTTCTGTATATTTGTGTTCATAAAGCAAAGAGATAGTTCACACGCACTGCAGTCTGAGCCTTTTTTACACAGCTTGGAACAAACTTGTTTAGGCGAACAATGTTCCCCATTCCTTCAGTCAGATAAGGGACAATGTCTAAGGGAGATAACTCTAAGTGCCCTACACACTCTCTGAAATAAATAAGTCACTGGCAATAAACTCGTTCTTCGACTCCCTCAATATCTGGTTATCGATACATGTATGGCAGATGGGTTTATACCAGCCGCCGGTCGGAATTTTTCCAAAACAAGGTCTGAAATCGCTATTGGGTGAAGTGAGCAAGCCATCGCTACGCCTGATATTGAGGAAGACACAAATTATGAAAGTGATAACCACTTAGTTTAGAGCATTAATTTTTTGGCAATCGAAAACGGAGTTGTTGATCGCTAATAAACTAAAACGGGTGATACAGCAGTAGGAAATGTGATAGAGAAGTCATCTTTTAATCAGTAGCGCATTTTCCTGTGATCACATTGAGAGGAAATAATCTAATCGTCCAGTCGTCATTAAATGACACACAAATCAATTCATTCGCGTTGATTCGTTTTATTGTAGCAACCAAAAGAATATAATCTCTACTTTACTAATGATTGCAGCACAGAATTTTGAATAATTCTACACCGGTGACATCTAATAAACTGTTATTTAAATCACCGCATGTTTCCTAATTCTGAAATCCGGTTGCTTGTCTTTTATACCAGTTAGGGTTTTAGTCTAACTGTTCATGTAAATTCTTAAGGAACTGGCACGTCCTCTAGCACCATGGCTTGAGCATTTACATGAACAGATAGACTAAAACCCTAACTGGTATAAAAGACAAGCAACCGGATTTCAGCGGTTACGTGTGACTATTTGCCAACTAACGACCATACTGCCGTCGTCTGGTTATACTCTCCATGCAGTAGAGTTTGGTAGCTAGGCAATGCTAAATAATGAATATTGCTTTATCAGCCACTGCTTCAGGAATCTTCCACCGGTTTGATTATCAGATGGTTTTTCAAAACAATGAAAACAGCCCGATTTAATCTGGCAGGCCTTCTATGTTTTGGCGGATTGGAAAAGTTATCAGTCAAACAATCCTGTAAACCTGCTACTTGGGGCGACCAGAGCCGGAAATGAATCCTTGTTCGATTAGATTTGTGCTGACCTAGAGTAAGGTCAGACGAAGACGATGCTTCATTGTCAGACGGGATGACAACAGCATAAGGGATGAGAATGGTTCTGGAAACCGCTTATCGTCACAGTTATTACCTGTCCACCCTCACTGCCACCTCGGGAAAAATCGGCGCCTCGCTCTGATTCACGGAAATTGCCGACAGGATAGATGACCAGGCATTAAATATTTAAAAAAAAAGCAAACGTATTTCTTGCGGGCTTGTGGACAGTGACGTGAACGAGACGGTCGGTTTTGTCTGATTAGGCATGGTTACAGCCGTATGCTGGCGCCGTTAGGCATACTTGTCACGCGATTTGAGGATAAGAAGGTCGTTTAGTTCCCCCATTTCTGTCACTGGCAACGTCCGGACTTGAGAGCTGTTCCCAGGTTACCTATCGCCCACCGGAGGTGCCTCATTCTAGCAGATTAGACGAGACAAGGTGTATTTCGACTTAATATCATGGGTGAGAAGCTAAAGCCCAAAAGACAGATGGCGTTGTACTCCTCGACGGATTTCATTACTGAATATTAGTAGAGGTACATAAATGGAGAGAAACATGCCACTGCGTTGTATCGCTGTTTGTGTATGTTTGTACTATGTCCAAAATTCGCCCTAAAGCAAAATGTAAAAGTTATTTTGGCGAGCAGTATTAATATGTCTGCATCATAATGCTTTGGTATATCTGCGTATATCAGTTGACTTGAGTGTTTTGTGTGGCGACAGATTTACATGATGTTGAAATTGCCAGTTAATATTGCATGTATTCGATCGCCTGAAGGGACGAGTCGACAGACAGATCAGGTAGATCTTTGACATCAAACGTTGGCGCAATAAACATCAGAGACGCAGAATACAACTTCTAAAATGATGATCGGGTTTCAAATATTCTAAGCATGTGAAGATAAGATTTGTCATTGTGCTCGTGCAGTGAAAATGCGTTTCTGAGAAGTTCAGCTAGTGTTTATATTTAGGCTGAGCGACCTTTATTATTATGTGAGAGTCTCCAGACATACTTTTCTCTGTGCTGCGTTTCTTAAGGGTTTACGATACAAGATAGAGTGAATCACCAGATATGGAAGCGTGCAAAACGAGTCTGGGTAGCGGGTAATACAAGGCGAAACATCGTGTGAAACGAGACAGTTTACCGTGTAACATGACAGGGTAGCGTACAACACCATTGATGTTTTCCTGCAAAGCGAGATAGGTTAAAGTGGAAACATAGAAGACTCCGCAGTTTTATGAACTGTCCTTTATTATGGTATCGTAAGGAGCAAAATCTACGTGAAAAAGACATAAGCCCTCAGGAAAATGATTATTGGAAGCTATGTCAGAAAATACTTTAACTGACTTCTTTTTTTTTTAGACTTTTAGACCTGACGTAGAAACATACCTTAGGGACAACGTAAAGTGGGTGTGACGTCACTGGCGACAAACGTCATTAACGTGGTGCATAAAACCTACCTTACACGCAAAGCAAATTTTGATGCTTTTCCCGTTCGGTAATAATCTAAAGTTAGGATTTTAAACCCCAAGCCAGGGAAGGAAGCCTTAACCAAAACAACGTTAAAACCCAGCAAGGGAAGGAAGCCTTAACCGAAGCAACGTTAAAACCCAGCAAGGGAAGGAAGCCTTAACCAAAACAACGTTAAAATCCAGCAAGGGAAGGAAGCCTTAACCAAAACAACGTTAAAACCCAGCAAGGGAAGGAAGCCTTAACTGAAGCAACGTTAAAACCCAGCAAGGGAAGGAAGCCTTAACCAAAACAACGTTAAAATCCAGCAAGGGAAGGAAGCCTTAACCAAAACAACGTTAAAACCCAGCAAGGGAAGGAAGCCTTAACTGAAGCAACGTTAAAACCCAGCAAGGGAAGGAAGCCTTAACCAAAACAACGTTAAAATCCAGCAAGGGAAGGAAGCCTTAACCAAGGCAACGTTAAATCTCATTCAAGGGAAGGGAACCTTAACCAAAGCAACTAAACCTCATGCAAGGGAACGAAATCTTAACCAAAGCAACGTTAAAACCTAAGCACGGGAAAACGAAAACAAAATTACGTTAAAGCCTGAACAAACGAAGTTTAAAGTCTGAACAAAGAAATGCTAGCTATAAGCATATCAACCAAATTTTAGAAAAAGATTTTTTTAAAAAATTTAAAGTGAAGTGCTTTATCCCCGCGCAATAGCCACTCAGATCCATGCCGGAGTGGACTTTGTTCTCTTATGATAAGTTACCATTTTCCAACAAAAAGCTTAGATACACAGAATTTAAGCTTGCTTTGCATGAGCTTTATTCGGGAAAGGTTTCTCATACCTTGGTTCGTTCTCAGTAGTAGGTTGAAATAGTTGATAGATAGCACTTTGAGTCTGTGCGTCGAAACATACATTCATATACCAGACGTTAACCAATAAAAACGCTCCAGGTCAATAACCGCAAGTCCAACCCCCAAAACGACGTATAAGACGAACCACCAATGAACTAAGTATATTAAATACGAAAACAGGACAGAATTCTAATTTGGGCAAACCACGTAGGAGATGAGCATCGTTGATCTCATTCCCCACGGCAACTGACGATCTTGGGACCCTTCGGGATCGGAGAATCGTGGGAACGAGGTGGGAGGATAGCAAAGATAAAGAGATGTAACATCAGGTCTATGTATCAACGCGGGAATACTGTTCAATAAATAATACCAGATTTGGTCACAAGGGGACAGGGTAACATGTTTTTATCATTTCGCAATCAACAGACGGGACAGAAGTAACAGAAGGAGTTGAAGGTTGGTATATAGTACACTGTCGGAGTTAAGTGCAGTGGTAGATGTATGTCAAAATCTTGATCCTACTTTCTATTTATTTACTTACTTATTTATTTGATTTGTGCTTACTCAACAACCTTTTCGCTTATTTCAATGCAAATTCCCATTTATACGACAGGTTTTTCTGACTGATTCAAATTACATGCCACAAACAAGTCTAATATCTCGGCACTCATTTGTGATGCGTTTGTGCATCAACACATCCACTTTACTCTCAAGCTTTTCAGCAAGTACAGGCATCCTTTCACGAGTCGTTGATTTAAAATTTCACACAAACGACTATAGTATAGAGAGCAGCTACGACAGTGTGATAGGTCGTGAATGGTCACATGCAACCTATTAAAACCGACCTCTTGTCAATTTATCTCAGTTATGGTTACATTCTAACCGTTTATGTAAAAGTTTAAAACGTAGTAACATACGCGACCCTTAGCATAACTTACGTCAAGACGCTTTCCTGGTCTCAAATGCAGCTGACCTCACGTGCAGAACCTCATAGGCCAATCAGAGCTTGCTTACATAATCGTTCTGAGTCGTCGAATTTTTCCGCAACCAAACTGTTCACCAGACAGATCACGTGATACAGACGGGAATCTACGAGAATAACCTTTCCAGCAGAAATAGCAAACCTGGACCACAATGAATGAGGATGATAGGCAATACTAAGGACGACTGAGTACTTGTTGGGTTATCCTTGTGATACAAATGTATACACCAATTATTTAACCATCTAAACCGGGGCAAAAATGCTGACTGTAAATTTTCCAGATTCGTGTGTGGTTATCTATCCATTGGAGTTGGTATAGGATAATCGGGTAATCCCGGCACTCGGGCCGAGCAGCGCAAAATCAAGCACGCCTGTTTTCGATTCATTTTTTCCCTCTTCGTGTGTGACCATTTACCAGCTATCATACTGTCGTTTTTCTGGTTTTACTCTCTATGCTGTACATCTTTAATTACATATTATAGGTGGCTTGTCAGCAATAGTTAGCGATTGATGGACCATAAAGGGCAGTTGGCTCTGTCATACCTTCGATGAGAACCGTTTCTCTCCCACTAAAAAGACTAAAATAAATAAAATAAAAGCCCAAGAGCCTTTTGTGGATTAAGTAAAAAATTTAAGACCTCTTCACAATGCTCAGTTTTTGGTACTGGAAGTTGAAATACATTTATCTTAGAGTACCGGTAACATTGATAAGGTGGACAAAATTTAATTTTCCAACGCCTCAAAATAGGTTTTAAAGTCGTACTTCAAATTTTGACATAAGTCAGAAATGGTTTTGCGGAATCGGTCCTAACTTTGATGGGAATACGGAAAAGTTCGATTATAACTTACCGAAATGTCGGTGCTTTTCACTGGGCAGGCACTCCGTTCTTATCTACCCACAAAGCTGATCGCCATCGTATCAGTCAAAGTTCTGTGAGTATGAAGTTAATACTCAAAAATTAAAAATTAAAATCGGTGTAAACAGGAGCAAGGAATGTCTGTTATATGCTGGAGGACAAAAGATAAAGCTGCTAACATATGAATACTGAGATAGGTATAGATATCATTTGAAAAGTGGAGTAAGTAACAGTATTATCGTTAATAGGGATTACACTTTCTGAATATAGCACAGATTCTAGTGCTGAAAGTTGGCTGAGACCAATGTGGGTTTCGAACCAGCGAATCTGTGCTATATTCAGAAAGTGTAATTCCTATTAACGATAATACTGTTATTTAATCTACTTTCCAAATGACATCTATACCTATCTGATATATTCACCTAAGGGAGTGACGTCGTTTGTGACCATCAGAGGGGTAATGCATGTTCGCTGTAAATTGTACCGGTCAACTACCTTCTATTTTGGAAGGTCTGTTGGTCGAGTGGTCTAGACGGTTGACATGTATTGCTGGCGATTTGGTGCCTGACTCTGAGGTCGCTGGTTCGAAACCCACATTGGTCTCAGCCAAATTTCAGCACTAGAATCTGTGCTATATTCAGAAAGTGTAATCCCTATTAACGATAATACTGTTATATGAATGCTCAGTGTGATAAATTCTCCAGTCTCACTCCGCCGTCCATGGCTCAACAAAATAATGCTTTACTTCGCCAATAATGTCTGACATAATCGTTTGAAGATAATGCTATCTGGAGGGAAGGATTGAGCTTGCTGACTTGTCAGGCTGGGGAAAAGATTGCAGCTTCCATTGGGAAACCGAGGCCTAAAGCTGTTTGGATATTTCTGGTCCTTACGGACTGAACGGATACCGAAATTGGACATCTATCACCCGTGTTCAAGGTTTCGTGTCAGGAAGGCGTAGACACTGAAGTAGACACGCAAATTGTAGTCATGACGACCAAACCTTATTCAGATGTAGTAGTGAAGGGTTTACTTTTTGTGTCACACCAGGAGCTAAACTCTAATATCCTCTTTGAAACTATCAACTTAGATAAAGAGTAACTCCCACTGGCCACTGATAGTATAAGCCAGATGATACATGTGGTCACGTGGTATACATCATCATGTGGAAATGGAGCAAGGAAAACAAAATGACTCCAGCGCGGCAAAAGCCACTTTTACAAGATGATACCCCAAGTGCATGCCCCATTGAAAGATAAGGGTCATTCATTGTACTGGACCTGAGTTGCATTCATGTTTAATTTATATATTTATTTGTTTTGAGTTTTACGTTGACATCAAGAACCAGCGCAATGATGGGGGTGGGGGTGGGGGTGGGGGTGGTGGTGGGTGTGGGGGTGGGGGTGGGGTGAGGTGGTTAAGGTGTGGCTGGAACAGGGGAAAATTCACGACCATCCGCAAGTTCCTAGAAGACTTTCTCATGTACGACAGTAGAGGAATCCACAAGATCTGCATTGAATTAAACATGCAAATCTTCGGGTTAGTTCCCTATAGATACCTGTGATCACTGTGTTTAAATTGTGGTGAATAGTGTTTAACCGTAAGGGTGAAACAAGAAGATATAGATACACTTCGTAGAAGTAGCTTAAACGGGATCTGAAAATAGTCGTCACTTCTGGTCCCAAAAAATGTTCAATATTCAAAGCAGGATCTCTCTCGGTCACTTGATGTAATAACGCTCTCGTTTCTCTGTAATTATTATTCATTTATATCTGAAATGAAGGTAAATGCAAAGTACTAATTCTGATAGTAGTAATAATGATGATGATATACGGATACTTTTAACGAATAACTGAAATATTTCTCTTCTATATGCATTGATTCTATTTATTTCATTAAATGTAGAAGCGTTAAACCCTATAACATTGCCAAATCAAGAGCGAACTGACAGATCTGCAAACCTCTAACATTGCCATGTCAAGGACGAACTGACAATCCGCAAACCCTCTACCATTGACAAGTCAAAGGCGAACTGACAATCCGCAAACCCTCCACCATTGCCAATTCAAGGACAAACTGACAATCCGCAAACCCTCTATCATTGCCAAGTCAAGGAAAAACGGACAATCTGCAAACCCTCTACCGTTGCCAAGTCAAGGACGCAAAGATCTGCGCACCAAATTAGAGGGAGGCAAGTGACCTTAAACCCACATTAGATTGCGCAAACAAGCGTTAATAAATTTATACGTCGAAATAGACATTCGTATACCAGCTGTCAACCAATAAGGACCTTCCAGGTCAATAATCGCAAGGTCAATTCCCAAAACGACGTATAGCACAATCCACCAAAGAACTAAGAAAGTATATTTGGTACGAGAATAAGACGGAATCATGCAAAGAGAAGCAGTCAATACTTTTCAGTGATGCTGGAAAGACGCACGGTATGTTCTAGGCCACCGAGTGAAATAGGTATTCAGTGAACGCTTATTGTCACAAAGGCTCTACGTGTGACAGGGGGAGAATTCACAATTAAATTAATTGTAATAAATATGATTGTATTATGGAGTTGAGTGTGAACTAAGGGAGGTAGAAAAGGTTGCTCTTTACCCTTGAAACATTTAATTCGACCGGATGTAAAACATGTACTTATGCTGTCGAAATATATTTGATGTCTTTAATGTTTCTCGATTTTCTTGGTTAGGTGTGACGCTTTGGAAATTATCACACTGTCATCGCCTCTCTGGTTTTACTCACTATGATGTGTTTTATAATGATATATGTCATATGATATCTAACATTCAAATTGATCAAGTCAAGCCAAGAGAGATTAAAATATTGGGAATAAAGCTAATATGTCACATATATTTGAAGTTACAATTGTTGAGAATATTGCAAGTTTGGTGCCCAATAAAATTTTGGAGATGATATACAGTTATAATTACCATCCAACAGATCAACATTTAAAGGAGAAGAAAACCTAAAAACATGACACTATAGGCTGAAAAGAGCACATTTTGTATATCTGGTGGTGCCTGCTGCATAATTTTGCCTTTTTTCCTCGCCACACACGTAAAGTCTGAAAACGCCAAAGCTGGCATAAATCGCTGGGTCCGTCGAGTCCTCCATCTTTAACACAATTTATGCTGGGGGTGTGTTACCACTCAGCCAATAAGAGTCGTTAAAACTGCCGGCTTGTTCCTGTAAACTCGGGAGCTACGTCCAACATTCCGGTTTCCCGATCGTCAAATGAAAAACGAATTGCACTGTTCGCTACGTTCTGGGAAGAAGAGTTCTACCTGAAATGTACGAACTGCACTTCGGCTGTTTCCGACGGAAATTCTCCTCCTAACACAGAAAACTTCAGGACTAGTTCTTAGGCAAAATGGAGTCGCCCCATTTGGATTTTGGTGCTGACTTCATTTATAATTTATCAACTTGAGGTACATATTAGAATTTTTTTTCGGCATGCACCTGCGAGGAAAAGCATACTCTTTTCAATGGTATTTGATTGAAACTTAAATTTTCTTCTGCCTGAAAGTCATCTGACAAAACACGACGTGTTGTTAGACACACACGCCTCGACACTATCTGCTCCCTTTGCCAAACCTTTTTGTCTCCCGAAATTGGACACCTATTGGCACGGTGCCAAGATCAGAACTGGCACGGCGAATCATTAACCTCTTAATTGAAAAGCGTCACTAGTGATAATCCGCGAGCGACGTCCACCGGGTTAAGCGTTTACTCTGATGAAGGGCTATGTCTTGATTTTCTCACCACTTCATCGGTTTTATTTGCAATTCTAATTTGCCTCCAAGCAGACTAATTGGTTCGCCTTGAATTGGCAAACCACTGATGCCGATGACCTTGTGCGCTGGATCTGACTGGAACTGCGACTGGAACTTTCTCCTTGAAAAGGCGCAGCGTTTCACAAGCAACCATCACCAGGGGGCACTGTTCTTCTGCCATAATAAATTAGAATATATTTATTAACTCCCAAACTTGTTACTTAATGCGGCTTGGTCAACTAACACATGGAGTTCGAAAACTTTTCAATAATCCCTCCCACGGGACTTGATATCACTCTTCTTTTCCCTACCCTGGGGCAAAGAAGCATGTTGACATGATTGCTGTTCTACAGCCAGGCGTTTCTACACAATATCCCTGCACACATCGGCTTCCCTGACAATCTAATCATGCAGATCTACTCTGCCAAAGGTTAAAATCACTCCTAGAGATATTTCCAGGGATTAAATTCGGATAGCATTGGGAGTTTATGTACTCTACATGCGGTGTTTCTTCCCCCTCAAGGCTTGGTGTGTTAATACAGTAAAGCTGCCACCCAGTACAGAGGAAGTCGCTTTGTGTAAAGCGTCGGCGTAGACCAAATGCATTGAAGTCTTCTCACCAGTGTTTTCCACACAAGTCGCAAAATGCAAAATCAGAACAGTATGATTCTTTATACAATCATTTATACATCAAAATCAATCGGATTCGAGTGATCTAATTGCTCTGATTGTTATTATATGATATATGAGGAACATATTACTGACAGATCAATGCAAATTGTGTTATGTGTCGGTCGTCTTGGATGATGTTCACAATGATGATCAGAATGCTCCATCTGCAAAATAACCCAAGCTGAAACAATTGAATGATAAAGGTATAAAAGTGACCATCAATCACGGGAAACCGGGTCGGCTTTGGCGGAACCATCATTCGGACACTTCTACGGCTTTATGTCAGGAAGTTTTCACATGCTTGGCGAAAGGTAGTCGTTCCCAGCAGGGTCTGGTCAGTTTCGCTCACAGCCGTATGATTTATTTATTTGATTGTTGTTTTAACGCCATATCCAAAGCTTTTTCGCTTATACCAAGACGGTCTGCTTTATGGTAGGTGGCGCCCTAGGTAAACCACTGGCATTTGGTAAGTTACTAACGATCTTTCCCACGTGTGGCATATGATCTTGCAAATCATATTGTGGGACGACAAGTATTTAATAGTTAAATACGTAAAATAGTCTTCCTCTTTCATGCGACTTGTGAAAAATGTTAGGCAAAGTTGCAGACATTAAATTACCGATCACTTATCCCACTCTGTGCCAGAGACACAAATGACACCTCTTTCCTTTCGGAACTGCTCAAGTTCACAAACGTTGAACTCCTCAACTTTTCCAATCGTTTGTCTTGTCTAAATAACTTTTTGTGAAAATGTACTTCCACAATAGCTGTTTAACTTTGTGATAGGTCACATAATACGGTAGGACTATTTTGACCTTTAAAGATAAAAGAGTTCGAACTCGATACTCTCCTATTAATGTTTGTCGGCGCAAATGTTCACACGAAAGCTGTCGACCGTTTATTGTCAGCAAGGCGGCACGGACACTAAAAGTGGGAAAGCTACAAACTCTCCGGCCAATTGCCGAGATTGACAGCGCCAACTACATATCCCAGCAACCTGTAAACTGATTAATTGTGTATGTGAAAAATTCTCGAGTGCAGCAAAAACCCCTGATATAACTAGATAGCTAAAACAATAGCAGCCAATACCAAAGTAACATTTGCAAATCTCAGAATTGAGCGTTTAAAAGAGAATAGCGTGATCTATCAAACCTCTCCCACTATGGTCCCTCCCTCCTCTGTCTCGCCGCCCCCCCTCCCCCTTCTACCCTGCCTCTCTCTGTTTAGCACATATCAGTCTTCTTTTCCTTTTGCGAACGTTCAACCCAAATGTGTGACTACCAATCATTTATTCACAGTGTCGTGGCTATTTTGGTATAAATCAGTGACACTGGCTGAAATTCCTCTATCCAGGTTTACGAACGAAGAGTTCCACACTCCCCTTTGAATTACCATCGTAACCCTGGATACTGTTAGGTTTCCCTAATTAATGGCCGGTCTAGTTCATTAACATTGACGACCGTCCTGTAAGCGACTTTACAGAGTGTTATTTATTTGCTGTTTTACGACCCATTGATTAGATGGTGTGTACTTGATGTCGATTTAATTAGCAATGACCAGAAATAGGCAATGAGTGTTGTTTAGAATAACGGTGCTAAGTCTATCGTTTCTTGCTGCAGCAATGAAGGCCCTGAGAATAGCGAAAGTAGTGGAATCTTGAAAATTGTTTATTTCCGATCTTCTGCTAATTATGAAATATCAGTCGCCTTTAACTGTTGTCTTCCAATATGAAACACTGGCTAGGAGCTGTATATTCATCGTGTTGAATTAGATCGCCAAATACGAATAGATGCAATCAAAGCGCAGCTGAGATACATATTTTATTATCGGTAACTTATATACTATAGCATGGTACACGATTTGAATACAGATTTCACTCTTTCGCCTATAATATTCCTTGCATGACTCCGTCCTAATTTTGCACTTGACATACTTTCTTAGTTCTTTGGTGGTTTCTACTCAACGTCGTTTTGGGAATTGACCTTGCGATTATTGACATGAAACCTCCATTTTGGTTGACAGCTGGTATACGAATGCCTGTTTCGACACAAGATTGACATGTTTTACAACACATTGCATATGCAATTGTCCATACAAAAGTCATTTATACAACACAATTTGCCCACATTTGTCAATGTAAACGTCATTGACATACGGCTATATTGGCAATATAAACGCCATTGTCATGTCCAATCCGTGACAAGATTCTAGTTGATAGAACTGCCTGAATATGTTTCTGGAAGTCAATATTTAACAAATAAAGGGTTGTATCGTCACGTTGTCGACTATTTTGATATTACGCCGAAAAAAAATAGATAAACGTGCCATTTTATATTAAAATATCGTGGTTTTCTTATCCATAGTTCCCTGAGGCGACAGAGCCACAACGCAATAGTTGATATGTCGCGTTGGGATGTTGTCAGCGGATGTATCAACAGTTGGAAAACGTGCCATTTTGAAGTTAATATTGAGGTAGTTTTTGTCTTATTGCACTTCGTTTCATATCGTGTCCACGCGACAAAGCGATGTTTTATTTATAAGCGGTTTATTCCTGTTATACAAGAGGCGATGGCGCAACAAGAATGTTGCGTTGCGGAGTTGTCTTCCATATAGGTACAAATTTGTCGATGGTATAGATGCCGAACTTTCTTGTGACATTGTTAATACACTTTTTCTGGGTAGAACAGAACATGGATGGGATCTTTACTAGCTATGCTTAACTCTTATTTCGCATAATTTTGCCCACTTTATTGTTGGGTCCATACAAGCCCAAACAACCTTCGAAGTCTCCCCAGGCCATTGTGTTCAACTTCCAAGGATATTCCTGCTTCACACATGGGAATCTAAAATAACTGACGCCTTAACAATGCCAGCACAGCTTCAGTGTAGCCTAAAGACAAAATAGCAAAACCAAATTTGAATGTATAACAGTTGTTATTGGCCTTGGATGAAAGCGAGGCTATTCAAAATATGACGTCTGACGTCTCATTGAAAACACGTCTGTCCAAACACTAAATCATGTGGACTGGTGATATGCCTTCGGCTACATACTAGGTTATAAGCTCACGTATCTTGCTGTGGTGTCCGCTTTTCCGCACACTGGAGCATCGGGTCCAGGCTGGATTGGCCATTATTCTCCAATAATACACGAGTAACGTGAGCAGTTTGCTCACAAATCATCGTCACAAAGGCAGAAATGGACGCAGCAGACTGCATAGCTTCGGGAGGATGTACATTAGGCAGGAAAGGTTTCCCCGCTGCTCGTGTTATCAGCTCGAATGTAAACTCCCACACAGGAGAATTGTGCGTCTTTGTCGGGATTTAAGCAGATTGGAAAAGCCAATGTATTTATCAGCCGTTTGGTTTAAACAACATCTTTGCCGTTCACTAATACATACAGATTACTTCTATCTCCGGAACTGTCGGCCAATATTCTATACAAGGTACACTTAGAAGTTACAATTCCTCACGGTGTCTTCTACAGAATATATGAGATGAAAATCTGTCAGCCTTTTGGCAACGAGTCCTCATGTCATAAAATGGCGAAACATTTAAGCCAATTCAAGGCCCTGATTGTGGGTTTCCTCCGGGATCTATCCGGCCCCTCCCCCCCCCCCCCCCCAACACACACACACACACAACATAAGGCTTGCCGTCGTCGGGTAAATGAAATATTCTTAAGTACGACGTGAAACAACAGTCAAACAAATAAATAAATGCATTGCAGGTGTAAATTTTTTTAGATATTAATTTAAATTAATCGATTCAAACTAATTGTATTGGGTGAAATTGCTGTTGCTGGCGGCCAATAGTTTGAACTGTCATAGGAAGTCGTATTTTCATCATAATGCATTGCCAAGTTCTTGATGTACGTGGGTTTTCTTTCTAACCCAAAATATCACTGTTGAATTTTATCGAAGGCAAGCTGTTATGATTGCTTGTCAAAGAATCGATATACCGCTAGAATTCAGTTGAGCCTTTGCATTTTCAGAACTCAGATTTGTCTTTTGGTAATTATTGACACTGAATAATGTGCAGTTTAAATGAAATTAAGTTTATGAAAGAATTTAGTCCTCTCGACAACCTGAACTGTTCTGTGATATGACAACATAAAAGTTAGCAATCCATTTTCCCGTTTGCCTTCCTACTCCACTCTTGACCTTGACAAAATAATTAACACATACGTCATCGAGAGTGAAACCAGGGCAGTGATAGCTTGCAAATGGTCATAAATAACCGGTGAAATATGGTCTTTTTGTCTCCGTTATCATTGTGACAGCCTCGTGGACGTGATCTTGACGAAATAATTTCGAACAAAACAACGATGTTAACCGTCACTAAATATCAAATATCAAGTCCATTGTAGGCCTTGGAAAGCCACATCTATCGGGTCTTCCTTTTTGCTTGATATCCCTCAGACCCAAGTCTAAATTTCAATCATTTTTGTTCCTTTCCGTTACTTTAGGTAAAATTTGTGTTAAAACAAATTACCCAGAATTTAAATTGTGAAGCAATATTTTGATCTTGTCACGTAAGAACTAATAACTCTAAAGTGATCTGAAATTTTTACTCGAGTCTAAGGTGGCTTCGTGATCACGGGGCTGATGTCTTAATCACCGCTTTTTTTTTGTCCCGGGCCCATAGTCTTTGTCTGACGCCTTTCTTTATCAGTTTTCAGTTCTGCATGATCAGTTAAGTTTAAGGTTGGATGGAAACGGACTACCTAGAGTATCCCATCAATCACAACATAAGGGGCATTCCAGTCTGTGACGTCACTGGTGATGAGACCACAACTCCTTTGTCGAAGCACGAAACGGACGCCCTGCCAGGAAAATTTTAAAGAGAAAAAGATCAAACGGTTCACCGCCATGACCACGCTGAGAAACAAGTTTTTGTTTTTTAAAGAATCGTATTTTTCGTCTAACGCTTTTTTTCGACATGATAACCCCGAGGTCATCGCGTTCAAAGCATTCTTCCAAATGGCCTACAGTTGCAATGAACAATTTTCACCGTTAGTTGAATCCTTTAGCAATTCGTCTCTTCTCAGATTACGGTCACCATTAATAAGCTTCGTTACGAAAAGGTTCCCTCTGTTGGAATGACCTTGACATTTAGCGCCTTCGTGACCAGTGGGCACAAAACGGAACGCCTTTCCGCTCTGAAGAACAACGATCATATTTGGCTCTTTTTTTAGCATTGTAAACCGGTTGTAACTCACAGAATTAATAACAATGCTGTCTGCAAAGCGCGGGGTGGATCCCATGGATTACATGAGAATGTCTCGATTGGGGTTTGGTACTGATGATCGATAATTAGTAATGATTGGCTAATTATGACTAGTAATTACTGTTGATTGCCTTACATTTGAGCGGTTTGATTAACTCCGTATGTCCGTTGGATCATATCATTGGTAGCTTGGCGAGGGCGAGGATAATCAGGCTAGTTCGCCCGCCGACTTGGTGTTTCGTTTGATAGTAGCCGCTAACTTAATCTGCAAGGAATCTTGTTATTTTGTAGCGGTATTTGTTGTGTGACCCGATACCACTGACCGTCTTTCTTGCCAAGTCAAATTTGTCGAGAAATGCATTTTCTCCGAATTTCTCCGGGTAACTTACCGATGAAGATTGGAAAGTCAAAAAACAAAGTGTTTCCTTTTCGCCGTCATGGCTTCTGAATGTGAAATACCAATATGTAATGACAATAGTGATATTTATAAGCTAGATATATCCACATTTGTGTAATATCAATATTTGATGTCTAGTATCATCACTGAAAGGAAAACCACATATTTCACCTTTATATAATTCGTAAAGGCAAATTTAAGAAGTAGTAAGTTAAAATCATTTTAATTGAATAAACAAACAGCGTGACAGGATATTATGCCGGTATGTTGTGTGACACACTCGATGTTGTTCTTCTCTATCTGCACACGGCCCTCAACTAATAGCGTGGTACAATGCTAAGTAAGCGCATCACTTAACTTAATAAGACTTAAATTTGGTTGAAGTCAGGTTTATAACAGTTAGTAACCTGTAAGTAAAGTGCGACGTGTAGCTTTCCAGCTGCATGGAAAGTTGAACTACATTTTGATTTCTCAGTGTGTAACATTCCAGGTCGGTCGATGCTCTCAACAAATAAACTGTTAAGCAGAAAGCCTGTTGTCTGAGTGATGCTACAATGCAATTTTTGTTGTGTGACACGATGCCTTGATGAGTGAGTTTATAGCTGAATAATGTACTCATCGACCTGCTTGTTGGTGGCTAAAAGTAACAGATGAATTATGGACTTCAGTTTGTTGACAGGCTTTTTGTTAAGAGAAGTGCCTCACTGTTATTTTCAGATTTTCAGAAAGTGGTTAGCTTTTTTTTACTGGTTGGTTTGTGGTTCACAGGGTAGTATGGTGATTTATATGTTTTACTGTTCATAAATCCCACAAACAAGAATTATATACCATACATATAATGGAGGGCTGTTTTGGAGTGGGGGAAACCGGGGTGTCAGGGGTAAACAGCCAGATTTTGACAAGCTTATGACGAACTTTCCGACGTGCGTCATGTACCTTGCTATACTGGTTGGTTTCCCCATGTTTCCCTGAGGTGATATAAGTGTATTCGTATGAATATAGACAGGTTTCCTTCAGGTGTACACATCAGGTACACTCCTCTGCTATGCTTTCAATTCGTATTGCATGCAAGTCCACGTAATCGATCCCAACCTTGTAACGGCGAATTCGCTTAAGGTCTGTGACACAAGTCATGAAAAGAGTATGCTCTTTATTACATGTCTGCCATTTCAGACGCTTTCACGTTCAAAAAGTATGTAGAATTTATTCATTTATTTATTTGGTTGTTTTTTTTACGCCGAACTCAAGATTATTTCACTTACACGTCAGTGGCCAGCATTATGGTGGGAGGAAACCGGGAAACCCACAACCATCTGCAGGTTGCTGCACGACCTTCCCACGTACGGCTGGAAAGGAAGCATAAGCTGGATTTGAACTCACAACAACCGCATTGGTGGGAGGCTTGTGGGTCATTGCGCCGCGCTGCCACGCTAACCACCTCGGCCTGTGTATGTAGACAGAAAATCTGGAGTACAATAAAATTCATTTTTAAGCATTATTTGTCATAACCAACTTTATGCAGACGAACGTGCACTAATGTGTTCTTCCCTTGAGTAACCTGCTAGCTTCATACTCTGCTGAACCGATTTGCTGACTAGCTCAAGACAGATGAGTGCAGGTGTAAAAAAAAACCAGAAAAACTTGGTGAAGCAACCGATGTCTCGGCGATGTTGGTAAAAAACAAAGCAACAACACAGGTCTAAGATTGACCTTTTCCGTGAATTACGGAAGTCGTTGAATATTTTTTTTGCAAACATGGGAGATATTTCCCGATGCATTGAAAACACGAGATAAAAAGCGCCATTGTTAATCCCGCCATTAAGTACAAATGAACGCTAGACAAGGACGCTTGTAGCCAATAAATGCTGGTAACTTCGATTTTTCAAACTCAAAAGGGAAAAGGTGGAAAAAAATGTACAGGAAAACGATAAATGTTGAATTCCCTGTTTAGGCGTTTTCTTGTTTACGGGAGAGGAGATTGACGGATTTTGAGGTGGCCTAAGTGATAATCAGTGCCTACTAAGGAGACTATTGGACAGTTTCATTGCTCCAATTACCAGGAATCATCTGTACATATATCCTTAAGAAATGGCGCGAACACTGCCCATGTGAGTTTTTCTCCATTCAGTCATTAATTCTACGCACATAAACGCGAAGTATCAGAGGTTTGGATACTGGTGCTGATAAAAGAAATCATTGACGAATTTCAAATCGGTGGAGATTTTGACCTTACAAATAGCGGTACTGTTTCCATATCCTGTAAAACAGTCAAACCTCTATTGCGTGAATTGGTAGAGTACCGAGTCTGGTGTTTCAGAAAGAACAAAACAAGAAGAGAAACGCATACAACTGTCTATTTTACCTACATTCGGCTGTCTGTAAAATCACTCATATTCTCTGGCATTATGAATTAGAAAAGGGATTCTATCTGCACTTTTCTTGGAACGAAAAGGATACCCTGCATGTGAACGTGTAGATGTTGTGGTATTATGTGTCACTGGCAAAAGCCTGTACATGTACTGAGTACGAGTGATTTACTAATAGCTGAGTATAGGTGATACGCTAAACATAAACATATTGTAAGTCGGGGTACGAGCCAAATGGCCTGAGCTCTGTTGTATTTCTGCTGAATCTTTCAAATAGTTTGCTATGAAAACAACAAGTAAAACCACATAGAGTCAGAAATCCCGTCCATCTCGTATATATTCCTACAGAGCTACATTTGTATTGAAAGACATGGATTTTACAGCATACCTTTGAAGAATCATCACACGCAACACTCGGTACAATTAGGTCACTTATGGTTTGGAATGAAATAAAAGAACATTTGGAAAGACTAATACCTAAACACGTCTGGCTTCATTTCTCACATACATTTGTCCTATGGTCGTTGATTTGGCCTGAGGTGAACAGATGGTCGTGCCGAACACTTGTGCATGACTTCAGCTTCGTGACAAGAGAATTTTTATCAAAATGGCATCTTTGGAGTTGTGGCTCTTCCTGACGCCAGATTCCAAAACACATTTCCTTTGTTTATGTTCTGCTCCAGGGAAAACGATAGATATTTACAAAATCTCTTTGTTTCGCCAGTCCTTCGCTTTGATGCTGAGCTATGGGTTACAAAGCAAAGACCAAGCAGATTTTGAAGTGGCACATTATACAGGTGCCGGTAGTGCAGGCTGAGGGATGGCATATCAGGAATTGCCAGGTCGAGAGGTGGCAATTCCTGATATCCGATAGTGGAACTAGCCACCGTCAGGTTGGTTACTTTACAAACAACTACATGTCAGAAAGGCACACAAAAAAGGAAGTAACTGCAGTGAAATGAGGTCACGCTATTGCTGGATATTAGAGCGAGATCATTGGCTATTTCCTCGTGAACGTGGGATGTTGCTTTGTGAGCGTGGCGTTGCTTTGCTTGAGCACGAGATCGTTGTACATCACGGTTTACTGAATATCATGTGACCGTGTATAGACCAATGGAAACCAAATGGAAACCCTGCGAAATATAATAACTTTATTTACCGAATGAGTTCGGCAAATTCTACCATGTAAGCAGATCTTTATTTTGCTTGATTTCAGTTTATTTTATGGGTACGCTCCAGCGTTTAAATACATCATAATACATCAAGATATACCATGCTTCATGAAGCGCTCTTAACATTGATATAGACACATTTTAAACACGATCACATTTATTTATTGATTTATTGAATTAATCGAACTTACCGCCATATTCAAGAATTTATCTATGTATGAATGGATATACATGGATGAGGGTATGAACAGATGAACAGATGAAGGCATGAACGAATATACATGGATGAAGGTATGAAGCTATCGATAGATGAAGGTATGAATGGATATACATTGATGAAGGTATGAAGCTATGAATAGATGAAAGGATGAATGGATATAAATGGATGAAGGTATGAAGCTATGGATAGATGAAGGTATGAATGGATATACATGGATGAAGGTATGAAGCTATGAATAGATGAAGGTATGAATGGATATACATGGATGAATGTATGAAGCTATGAAAAGATAAAGGTATGAATGGATATACATGGATGAAGTTATGAAGATATGGACAGATGAAGGTATGAATGGATATACAGGGATGAAGGTATGAATCAAATAAATAAATGTATGAATTGATATACATGGATGAAGGTATGAAGCTATGAATAGATAAATGTATGAATGGATATACAGGGATAAAGGTATGAAACGGGATAGATGAAGGTATGAATGGATATACAGGGATGAAGGTATGAAGCTATGAATAGATGAAGGTATGAATGGATATACATGGATGATGGTATGAAACTATGAATAGATGAAGATAGGAATTGATGAATGTAGGAAGTGTAAATGGATCTGAGAGTTATTAATAAACAATGCGCAGCGCTGGCACACTAACAACCTCAACTACGGAGGCCCCATCAAAAAATTGAAAGAGTGGCAACTGTGATAATAGTTTTGACCAGAGCATACTATCATTACGTGACACTAATCCGTAATTAAGTGCCTCTGCGGCCGTACGTGGGAAGGTCTTCCAGCAACCTGCGGATGGTCGTGAATTCCACACGGGCACAGCCCGTTTTCCTCACACCATAATGTTGTCCGCCGTCGTAGATGTGAAATAGGCTTGAGTACGACGTAAAACACCAAGCAATTAAATAAATAATTGTCATTAAGTGAACCCTCTGTCAGGCATTCAGAGCTGCAGTAGGACAGCAATATAAACCGAACACCACTGGACGCGTTCCCCCTGAAAGGGGATACCGTAGTGGAACATCGAGCGTCATGGTGATAAGGGCAGGCGTGTTATAAACATGACACCAGGTCACTGGAACCGTTCTGTCAATAGGGAACACCGTCGTAGAATTAAGATGACACCGTAATTATGTAAAGAGCAATGAGAAAAGTGGGTCAGAACGAACAATATATTTGCAAACAGTCACATCTCAGTTCAAACAGTTCAGTGACAGTTACAAAAAGCAAAACAGCAATAAACTTTAAAGTTATGAATGCCACTGTGCACAGTTACAGATTTACTGAGCAAGTTTATCCTTTTTTTAGCAGTTTTCCGCTTTTGCTCCCAGGAAATATCCTTAAATCTTCGTTCAGGTCCATGGAGAGCTGAAGAGAGCAATGATTCTTGTTGTAAAAGAAAGATCTTTCATCCCTTCCGGTGATGTATTTCATGCCTAATAAAACAAGTGTTAAACCATTGTTTTATTGAAGCCATCTGAGACCGGTTCACTTTAACAGTTAGTAACGCGTGCGCAGACTTTAAATATGTCATGTACGCAGTGCGCATACGCATTCCCATCCTGCTTATGGCTTGTGTTTAGCGAATGACATTTCCGATATCATTCACTGAGCAATTATTCAGAAAAGGTTATATTTATTTGGTCTGGTATTAAATGACACACGAAAAAGGAAAAAACATTTACCTCATTCAAAATAGGCTATAGGCTACTTATTCCGAGAGCCACGACCTGTTCGCAGTTTATGAGTTTTTTGAGTTATTTTTGTTTTATGATGTTTATTTTTCATGTGTTTTTAAGATTAAGTTTACCTCAATACATTAAAGATTGGCAACATACAAAACCGTTGCTGTGTTCAAAATTACACGTTTGTATTCCTTCGAGTCATTTCTATTCTGACTTCTGGTTCTCGCTAAAACTTAACCATGATTTTAAGCCTGCCGTTAAAACAATGTGGTATGCAAGCAGAAGAAAAGGAGATAATTTTGAACTTAAAGTGTTAGTAAAAGCTGGTTTAACTTTGCCTGTTTGCGTGTGGGAACAAACTGCAGATATCCGCGAAGTGTACCGCCTGAAAAACTCAGCTTAACGCATCTTTTCCTTGCTCTCAAGTATTACGCCAGCACTATTTATTTATTTATTTAATCTCGACTTGCATGAAAAACGGGCCAACTTTTATGACTCGGAATTAGGACAGAGCCCAAGGAAACCACCACTACTTCGCCAGGCACCTACTTCCTGACTTAATGCTGCCGCGTAATCATGCCAATGCCCTCACGGGTCAAGGACCAAACTAAATTCAATGAGGGCTTCCAACTACATATCAGAGTGTTTGACATGCATGAATGTATATTTGAAAAATTCCTGTATATAGAATTTCTCTTTCATAGGGACCTGTTAAACGCACGTCAGCACATTGAGGCCATTTTATTGACGTCAAATGTTCTTTTCCCAGCTCATCGTGATGACGTCACATTAAAGACAGGGCGACGTTACAGTAGAAAGTAATACATTGTAACATTGTAGACGTTGCGTTACAATTTTTGACAAAAGTTTTTCAAAACCATGGATCGATGTTCTGCTTCACATTAAAAGCACCTCACGGGATTGAAAATTATACCGATTTCCCACTGGAGTTAAGTATTCTGCTATTATAACAGGCCGTTTGTATTCTTAGCTGCTATACATGAGTACATAACGCGATACAAGCATTTTAATCTAATTCTTTGACAGCCGGGGCTCCACCTATGTAATCGTAGCACAAATATATTATCCACTGAATATCGCCTGTGGGCGTTAGACCTGAGCCATGTCTCCTTATTAATGAGAGAAAAATTCCAAGAATAACACAGTTTCATAGAAACGCTTTCCAGTTCACAAAAGCATCACGTAAATCACATGCAATTACAAGGTCCCGCTCTCCGCGAACAGCCAACACAGGTTGGCTAGCTAGCCGCTGTCGTATAAGTGAAATATTCTTGAGTACCGCGTAAAACACCAATCAAATAAATGAAATAAATAAATACCAGCCATTCAACCATTTATATCTTCATCCGTCATGTTCTCATTCATTCTTCATTCCTTCCATCCATTCATACACATATAAATAGATTCAGCTTTGTTTCACCCATCCATTAAGTTTCAGCTAACTTGCTCTTTAAATAGCGTGAGCATGGTATCATTTTCTATTTCTGTATATCTGACTAGTGTTTCGGTGCGTGGAATATTCTTTAACGGTACAATCTATCTCGGGACCCAAAGTGCAAGCGCACCTCTACATCAACGTGGAACTTAATCATTATGGTTTCCAATAGCCAAGAGCTGCAATCGAACAGGTAAATCAGTTAGTCAGGAACCGGTGGACAGCAGTGAAAAGGCCTGAGGAGAGGGAACATAGGAAAATTAAGTTGGACATTCTTCTTTCTCAGGGTTTGTTTGTAGATAACAACATCTGATTTATACCCTACTCTAGACGCAGTGCTAATAATGAAGAAATCCGGGAATTACCACGTAAATTTGAAAGGCTTCACAAGCTTTCTGCCGAGATCTTCTGATTTATTGGTTTGTAACGTTACGATGTACAGTGTAACAGCACGTGAAATGTTAATGTATGCAGATGCTGTGTTGACAATGCAAGGAAAGCAGTGATGTGATATATACAGATATTACTCTAGTTTAAACCTATTAGGACTATCAACTTGTAAATGTTTCTTTAAGAATTTACTATCCTTTTTTTTATTCACTTTTTTTGTTCGCGTCAAATGAACATTCCATATTTCGTGAATCATTTGTAATGAGGTTTTTAACTTAAACAGTATTGATTTAATTTTAGGGCCACGCAGCGTACGAAAAAAACCGATCTTTGAAGATGTGTACTTCCTGTTTTGCCTTTAGTAACTGGAAATAACTCATGATGCCTTTCAAGTAGATTTTCAGAACACACGACAAACATGCCTGTTTTGGAAGAGAACACCAACAACAAGGGCTCCAAAACTGGACGATGCATAAGAACGCAGATTAATCAATGAGTTCAGCATTTATCCATTCCAGTGGGGGGGGGGGGGAGGGGGGGAACGGTTAAAGCCAGGGGTCTAGGACTGCTTCCCAGGAATTTCCTGATGGACCTTTTTTTGATGGACATAAGCCCAGGGGGTTTGAAAACAAAGGATTAGCGTCTAATATAGCGGCGCTCTCGCGCTGGATCCTGGCATATTCTTGGAATCACCCGTAATTGTACTTCATAAATCAGGCTGCTGTATCCCACTGTTATCCAGTCCTCTTGCTCATTCATTCTATTTGTCCTGGCTGTATAAACCCATCAGGTACACTCATTTACGCCAAATTTGGCCTTAAATGAGCTGCGATATTTCATCGCCGTCTTGACACACCAATCAAAGCGAAATGTATACTTAGTCGCGTACAAGGTCTACGTGCTATGGGAACCTTCTGAAGATAAAGAGGTTAAGCGGCGAAATGCCTTAGAAAGGTGAAATGCCTTGGAAAGATAAATGGTTAATGCAACACCGTCTTTGCGCATTCTCCTTGCATACATTCTTTCGTAGGCTTTAATTCCAAATATTGTGCTTTATTTTGTAACTGACACGATAAGTATGCATTTGTTACCGTTCAAAATCGATAAAAAAGTTATTGCCGACTGAATTTGTTAAGCGGATTGCATTATAAGTTTTTCAAACTTAAGAATCATTTGGAATAATATATAAATAATATATGCAAAAGTCTGATAACAGACAAACTTTTGAGCTATAATCTATAGATAAAAAATTTGATTTGATTAGCGAATTGATTTTTTGCCAAAAAAATATATAAGCACACTGATAACTGAAGACGAATCACTGACGAACCACAGGCAAAAATGTAAGGCTATACTTTTGTCCGTTGACTCCAAATAATTTTTTGTGAAACTTTTTCTATTCACTCATATTATAGTATATGTAACTGCAAACAGTTGCGTGACATTTCTAACGGGTCACATGGTACAGTACGTTTTTTACCTTTAGTGATAAAAGAGTTCGAACTCGAAACTCTCTTACTGTCCAATTAAGGCCGGTCTAACTTCTGTGTTCTCATTAACAATTATATTTTGAACGCCACGTCCACCTTCACGTTTCCAGTCCCCAACGCTACTTCACTGTCTTTTCTCAACGAACAGGTTACGATGTAATAAACAAAAGGGTTTTGAAATTACAGGAAACGAAATGATTTTAAAATTAGACGGTCATTTTATTGGCAGGAAGGAAGAGATCAGTTGAAGTACAGTTGATATATTTTAGACAGATTAATATTAAATCCAATTCCCCCCAACTACAGCCGTGTGATCCTGGCAAGAACCTAGATACTTACATACTGGAAAGGTCAGGAAATATCCTTGAGAACAACACGTCGCATGCGATAACATTAAGGTAGAATTATTCAGTCGATTTCTGTTTACGACATTGCATGCAGATCACAAAATATCCGCACTTTTTAGTTCACTGAATGTTCGCGTTCGAAGATTCATTGGCTGGAACACAGTAAACTCGGGTGTGTCACAAATTCAGCGAACTGTAGGTACAGTTTGAAAGCTTCCATTTAAAACTAGTGCTGTTGTTCCTTAGACATTAAAGAGGAATGAGCTTGAAAAAGCTTAAATACTTACTCGTTTAGAATAAGTGTGGTTATTTACAATCGTTAGAATTGGTCACTCGGGCTTTGTCTAGCTGGGCTATTTTGAGTTCAACATATCTGGGTCATGTTCGAAGTTTCAAAACGTTGAACACGGTCGTTTCAGTCACAGAAACTCGTACTGTGGACTTACCAGAAACACGACTGACGCTGTTTGGAGGTTTCCAGTCGATGTGAATTCTGACGAAATGTAACAATTTGTCCACCGCGAATGGACCACACAAAAACAAGATGGCTGACAAAAAGAAAAACATCAGGATTATTATATGTGGAAGTATCACATCACTGAAGAATGTCCACAGCAGTCTTCATGGGGAGATGCATACATGACTCAAAACAATCCGCACACACAAAAACAGCAGGTGCATAGTCATAGGGATTCTTGGGGATTCCTGGCAAAATCTTAAAGGGAAAGGTTCTTTCTTAACACTGAATTTGCGGGATCAGGCAAGTCAATGGATTTAGTGTCGAACAGGTGTTAATGGAAAGTTTCGGCGACAAGGTATAGTGTCTGCGGATGAAGCAAGGGTTGTTCATAAAATCTGATGAACTCCTGGCAATGGCTGGGGGCGCTAGAATTCAAAGGACTGCGGAGGGGGTCGTAATGTTTTACAAGCCTCTCCAGTAAAGGCTTCAGAGGACACCCTACTGCTGGGGGACGTCTTTAGCCGCTCTTTTCACATTTCTTTTGATGAAAGTGTTCCGCCAGTTCTGTAGTCCCGCCGTGTTTGGCCTACCAGCCGCTCCGAACATTCGTGGAGAGTTGCCAAAGTCTCTCTTACTGGAACCCCCTAGAACCGCCTGCCAGTTGATGAACTTGTTCCTAGAGGGCGACCAAATTCCGAAGCCATCATCATAGCCCATCATTTGACGCTTTTCTTGTCCATTGCCCCATTTCTGAAAGTCGGCTTTACTAAGGCTGTTACCGTGTCCGAAATCAGGACTGTTCCTTCCAAAGCCAAAGTCGGAGAAAGCTGAAACGACCGATGTAAAGGCGGCCAAAGCGATGATTACAGCCGAGAAAGTGAAGATAGCCGATGTGGACATGGTATGTAGGCTTGATGAGAAATCCGATGAAAGTATTTCAAAGTTCCAAAGATCAGACGTCGAAAGGACACAAAAACACGACAAGTAGCTCACAGAAGTAAGAATCCTTCTGAAGGGAATCGCAAAACCATTCGGAGGGACACAAACTCTTCCTTTTTAAGGGAATCTCCCCAACATTAAGTTGAGTAAACTGACAGGATAAAGAGCGTTTAATCACTGAACGACCTGGACAAGGCGGTGCGAGGATATGCCCTTGTTGAAACCGCCTCTGCTGATTGGTGGTTACGGCAAACGGAGTTTCCTGTAGCTCAATCGATAAAGCGGTGTGTCCAATGGCCAGATGTAACGGGCTATGTTCAACGTGTAACATTCATGGCATTCAAACCTCAGTGAAACTGACAGAAATCTCTGAGCACGGAGATGAACGACAAAAGTATAAAAGGTGCAATGCGTCATTAAATATCACAGGTACACTGTGAAAACTACAGAGCAATGTGGTGGAATACAGCATTTCAAGAATACACCTATGTAAGGCTATATGTACCTTGGACATTTTGAACTGATTGATTGTCTTGGGTAGTCGCTTTCTGTGTAATGCATTGGTGCTATTAGGCAGATTTCCAGTGATGCCACATTTTGGTCATGTCTCAATGGAAACTTGGTCGTCCACTGACTTTCTCTAAACACTGAACAGCTGGCTAAGAGGACATCAGCACATGCAACTTGAATAACTTAACATTAATGTAATGGATATGAGTTCTGGTATGCAACACGCTGATCTGATGATGTGTAGGTTTTATTTGATTATTCGCAATCACATTTTTAAAGATTTAGTTTGGAGCGAAACATGCGTCTCGCAAGGCACAAATGAACAATGCAGACATAAACTGAACGACTTTAAATTAAGAGCAATGTATACAGTTGGTAGTATTCCACACACGGAACTCACGCCGTGACTATTTCATACTAACCATATTTTGGAGAAGACGAGGAAAGAATTGGCAATTCTTCAACGTTCATATCTCATATACAGTTGTTAAGATTTTATTATTAAAATTTGCTAAAAACAAATGCCTTCCTATCCAAAATATAGCTCTATTCTTTTTCTCACATCTGTTTGTGCCTGTTAACAGGAGAACAGGATGGTATTCAAATATCGTATGGTGCAGGAAAAAGCAGTCTCTAAAAACGACTCTGTACGAGCTGTCCACCATATTGTAGCAAAAATGCACATTTATATAAGTTGTATATTGCCCTGTAAAATTTTGTGGAAAACCTTTACCGGAAAAGTTGCAGCTGGGCTGCACCGATCTCAATAAAGGTTTACTATTTGTTTATATACCGATGTACTGATATAGGTAATAATTACTACATTTCAATTAAACTTATATTCAATGTTAAGTATAACTGGACTTATCGAGACTGGCTTTAATTGTATAGGCATGGGAAGTAGATCAGATATTTCTACCTCTATGGTATCGGTAAAGAGTTGATTTGGATCCATGTGTCTGTATATACGACGTACTATTACAAACCGGGGCCTCCGTGGGTCAGTTATGACCCACGCAGCTTAATGTGTAATGACCCAGGTTTCCTCCCACCATGGTGCTGGCCGCCGTCGTATAAGTGAAATATTCTTGAGTATGGCGTAAAACACCAATCAAATAAATAAATAAATACTATTACAAACATTTCTCACTCGGAACATTTAAAATAGATCTATCTGTATGTGATCTTCCAAAAACTGTTAAAAACACATTATCTTCGTTGACACCACCTGCCTATTAAAGTTATGAGCACTCTCCAACGTACAGTTTCGAAAACAAGAGCATTACTGAGTTTAAAGAACTGACGTAAATATTTACATATAGTTAAGTAAACCTGGGCATCATTTGATCAGTTACGAAATTAGTGAAACGTTTACTGAATTAAGTGTACAATTACACAAAATCCATAAAGGTTGTACATAAATGAGTAAACCTTTACGCAGAATTTTGACGTTGTAGCAGTACACAATTTTGTAATTTGTAATGTTAAAAGTACCATTGATGTACATATCAATGTGGATGAGAATATTTGCACACAGTCGTTACTATACAGTATCACTTGTTAAAAACCAAATTGTTTAGAGAAATAAACATGGCATCCCGTTGTATAATCTTTGAAAGTGGCGAATTCTCAAGAGAGATCGACCTGTGAAGTCCAAACTGGCTCGGTGTGACAGAATGTGGGCGGGGAGTAGTAGTTGATTGACGGGTTAATACGCACTGAGAATGTGAGAATGTCACGTTCGTAAGCAAACGTGAAATCCACGATCCACCATGACAACGGGGACCATTGTACCGCCCAGCGAAACTGAGAGCAGCACCCATAGATTACATTAACTTGATTGTATTTGGTGAAAAGGCCACGGATCAGAGAACATTAGTCTGCTGTCAGACTATGGTAGTACCTTCTTTTGTCTGAGGCTTGATTACGCTGAGGCCTTAATGCGATTTGTACCGTAAATACAAATGTTTTCTATCCAACATGTTTTCTATCCAACATGTGCTCTACCCAACATGTGCTCTACCCAACATGTGTTCTACCCAACATGTTTTCTATCCAACATGTGCTCTACCCAACATGTTTTCTATCCAACATGTGCTCTACCCAACATGTGCTCTACCCAACATGTGCTCTACCCAACATGCTTCCTATCCGCCATGCTCTCTATCATGGATGTTCTCTATTTGGCATGTTCTCCATCCGGCGTGTTCTCTATTCAGCATATTCTCTTTCCGATGTGTTATGTTTTCGAACTGTTCTCTATCCTGAATCCTGTTTTATGTATCAGGCATAATCATTCTCCGGTGTGTTCTATGTGTGCCATATTCGCTATCCTGAACCTTCTGTATCCGGCATGGTCTCAATCCGGTATGTTCTCTATCCTGCATGTTCTCTATCCGGCACTTTCTCAATCCGGTATTTTCTCTATTTGATATTTTCTCTATCCGAGAGGGTTGAACATGTGTTCTCTATACGGTATATCCTCTAGCTGGTATATATGATCTCAATCCGGTATGTTCTCTATGTGGCATGTTCTCTATCTGTCAAGTTCTCTATCCGGTATGTTCTATATGCGGCATGTTCTCTATCTGTCAAGTTCTCTATCCGGTATGTTCTATATGCGGCATGCTCTCTGCAGGTGTGTTATCTGTACGGTATAGAAGTACTTCTATACCCGTACAACTGAAGTTTCGTTATTAATCTGTCAAAAATGTTTGGATACATTTACAAAATGTACAAAAACAGTTTTAGTTTCAAGAAATTTTCAGTGACGGTTAAGGACTTAGGCTGAAACTTTTTCAAAACATGTCCGAATGGTGCCGTTTCGCCTAGAAAATATACCGGATGGATGTAAAGGAGCTTCTGCGAGGTTCGAACTCATAGTAGAATTGATAGCTGTACATACAGTGTACGTTGCATAGTGTAGATTACTCGCATCAGAAAGCTATTCGTAGCTTTTTATTGAAAGAAATGTTCGTATTATTTCAGAATAAATATTATAAAAGGGTAATCGGGAAAAACGTTCCAAAAAATGATACAATTTTTATCTTGTTCAACTCTCTCTCGGATACTACCCTTATTAAATTGTCACAACGTTCCTGCTGAAAAATGCATGAGTGGCAAAATCCCCGGAGACACAACAGATGTTGCTTAATAGGGAAATATTCAGATTTGTCCTTTTTTAGAAATCACATTAAAGAGATTTCTCGGCTTATCGAAGTCATTTGGACTGACATATCACGTGACCTAATGCCAGGTAATATAAGTTTTCAGGGAGAGGTGTCAACTTAGAGAAAAACTGAGAGACACGTCGTCCAGTTGTTAACGTAATTGTCATGTCGATTTTTTGACCTCAAAGTATAAAATTTTCAGTTTTAATTCCATTACAATAAGGTCAATTTACCAGGATTATGAGGTTTTTTATACCTGCGTTTTCTTAGAACTTATAGTCAAAGACCCAGAGTCAATCCCATATTTTGGACATGTTATGTTCAAATTTTTCAAAGTGAAACTGCTGACCTCTAAGACAGGATTCATTAGTAGAACGTAAAACACTAATCAAATAAATCAAATAAATAAAATATGCAGCTGACTTCATCAGTAATTTCGGCGAACACTTCGGCTTGTTTGAATGGTAAGTCCGGAGTGTGGGGGCGCCGCCCACATTACCAGTGAATACCACGTGCCTGTTTGGCCCATGTATATTTCAATGACAGGTGTCCGCTGGGAGTGTCTAAGTGAGGCATGGAATCCATCAACCAAACGCCCTATGTGCCATTGTAAAACAAAAGGCCTGTACCCAGTATATGTTAGGGTCATTTTTTTTATATATAAAACTATATCTTTTGACTTATGACAAAAGTTTCGTCATAGAGTACAAGCATAAGTCCATAAATGCTAGTAGGATGTTTTTATAAAAAAAGATACTCCTGGAGTGAGGGAGAGATATAGATCGCTAAAACCTGACACTGGATTGTCTGAGCACGTGACAGACACTGCCTATTTCTTTGTTTTTTTCTGTCTAGACCTCGTAAAAACGCTTATGCCATTTATTGTTAATATCAACGTCGAAACATCCCCCCTCTACAGAATACAGTGCTATTTCACAGCTTTAAAAATCCCACTTTTTGCGGGAATGACATAAACCGTGGTCTGAAGATTGGTATTCGTAATATTCGATAGTTTAAATTAGAATTTCAGTTTCCACAGATCAGGTATTGAAAGATACATGAAACGCTCTGTTTTTATTTCCTAAATCGTTGTATATGCCTATCACATAAGACTACAAAAAAGTGTATCCGCTTTCTTTAGCCGTGAAAATGGATTTAAGCTCCGGCTTTCATAAGTCCCCAGCGGTCACTCCGGAAATTAAGTAGCCTGCTGTGGTGATGTCAACCATGATAAATGTCAAGGCAACCCTGTTGGGGGGAGAGTCCGAACTGGGGGCGCTAACCTGTTCCCACAATGTTCATCAATGGCGTCAATTACAAATATTGCCGACCATTGACGGAAAATATGCATAAAACGGAGGTGGTATTAGGAATATAAAATATGCCTCAAACATTAATTATTTTTCTACATTTTTGGCCTGTCTTCATTTTCCCTAAAACCATACTATTCCTTTCATAGTACCTTACCATGTACCCTTTAAGCAAGGTTTTCATCTTTTACCTTTATTGTCATCCCATGAACCACAAATTCACAATCCTCTCTGTCACTGCATGTGAGACGAGAGTATTCTCTACATCACACTGTTATCTCAGCCACAGCGGAAGAGGACCTGGCCTAGTTGATAGACAAGACAGGGCCATTAGTCCTCCACCAATATGGTTTGCATACCTGTATATCACATATGAGAGAAACTTAGCCAATGGTTTTCATAGAGTGCTCCGTATGCATTGACTGAAAAAGGTTGTGAGTACTATTCCTATGATATAACAGAATTTACTTTGTTCATGTTTTAGAAAGCTCTTATGGTTTAACAGAATTTACCTCAATCCTCTCTTAACTTTTAGGCGTCGAAATAGACATTCGCATACAAGCTCTGATCCACTATGGTTTAACAGAACTTACCCTGTTCCTCCCTTAGAAAGCTTTTATGTTTGAGCAGAATTTACTTTGTTACTCTCTTTGAAAGCTCTCATGGTTTAAAACAGTTGACCTTGTTTCTGCCTTAGAAGGCTCTCATCGTTTAACAGAATTTACCCTGTTCCTCTCTTAGAAAGCTTTTAAGGTTTAACAGAATTTACCTTGTTTCTCTTTTACAAAGCTCTCATGGTTTAACACAATTTACCCTGTTCGTCTCTTAGAAGGCTCTTATGGTCTGGCAGAATTTACCCTGTTTCTCTCTTAGAAAGCTGTTATGATTTAACAGAATTTACCCTTTTCATCTCTTAGAAAAACTCTCATGGTTTAACATAATTTACCCTGTTTGTCTCCTAGAAAGCTTTTATGGTTTAGCAGAATTTACTTTGTCACTCTCTTTGAAAGCTCTTATGGTTTAAAAAATTTACGCTGTTCCTCTATTAGAAATCTCTTATGGTTTACCAGAAATTCCCCTGTTTCTGTCATAGAAAGCTCTTATGGTTCAACAGATTTTACCGTATTCCTCTCTTAGAAAGCTCTAATGATTTAACAGAATTTACCTTGTTTCTGTCTTAGAAAGCCATCATGGTTTAACAGAATTTACACTGTTCCTCCCTTGTTATGGTTGGTGTGTTATGGTTTAACAAGTGACAGGAAAATTACAAAAAAATCATCATGGCGTAAAGTAGAAGGTAACCGTTATTCTCCATGAAACGCTTTGAAAATCAAGATATGTGAAAATTGATTATCCCGATCCGATTAGAGATTTCATTTCAGTAAAGAAACCACTAAACTGTCTCATCCAATCAAGCTTGGCTAGCATTAACTCGATTTCAAGTGTTTCAGTTTTGACGTGATGTTCCTTAGGGATGTAGCTCTTGTCGCCTCGCCCACTCATCTTATACCCCTCACAAGCACCCACCCCCACCCCCGTACCACCAGTCCTATCCATCCCCATTCTACTCGGTGGCTGTGCTCTTCCCTGACATTGACGTTTAGTGTTAGGGTTTAATCGATGGTGTCCCAAGGCTTGTGCGTGTGTTGTGGCACCCTGAAGTAACATCGTCCTACTCTCTCATACCAGATGGGTCATCCGTTCTGGATAACGGTAGTATCAAGTAGAGAAATATTTATGTATTCATCTATTTATTTATGTATTTATTCTTTTTATTTATTCTATTTACTGATTTGATTTATATATTTTATTTATTTATCTATTTATTCTATTCATTTATTTCAATTATATAGTTTATTTATTTACTCTATTTATTTATTCTGTTTAATTCATTTCGGTATTTTATTTATTCTGTTTAACTCATTTACGCATTTAGTATGTCATTAGTTCGAGGATATCCGAATACCACGAGTAAACCACTTTAATCTGCGCCTAACGAACGTGAGCGTCGTCGAGTGCTGAGTGTCACGAGTTCGGGTCCATTACGATTCTACTACAACATTACCGCCATCTCCCAAGTTTCTCACAAACTGTAGCGCACGCGATAAGTTCATATTCTTTTACTTTTGTAGCTAACTGCAGCAACACTGCCGAGACGTCGCAAATTGCTCTTCATCATGGAGATTTCAACGTGTACATCGTAAGCTACACACATAGTACATATCGTGATGACATGGTGATAACGTGTTTTCACAAATACCGCACGAGATCCTTACGATTGTAGTACGATATTCACGATCACGTTATACGAAAAGCGCCGAGTATACGCACACGAGACTACCACCCATATAAAACCATGTAACAAGATAAATAGAAATAGCTTGAACACGTCCAAAATAAGTCCGACTTGACGAACCAACTACTATCTCTCACGACGTACAGCAACACGCATTGATAGATTTATTAATATACCCGTTGTAAGGTAAGAAGAAAACCTGAAGTCATGATTTGTGATTCACTGTATTTTGTCGCACTATGTTGTAATCAGTCTTGATAGTGACAATATAGTGCGCCGAAATATAAACTATCACGAACTTTAAAGTTAATCTCATCTCAAGAAGCCGCGTCACTGCTGTGGTTTTAGCCTCTTTGCTGTAGTCTTTCACATTGTAATGTTTTATATAGTGTCTGTATTCCTAATATAAGAGGAGACTTGCATGCAATCGTTACTGCAATTCCCAGTGTGTAAATTCCGACATTGTTATCAACTAAAAAAACCAACCACAAACTGCCGACCACGGCTTTCCACGATATACCAGTCCTCCCACACAGTTATCGTAGAAGTCGTATATTACAAATCCCAGTCAATGACGAAGGATTCCTCGTTCAAATGGCAAATGACGTAAAATTGGCATGTAACCAAACTAATTGCAACCACCAAAGCATCCTTGGAGGAAGATTGTCATAATTTCAATCTGTACAATGGTAATCGCCAACTGCTCGCCAACACTCCAGACTGGAGAGTGTGATATCGAGTCGGTGACACCCAGCCTATCTCTTATTGGTCCTATCTTTCTCTGCTACTCGAGCATTTAAGGATTGTGAAGGCGACGTCTTCAAGAGCTGGCTTTCTGGAGATGCTATTAATATCCCCATCCAGATCTGACCATCGAGTGGTTTCCAGAAGAGTCATTCCCGGCCCAGCTAAGTTATTACCTCGTGGGTAAACCCCTCTCCGCATAGATTCCTACTGCTGCACAGTTGTATTTGCTGATAACCCCGGCTGCCTGTCGTGTTCTGTAGTGTACCGCGGGCTCACTTGCAAGTGTAGGTAACCCTTGGGTTTGGTCCAAGCGGGTCTTTGTGTATTAGTGCCACACTATATTTTAGTAACGCTTCTTTTCAAACGTCGTGAATTTTCAGGAAAAGCGTAGCGTTTTACAATAGACAAACTAAAGAAGGTGAATTTAACAACTGAATATTTTACTGATCGACCACTTACATGACAGAGTTAATGATCAATCCCCTACCTATAATGAAACTCTTTTAATTAATACCTGACGAAACATTTTTGCCTAGTGACCTTGATATATACGAATACATTGAAGTAGTTTTGGCAACACCTGTTGAATCTACTGATCAATCCATTGTTAGACAAGTCTTACCGTCAAGTCGTTTTATCATTAACCTTTACTTTACTGAAGCCTGGCAACCCAGCTTCATCATTCGTCATGCGTTTCCATGAGCAGGTGGGATAATACCAGGCGTTTTTACCTTCTCTCATCTGTGGTTGACAGAAAATGTCATCGCTTACTCGGCTTAAGTCTGCTGTTCGTGCATTCCTGCTTTTTTTCACCAAATCATTGTTGTGTTGTTCACCCCAGTTTTCGGTCGATGAAGGAATATGTCTACCGACATTTTAACTCGTGTACATGGTTTGTGTTTGCCCCACACAAACAAAAGTCACCCTGTCGTAAAAAACATTTACGGCCCACAGGTATTTTGCCTGAATTATTTCAGCAATCTCTTGAAAATCTGTCAAGTGCTCCAAGCTAATATTGTAAAATAATTCATCCAGAAAACTAGAATTTCTCAGAGAACTGCTGGGACACAAACTCAAGCACTTATCATAGGAATGATCTGTATACAGACGTGCTACATACAGGGAGTTCAACATTGCTGTTTCCGGCCTGTGAATCAATCATATTATCGATTTATATGTCGATCAATAAAAATCAACAGTAATGACATTTGTTATATCAATTTATGATACAATCACCGACGCATAGAGCACTTTGTAATCTCTCACAACTGAACCGTAATGAATGCCGTGCTGTCTCTTATGTCAAGCTGAAGTAAAAGCAGTCAGTAAATGTCACGTGTAATGTCCCGTAATAGACGTTAATTAATCAGGCTGCCTGGTCGTGGACTCTTCCTACATTACCTCTTATCCAAGACAATCATTTAAAGTGACAATGTAACTTAATACCGTTAGAAATTAAACCCCGACTGTTGGAAATTTGTTAAGATTCTTACGTCGGCACTTTCTACCCCCATCAGATCAAGTCCTCATTCTAACACAATCCCATCTAATCCAGGATTATTGTCATCTCTTGGTAAGACAAGAGATAAAATAGTAACTAATTTTGTCTTTACCATTTCCTCCCACGTGTCTTCGGTTCGGCAGACAACACGTCTTACAAACCATAAGAAAATCCTGACCTATCCATCATCTATACCCAATCCTTTCTTTTTTTCATTAAAGGAATGCGTAAGACAGAAATAACCTTTGTGACTTCTTCAGTTTTCATCCATATAACCAGTCTAGGTGGGTGTGGATAGAGAACCATCAAGTGACCAGACTGCCCCAAAGTTTTATCTACTACTGTTCATAATCTTCAGTATTTGCACATTAGTCATCCCCTGCATGTGTAAAACCACACAGTAATAACTCCCATGTGTAAAACGACAAAGAGAAAAATCTCCTATAGGTGTAAAACCACACAGTAATAACTCCCATGTGTGTAAAACAACACAAATATAACTTGCATATGTGTAAAACGACAAAGAGAAAAATCTCCTATAGGTGTAAAACGACACCGAAATTACTCCCATGTGTGTAAAACAACACAACAATAACTCCCATATGTGTAAAACGGCAAAGAGGAAAATCTCCTATTGGTGTAAAGCGACCCACATATGTGTACAACAGCACAGAAGTAACTCCAACATGTGTAAAACGACAAAGAGAAAAATCTCCTATAGGTGTAAAACGATATAGAAATTATTCCCATGCGTGTAAAACAACACAAAATTAACTCCCATATGTGTAAAACGACAAAGAAGAAAATCTCCCATAGGTGTAAATCGACCCCCATATGTGTAAAACAACACAGAAATAACTCCCACATGTGTAAAGCGACACAGAAATAACCCCCACATGTGTAAAGCGACACAGATGGTTTTCATAGAGTGCTCAGTATGCATTGAATGAAAATGGTTGTCAGTACCATTCTTATTATGTAACAGAATTAACTTTGTTCCTGTTTTAGAAAGCACTTATGGTTTAACAGAATTTACCTTGATCCTCTCATAACAATTAGGCGTCGAAACAGACATTTGCATACCAGCTCTGATCCACTCTAAGAAAGCCATTACGGTTAAACAGAATTTACCCTGTTTCTATCTGAGAAAGCTGTTATGGATTGACAGAATTTACTCTGTTTCTCTCCCAGAAAATTCTCATGGTTTAACAGAATTTACCCTGTTCCTCTCTTAGAAAGCTGTCATGGTTTAACAGAATTTATCCTGTTACTTTCTTCAAAAGCTTCCGACCCCCACAGCACAGTTGGTAGAGCGTCCGCTTCGAGAGCGGTAGATCCAGGGTCAGTCCTGGGTCGAGTCACATTTAAGACTTTAAAAGCTTGACGTTCAGCACGAGGGTGATAGTGCAACGACTGATTGACCCGTATCAGTATAAAGTCTCGGGCGGGGTGGCTGACTTCCCTTCGGTAAGGTGTCGCAGTGACGTAGCACTAGACAAAAAGAGCGGTGGCTATCCATCCTGCAACAAGGAGGCACATCACATGCACTCTAAGGATTCCTTCGTCGTCATATGACTGAAAATATGCATGAGTAGGACGTTAAACTCCAAGCATTCACCCACTCACTCGCATGGTTTAAAAGAATTTAGCCGGTTTCTGCCTAGGAAAGATCATATTGTTAAACAGAAATTACCCTGTTTCTGTCATAGGAAGGTCTAATGATTTAACAGAATTTACCCTCTTCTACTTTTAGAAAGCCCTCATGGTTTAACAGAATTTACACTGTTCCTCCCTTGTTATGGTTGGTGTTTTATGGTTTAACAAGTGACAGGAAAATTACAAAAAATTCATCATGGCGTAAAGTAGAAGGTAACCGTTATTCTCCATGAAACGCTTTGAAAATCAAGATATGTGAAAATTGATTATCCCGATCCGATTAGAGATTTCATTTCAGTAAAGAAACCACTAAACTGTCTCATCCAATCAAGCTTGGCTAGCATTAACTCGATTTCAAGTGTTTCAGTTTTGACGTGATGTTCCTTAGGGATGTAGCTCTTGTCGCCTCGCCCACTCATCTTATACCCCTCACAAGCACCCACCCCCGTACCACCAGTCCTATCCATCCCCATTCTACTCGGTGGCTGTGCTCTTCCCTGACATTGACGTTTAGTGTTAGGGTTTAATCGATGGTGTCCCAAGGCTTGTGCGTGTGTTGTGGCACCCTGAAGTAACATCGTCCTACTCTCTCATACCAGATGGGTCATCCGTTCTGGATAACGGTAGTATCAAGTAGAGAAATATTTATGTATTCATCTATTTATTTATGTATTTATTCTTTTTATTTATTCTATTTACTGATTTGATTTATATATTTTATTTATTTATCTATTTATTCTATTCATTTATTTCAATTATATAGTTTATTTATTTACTCTACTTATTTATTCCGTTTAATTCATTTCTGTATTTTATTTATTCACTGTACTCATTTACGCATTTATGATGTCATTAGTTCGAGGATATCCAAATACCACGAGTAAACCACTTTAATCTGCGCCTAACGAACGTGAGCGTCGTCGAGTGCTGGGTGTCACGAGTTCGGGTCCATTACGATTCTACTACAACATTACCGCCATCTCCCAAGTTTCTCACAAACTGTAGCGCACGCGATAAGTTCATATTCAACACAAGATATATCGTGATACTTTTGTAGCTAACTGCAGCAACACTGCCGAGATGTCGCAAATTGCTTTTCATCATGGAGATTTCAACGTGTACATCGCAAGCTACACACACAGTACATATCGTGATGACATGGTGATAACGTGTTTTCACAAATACCGCACGAGATCCTTACGATTGTAGTACGATATTCACGATCACGTTATACGAAAAGCGCCGAGTATACGCACACGAGACTACCACCCATATAAAACCATGTAACAAGATAAATAGAAATAGCTTGAACACGTCCAAAATAAGTCCGACTTGACGAACCAACTACTATCTCTCACGACGTACAGCAACACGCATTGATAGATTTATTAATATACCCGTTGTAAGGTAAGAAGAAAACCTGAAGTCATGATTTGTGATTCACTGTATTTTGTCGCACTATGTTGTAATCAGTCTTGATAGTGACAATATAGTGCGCCGAAATATAAACTATCACAGACTTTAAAGTTAATCTCATCTCAAGAAGCCGCGTCACTGCTGTGGTTTTAGCCTCTTTGCTGTAGTCTTTCACATTGTAATGTTTTATATAGTGTCTGTATTCCTAATATAAGAAGCGACTTGCATGCAATTCATGTGCGAATTCCGATATTGTTATCAACTAAAAAAACCAACCACATACTGCCGACCACGGCTTTCCACGATATACCAGTCCTCCCATACAGATATCGTAGAAGTCGTATATTACAAATCCCAGTCAATGACGAAGGATTCCTCATTCAAATGGCAAATGACGTAAAATTGGCATGTAACCAACCTAATTACAACCGCCAAAGCATCCTTGCAGGAAGATTGTCATAATTTCAATTTGTACAATGGTAATCGCCAACTGCTCGCCAACACTCCAGGCTGGAGAGTGTGATATCGAGTCGGTGACACCCAGGCTATCTCTTATTGGTCCTGTCCGTCTCCCTACTCGAGCCTTTGCGGACTGTGAAGGCGACGTCTTCAAGAGCTGGCTTTCTGGAGATGTTATTAATATCCCCATCCAGATCTGACCATCGAGTGGTTTCCAGAAGAGTCATTCCCGGCCCAACTAAGTTATTACCCCGTGGGTAAACCTCTCTCCGCATAGATTCCTACTGCTGCACAGTTGTATTTGCTGATAACCCCGGCTGTCTGTCGTGTTCTGTAGTGTACCGCGGGCACACTTGCAAGTGTAGGTAACACTTGGGTTTGGTGCTAGCGGGTCTTTGTGTATTAGTACCACACTATATTTTAGTAACGCTTCTTTTTAAACGTCGTGAATTTTCAGGAAAAGCGTAGCGTTTTACAAGAGACAAACTAAAGAGTTAATGATCAATCACTTACCAATAATGAAACTCTTTTAATTAATACCTGACGAAACATTTTTGCCTAGTGACGTTGATATATACGAATACATTGCAGTAGTTTTGGCAACACCTGTTGAATCTACTGATCAATCCATTGTTAGACAAGTCTTTCCGTCAAGCAGTTTTATCATTAACCTTTACTTTACTGAAGCCTGGCAACCAACCCTCAGCATTTGTCATGCCTTTCCATGAGCAGGTGTGATAATACCAGGCGTTTTTACCTTCTCTCATCTGTGGTTGACAGAAAATGTCATCGTTTGCTCGACTTAATTTTGCTGTTTGTGCATGCCTGCTTTTTTTTCACCAAATCATTGTTGTTCACCCCAGTTTTCGTTCGATGGAGGAATATGTTTACCGACATTTTAACTCGTGTACATGGTTTGTGTTTGCCCCACACAAACAAAAGTTATTCTGTCGCAAAAAACATTTACGGTCCACCTGTATTTCGCTTGAATTATTTCAGCAATCTTTTGAAAATCTGTCAAGTGCTCCAAGCTAATATTGTAAAATAATTCATCCAGAAAACTAGAATTTCTCAAAGAACTGCTGGGACACAAACTCAAGCACTTATCATAGGAATGATCTGTATACAGACGTGCTACATACAGGGAGTTCAACATTGCTGTTTCCGGCCTGTGAATCAATCATATTATCGATTTATATGTCGATCAATAAAAATCAACAGTAATGACATTTGTTATATCAATTTATGATACAATCACCCGATGCATAGAGCACTTTGCAATCTCTCACAACTGAACCGTAATGAATGCCGTGTTGTCTCTTATGTCAAGCTGAAGTAAATGCTTCTGCTCATTGGTGAGTAAATGTCACGTGAAATGTCTCGTTATAGACGTTAATTAATCAGGCTGCCTGGTCGTGGACTCTTCCTACATTACCTCTTATTCAAGACAATCATTTAAAGTGACAATGTAACTTAATACCGTTAGAAATTAAACCCCGACTGTCGGAAATTTGTTAAGATTCTTACGTCGGCACTTTCTACCCCCATCAGATCAAGTCCTCATTCTAACACAGTCCCATCTAATCCAGGATTATTGTCATCTCTTGGTAAGACAAGAGATAAAATAGTAACTAATTTTGTCTTTACCATTTCCTCCCACGTGTCTTCGGTTCGGCAGACAACACGTCTTACAAACCATAAGAAAATCCTGACCTATCCATCATCCATACCCAATCCTTTCTTTTTTTTTCATTAAAGGAATGCGTAAGACAGAAATAACCTTTGTGACTTCTTCAATTTTCATCCATATAACCAGTCTAGGTGGGTGTGGATAGAGAACCATCAAGTGACCAGACTGCCCCAAAGTTTTATCTTCTACTGTTCATAATCTTCAGTATTTGCACATTAGTCATCCCCTGCATGTGTAAAACCACACAGTAATAACTCCCATGGGTGCAAAACGACACAGAAATAACTCGTATATGTGTAAAGCGACATAGACATAGCCAGTATATGTGTATAGCGACACATAATTCCTATAAGTGTAAACCAACGTAGAGATAACCGCTATACGTGTAAAGCCATACAGTCAGGCCCTATTAAGGGGGGTCTCCTCAAACTTATATACATCATACATTTATATAATCAAAACTTGATAGTGAAGAATAAAATATTTACAATATTTACAATACACATAGGCATCCAATACTGCACACACTCATATACTTCATTAAGTACCGATTATATAACAGATTTAGGAATGGGTTTCAGTCTTAGCACTTTGTACCTTAAAAGGAGCTTGTTTGAACTACTTGGTGAGTACGATGGATAAATCTTCGAGTATCTTGAATGAATTTGTGCACAGAACAGAATATGGTTTTATTGTCTTCAAGAGATAGGTCATTTGATCCAAAAAGTAAAATATTTGAGATATGTTTTGAGCAATGCGGAAGGAAAATAGATAAGTGAGCATTTGGAGAAATCGTTTTAGTAAACCTGTCGAACATGTGCTTCCTTTGAGCGGCATATGCGGGACATTCAATAAGAAAATGATGAGAATTTTCACATTTGTAATTACATTTATGACAAGACTGGTCATCTGAAAGGCCATTGGTAAATAAGTCTGCCTGAAGAGCGCTCAGTCCCATCCGCATCCTACAATGCAGTATCGAGGAAAATGTTACAAAAGAATCGTACAGTACGGAAATAGTAATGCTGTCAACAAAACTAGGTTTAAGATAGGATTTAAGCTTTTCTAGAGAGTGGAGAGGTATTGAATTCCAATCTTTAATTGTTTGGGGAATAAATGACGACATGTACAACTGGATACGACCTTTGGGAAGACGGATGTTGTGCTTATTTCGTAGATTGTATGTACTGACGACAGCTTCATTTCCGCATGGTAGTAATTTTTTCAAATAAGGAGGCGATAGCCCATTTATAATTTTATGGAAAAGAAGAATTCTGTGGGATCTACGTCTCACATAAAGCGGTTCCCATCTTAGTTCATTTAATAATTTACTATACGATGTCCGACGTAGGCCCCCAGAACAGAGAAGAGTAGCTCTTCGCTGAATTGTTTCAAGTTTTTGAGACAACACTATACCGCAATTGTCAAACAGGATGTCACCATATTCGATGGTAGATCTTATTTGACTGAAGTATAGAGTTTTCAAACATTTTCGGGTAAGGCATTTCTTACATCGGTTGAGAATACTCAGTTTTTTGTTACATTTATTAACTAAGTTTCTAATGTGTTCGTCCCATTTCCCATTGTGTTGTAAAACGATCCCAAGGTGTTTGTGGGACTGAACGCTCTTCACCTCCGTGCCATTAAGATACAGTTTGGGATAGGAAGGATTTCCCTTTAATGATACAAGTAAATAAACTGTCTTAAGAGCATTGAATGTGACACACCATTGATTTGCCCACGATGCTAACTTGCTAAGGTCACGGTTCAGTCTAGTTTCTGAGACTGGTAAATCTTTAATTTCTTCTAACAAGGATGTGTCGTCAGCAAATATATTTATGTCACATTCAGTATTAGTATTTATATCATTTATGAAGATAAGAAACAACAAAGGACCAAGTACAGAGCCCTGAGGAACTCCTGAGTACGTAGGATTCGAGCTAGATTCTTTACCGTTGAGGCAAACAGAGATTGATCGATCAGATAAGTAATCATTTATCCACGCCAGTAACATTCCTCCAATACCCATCTGCCTCAACTTAAATAGTAAACCTGTGTGCCAAACCTTGTCAAAGGCTTTGCTCACATCCAAGAATACCAAACACATATCATTACCGTTGTCTAAACCTTTATAAATACTATGGACGATTTTAGTTAGTTGACAGATAGTTGAATCACCACTTTTGAATCCTGCATTGTGAGGAATAAGAATATTGCTTATCGTAAGATATTGATATAAATGTTTATAGACGACTTTTTCAAATACTTTGGATATCGATGGTTGAAGACATACTGGTCTGTAGTTAGAAATACAATGTCGATCACCTTTTTTAAATACTGGGCAAACGCGGCACCTTTTCCACGCGGACGGAAAGACGCCGTTTTGTAATGAAGAGTTAAATAGTTTAGTAAGCGAGGGTGCTATACTTCCTGCTGCACTCTGCAACATAAAATTACTGATCCCATCCGGACCTGATGCCTTTTTTGTATTTAACGAACTGAGACACTGACCGACTTCCTTTTCAGTTATTTGTATACTGTTTAAACGAGTTGTAGTAACGAAGGAGAAGTCCGGCAAGTCGGGGACAGGAGATGGAAGGTCAGGATGTGATGCAAAGAATGCACAGAAAGCATTGGCCTTATCAATATCACTGGACACATTTTTACCATTTACAAGTAGTGGTGGTATTGGAGGTTTTGCTTTAGAACCCAACATTGATTTCATTGAAGACTAGTTAGTCTTGGTATCTAGATTTGGGTCAGATAGTTTGGTTTTTAGACGTGTAGCATAGCGACGAATAGCCTCTCTTTTGGCTGTGTTGGCCTCCCTTCTGGCTATATAGAAGCGAAATTTATCTTTTTCATTTTTAGATCTTTTATACTTTTTAAAGCATCTATTTCGAATTCGTAACTTATATCGCACATCACTGGTCATCCAGGGCTTGTCGCGAGGTCTCATGGTAATTTCTTTATTTGGGATAGCTTCCTTACAGCATGACAGAAAAAGATTTGACCATGCATACACTTTGTCATTTATATCAGTGAAAACGTCACATATATCCCAGGGTGAGACAGACAGTAAGTTACGTAGACGGTCTATATCAGCACATTTAAGGTCCCATACATGTCTTTTAAAAGATTTAGGTTTATCATTGCACAGAACATCCAGTTTACAATAGATCGTGCAGTGGTCAAGATTAGCCATGGGACAAGCCACTCCGTAATCTATTACATATCTCATATTGTCAATGATTATTAGATCTAATAAATAGGCACTATCTTCTGTATATCTTGTCGGCTCATTCAGTATTTGAAATAAATTTTTTCCAGCCAAAAGGTCGAAAAGTTTCATTTTAATTCACTCTTATCATGGTATTTATTCCAGTCAGTGCAGCGATCGTTAAAATCACCAAATATTAGTAAAGCATGTGGGTTTTCTGATATAACAGAAGTGAGAGTAGAATCAAAGTTATCAATAAAAAGATCCCGTGATTCCGTTGATTGGTTAGGAGGGCGGTAACATACAGCAACTAATACACTTCTATTGAACAATTCAATTGTAATCCATAGCATTTCATTTTCATTTTCAAGATCTAATCTGCGTGTGATATTCAATGATGACTTACAATAAATGGCAACACCCCCACCATGCCTATCTCTGTCTTTCCTTATAATGTAGTACCCTTCTATATTAACTCTTTCATCTGGTATGGCAGAACTATGCCAAGTTTCTGTTACACAAATAATATCGTAATCATGTTCATTTACAAGTACGGTTGAGACTTCGTCTAACTTAGAATATGATGACATTTGATCATCAGACTGAGCCAGAAGGCTCCTAGCAGTAAAATGACAACATCTTAAGTTATGCGAGCTTGGTGGTCCCGGATTTTTATGTATATCTCCGCATCGCAGCAGTAATGCGATAATGACAATTAAAACGTAATTCAAGTTGTTTAACATACAAAGAATACCTATAATAACACAAAATAGTAAAGAGTCAGTAGCATTACAAATCACTGTTAATTCATTCAGCAAGTTTATAAGTTTGATTAGGTGTACCCTACTTTTACAGCACACAAAGTTATACCAAGTCCCGATTGCCACACGATATTGACTTAGGTAATCCATGACGTAACAACATTTAAGAAAGAAAGAAGCACATGTTCTAGCCTGGTTACCATCGTACTCACTTGATAACAGCTCGAATTTTTGTTTATTACGCATGTAGTTATCGGTAAGATCACGTGTAACATAGTCCAGTACATACAAGTAAGAATTTCAAAATAAATCACAAAAAATATGAGGTGTAAAGGTGCGAACATAGTACGTCCTCAGAAGCACCAGTCCCAGACAGAAGCGTATAGGGAGAGGTGGGTTACTGGCACAATAAAGTATCATGAGGAAGTTATTAACAATGACAGTTTGTTTACAAATATTATCACTAAGGTGAGTATTTTCAACTTATATATTGAGAATTGGGATTTGCCTAAAGGAGACAACTATTAATCAGAAATGAGGGCCAATCTTCCGTATAGTTTTGAATGGTAATTATTTATATACTTATCGGATAAACAACGATTTGGGCTTACTGGAAGGATACTGAAAAATGGTCAAAGACAATACAAATAGATTGTACGTTTTGTTAACCGTGACTTTTCACTTTTGGTACCCTGTAGCTTGGTACACAAACATAATGACGTCATTTTCCCGTCTACTTCATATATTTATTGTTCCCTAATATTTGTAGTTTAATTTGGAATTTATCCGGTAATTGAACTGGAATATTTAATGTGTCATGGCCAAATGCATATATACATTTATATATTCTTAACTATCAGATAAATTTTTTTAATTTTCCGGCTTACTTATGCAGATATATGGATATATGTATGTATACATGTACATTTACACGGCCATTTACACATGTCCAAGACCAATTCGTTGTGAGTACAATATTGTTGATCAAGTCAAGTGTTTTAGAGAGAGACATTGAGCAGCAGTTTGTGTTGGAGTAGCGTACATATTATCTGCTATTACGTAAGTTACGGCAGCAGACCGCACTTTTGTGTTAGTAGACACGCATGTACAGTTACTATACAGAAAGCACATTGGTCGGCTGTCTTTAATGATTAAAGTATGAACACTCCTGTATCCTGCACGGGAAAAGTGATTTGTCCGGGTTGATTAAATGTTCTCGAGATCCCATTCAGAAGCCACCTGCACCTTCACTCCCCCGTCTTGGGAACAATAGAACACATTTCCGTCGTGTGTCCATGCTGAGAAAATCACACCTTCTTTCTTCTTTTGAAGTAATCTTTTAAAGAGCTTATACCTAGTTTTCGTGAGATCTTCATTTATATACACCCCTGTCAGTCATGGACGTGCTCTAATCAGTTCAGATCTGGTTCGGTACGAAACAAACCTAACGATTATCTGGGACTGGTTTTTTCCAATAAAATGTGATCGCGAGATATCTTTTTTACACATTTCAATATTAAGATGACTTGCAAGTCGGCACACCGCGTCATCAGTCGTTTCACCTGGTTGAAGTGAAAGGCCAGAAATCCGCAGACACTCTCGTCTACTATATTGTTCGGCTTTGTCTAAAAGGGACTGGAATTCATCCTTTTGTCGCATATTTTCTTCTGAGCTTTTTCTGAGTAGGGAATTGACGATTGCCAGTTCAGATTTTAGATCTGATATTTCAGCCTTACATTCACAAATTGTCTTATCCCTGTCAGCAATTTCTAGTTGTAGACTGACAACTTTACGTGCAAGGGTTGTTATGTCATTCTTACTCGACGATACTAGCTCAATTAGTGGTTTTATAGCCGTTTCTACAGCATTCAGGATTAGGCAATTTAGATGTTTGCTGACTTGAGGTGTCAATAAGCTCTCGGTAAGAAAGTTAGTGTCAGTTCCAGCCTTGAAGTTTGTTACCTCGTATAACTCGGTTTCGTCCTCACCTCGATCAGCACAAATTAGGGACTGAATGTCGGGTAATGAATTCAATCTTTTAATGCTGGGATTTGTGGCGGCCAGATTCAGTTTACGTTTTCCTGAAAATCTTGATATTGCTGTTCTTGAGGGTTGAGCAAGGTTACTACTAGCAGGAATTCCAGGTGACGTCTTCGAATTTTCATTTTGGACTATATCAGAGTTAGTACTAGCAGTTACCTTTTCACTGCACGCCCCACTGAAGAGAGACTCAATCCGAGGTTGGTTCATGGTGTTGTTGTTGTTTAGGCTGGATCAACAGGTAAGTCACAAGCACTGTTTTTGCAGTCACTGATTTTAGCAATTCTGTGCTTCATAAACTCTATCTTCACGTTTGATTGCCCAAATTACCAAATGTAGAACATATCCACACAAACATATGTGAATCAACTTAGGGAAACTCTCAAGTCAGCCAGGATTACCACCTCTCACTGGTCCGCCTTATTCGATAGACGCCATCTTGTTTGTAAACTGACATAAAGATAATCCCTGTACGTGTAAAGCTACACAAAGATAACCCATATACGTCTAAAGCGACAAAAAAGGTAACCTCTATACGTGTAAAAATACACAAAGGTAGCCCTACACGTGTAAAGCGGCACAAAAATGACTCCTATACGTGTAAAGCGACACAAAGATAGCCCTCATACGTGTAAAGCGGCATAAAGATAACCCATATACAATGAACGTGTAAAGCGACACAAAGATAATCCCTATACAATGAACGTGTAAAGCAACACAAAGATGACCCCTATACATCTAAAGCGACACAAAGATAACCCCTATACGTGTAAAGCGACACAACAATAACCGCTGTACATGTAAAGCGACACATTGATAGTCCTTGTACGAGTCATCAGGTGTGTGATAGCTCTGTGTCATACAACCTATATAAAGACGCAAAACGTACCCGTTTATTGGGCAAGTAATTTGCTATTGAGAAGCAAAATTGCTCATTAATCGCCCTGATCATAGCCAGGAATTTTGTGCTGGCTATGAATGTCCACCGTCAATTCTTAATTGGTAGAGTGGCCGACGTCAATTTGGTAGGTGATCGACTCAGGGGGACGGGGCCTGCTTGGTATACCCCTGTTCTCACGAAGCGATATGTCGCATTGGCTCGTCGAATTCCACTATTGGAATGAAAATAGCATGACATTAAAAAGAACACTAAATCTGGTCAACTGTACACATATTATACAATTTCTTCTTACGTTGCGACACTCACCAAAGTGTCTTCAACCTAGAATGAGGTGAAAGTCACGCGTTTGAAATATGTATACCACCTATCATTCTCTGTTAAGGACACTTTGGTGAGTGTCGCCACGAAGGAAATTGCCTAATATAGGTCCAGTTGACCAGATTTAGGGTCGTGGTTTTACCTACTCTATTTGAACTAGGGTTTGTCCTATTTCGATTCCTCTGTCTGAATTCAACGAATTAATTAGGCAATTCTCACCGTATGAAAGCGTCCTGTCTCGGACAAAAGTTCAACTAGTTAAGGATGATCTGAGAACAAACCTCTTGAGGCAAAATTGAAGTATGTGATGTAAACCAATGACTTTTACTAACGAATTTCCTAGGTACAAATTTGCAAATCATACTGATGGAAGATTAAGTGACCTTTAACGAATGTTTAAAAAGTACAAACATTCACACGAACGTCACCAAAGCCTCACAAATTTCCTTCTCTTAAAATAATATGTTCTGCTTGTATTTTTTTCCTCAGGAAAATCAAGCTCATTAACGATGCAGTTTTGATTGCCTCTGAAACCCCGTTTCCCGAAAGATTGACACTTTGCAATAGAATTCCACTTCTATGCCTAGGCATGCACTTTGTTTTATAAACGCCTTAACCGTGCAGTCTTACACTGTGGTTCAAACTCTTACTTAAACATTTGAAACGAATCTTGTCACGCCCAGCACCGTCAAGTGCGAAATCCGGCTTTCAGAAATAATGTTTCGAAAAATGCGGCATTCTTTCGATTTCAGTTATTAACTTTCATTTCTACGTAACGTCATTTCAATCTCCCAAATAATTACAATTCATGCAAGAACAGATTTCTCAGAACAATTGAGATTGGAGAGCTTGTCGTCTGTTTTCATGAAGAAAAACTGAGTGGAGCTGTAGATTATCTTGCCTCTATCCCCGTAAGGCATTTCTCAAATGTTCAAAGACAATAGAAACTGCCAAAAAAGTTTGAGTTTTTTTTTTAACTTTTGAGAAGAAAATGTAATGTCTCGCTCATCCCACCTCTTTCTTTTCCCCTTAATAAACCTATCTCCCAAATAGGAGATTGACGTCCGGCGCCGTAGCTGATATCATCCCAACTGCATGAGAAATGAAATAATAGACTCATCCATGAGCCCAATGAACTTCATCGTTCCGGAATATATTTTGCCAAAAAGAAAATTAATAAGGTTGCACATTGTCAGTTCCTTTTTTTGGTTGCTAGGACAACGGCCCTTTTCTATGGCCTTGGACGGCCTGTGCGAACTCGTGGCTAAAATGTTCCATCTCACAGAGCTTTGGCGAAAATCCTATCTTGTCAAAAAAACAAACAAACAAATAAACACTTTAGTGGGTTGCAGTGAATGGGACCAATCGTGTGATGCAGTTGTAAGGGTACCACTATCGGAAAGTAAATTTGAGAAACAATTGGTTTGTTTAATTCTCTGATCAGCGATAGGCCTTACACAAGATCAAGCAAAAAAACACAAAGACGACAGACTAAATTCAATACATATATTTGCACAAAAAGGGCAAATAACACAACTGACATTAATGTACAAACAATACAAATAGTAACAAATATATACACCTAGTATCTTAAAGCGTCTAAATCGGATAGAATATTCCGACTTTCAAAGGCAGGTCAATCCACGGAAATATAGAATCCACAGTTAAGATGAATTCCTCAATCTATGGATGACAGTCCGATAAAATGGTTTATTCCCCAACTGCCTGTGAATGTGTAACTTCTCAGGGTGGACGGGTTGACAGTAGTGTCTATGACGCCGAGCTGTTCACTTTCCAGAATGTACACCCTGTTTACAATGACACTAAACTCAAAACACCGAAGCCTCAGGAACGTTGGGTTTAATCAGAGTGCAGGTTATAACGTAAACAAATTGGAAAGTGCGGTCGTTATCATATACACAAATGTTAAAATCTCAAGATTTTCTCTGTGTTAAAAGGGTACAACACGGCACTTCTTTACGTACGAAGTAGAGATGGGGCTAAAATTACCTAACACTTGCACTATTCTATATTTCCACATTTAAACATGTAATGTTTTGTATGTCATTCGAAAAATATTTGTTTTACGTTTCAAAATAAAGAGTAATGGTCATTGTAAAAGATGTATAAGCATGCATATAGAAGTAAAAAATATAATACTGTCGCAGCCGCATGCGAAAGAGACAGTGGGCGTAGAATCAGTGATGAGAAGACACAGTGGGTGGTGCACAGTGAGACACAGTGGGTCTAAAGGAAGAACAGAAAGAGTGGATGGTAGAAACTATCTAAGCATCGGTATAGGCAGCGAACGCATAGTGTACAGTTAATGTTCAGACTATATGTCTATAGCCGTTTCATCCATGGAGATCGATATCCAGAACGGAAGCCGCATGGCCGGCCCCTGAGCGTCGATAGGAACACTGTGGTTTCTCGGAGGCACTCGTCTCTTGATCGCTCAACTTAACCTTTTCTATTAGCAATGATCGGTAGATAAGGTTATCCCTGAGGACGGGCGGGGGGAGGGGGGCTGGCTGGTGAGTGGAAAGCTGGGAGGTGGGAGCGGGGAGCAAGGAAATGGAGAAGCCTACGTCGGAAATACTAAATTATATGGGTAGGATTCAGACGATAAGCTATAAACATCTGATGATTATTAAATGGTATAATCAGGAACTAAACGGCAGTGAGGCAGAGAGCTGATGTCCAACGTCCGAGGAGGACTGTATTGAGGAAGGCGGAAGTTACTGTCTCTAACGCGGCCATCCCAGCATGCATAGTGAACCGGATCTGTAAATGCCTGTTTTTCGTGTCAGGTCTTGTTACTAATTCATCTAGCCAAATGACCCCTATTAGCTGACCACGGCGGCCAGAAGGTAAGTTTGGAGGTGGACATAAATGTCATGACTTGCAGTGAAGTTATTTACTGGCAGATAAAGGCATCAGTCACACAGCGGTATCATCGTGTGTCTTCAAGGTTTTGTCTCTTATCATCAATCACCATCATCTGATATCCTCTCGGTTTGCATATCATTCCCATTCACCGGATATCGTCCAGGTTTGTCTCTGTTATCATCATTCCACACAACCCGATATCACAAAGTTTTGTCTCTGCTATCATCATTCTCCATCATTTGATATCCCCTAGGAGTGTCTCGGCTATCATTATTCACCATTACCGGATATCATCAAGGTTTGTCTCAGCTAATACCATTCTCCGCCATCGGATTTCAAGGCTTGTCTGCTATCATCATTCTCCAACATCTGATATCCTCTAGGTGTGTCTCTGTTAATACCATTCTCCATCACCGGATATCACCGGATATCATCCAGGTTTTTCTCTGCTATCATCATTCTCCATCACCGGATATTGTCTACATGTCCAACCCGCTAGCAGACGAGGTATGGGTTCAATTCTGGCCTTGGACAGGAAATGTCTAGATCCCCCAGCTCTTATAATCTTTCGTGTGGGTTTGCTGACAAGTGTAAAATGTTTGCCCCATCTCCCGTTTGTTTAAGGTAAACTTTTTCTTCTCGATCTCCGGACATTCCGTTTTTCTTCCACCCATAAAATAAGTGGAAGTACTTGGCAATCCCAAATCCCAGCGAACCTGCAATCTGACTCAGCAAACCAGGCGAGTTGTTTAGAATAGTTCAGAAATAAAGTAAACCACAATATAACATCTTAAATTTAATGCGACTGCATATAATGTCCAAGCCAATTTGTACAGGGCTATGTGACCATTGTCAAGTGGAAGAATCTTCGAACCAGTTTTTACTTAGGTGTAATAAAGTCAGGCAGTTTCGCTTTAAGCTACAACAGCGGGTAGCCCACCTTTAGGTTAAGCACCTTACGTTGTACGATTGGCTTGCTCCAGAACAGGACCAGAGGGACTGGCACATGACAATGTCCCAAATACCAACCAACTAACAGGATGCGTCGGGTCTCAGTCTCAGTCAGGTGATACAGCTAAACGTATTACACGTCAAATTGTGACTCTTGAGCATCGATTAAGAGAGCGCGTGTAATGTACCATCTCTGGGTGGCCCCTTTAAGAGACTAACCGGGTATAGTACCGGACAGTAACTGTTATGCTTCTCTAATTGCAAAGGAACGGCGAAACATCAGGCTGTTCTTTAAAGCGCTTGTGTGAGAGCAATTACTAAGTGACTGTACTTCTGATTATGGTAGCTGGTTAAGGTCATCATCGTACGGTCACACGACAATGCAATGGAAGGAGAGAACGAAACGAGTGAGTGAGTGCTTAGGGTTTAACGTCGTGAGAACGAAGCGATGAAAGGATAGAACGAAGCGATGGAAGGATACTGCGAAGATTTAATTCGCACTTTGTATGAATAGTGTTGATACACTTCGCTGTATCGTTCCATCCCTTCGTTCTATGTTCCATAGCTTCGCTGTATTGTTCCATCGCTTCGTTCTCTGTTCCATAGCTTAGCTGTATCGTTCCATAACATCGCTTCGCCAAATAATCGTCGGCTAGCTACTCATTAAATGCATAAATTGTAATAATGCGCATAGAATATTTGGACAAATGTTTATTTATTTATTTATTTGATTGGTGTTTTACGCCGTACTCAAGGATATTTCACTTATACGACGGCGGCCAGCATTATGGTGGGTGGAAACCGGGCAGAGCCCGGGGGTTCTCCACGGTTGCTGGCAGACCTTCCCAGCATGAGCTGGACTTGAAGTCACAGCAGCCGCATTGGTGAGAGACTCCTGGGTCATTGCGCTGCGCTAGTGCGCTAACCAACTGAGCCACAGAGGCCCCCAGCAAATGTTTAAATAAATAAATTAAATACATGACAAGAAATAGATGCCATAAAGATTTAATTTCACTCGCAATCCATTTCGTAGACAATGAGTTAAGCGAGTAGTATATAAACAGCATTTACGCGCAAACTTTGTAAAAATACAATTGAAAGAAATAGAAGAACACAGATGTTTCTGGGAAATTGACGGGTTACACATATGACGTATCTTTATCAATTTATCATGGTCATAGTATCCACTGGCTATGACGGACTAATAATTACAATATTAATTTTCAAACAAAAATCGGGGTCCGGTTTTGTTACATCACACGGGAAATTTTATTACGTCACGTGGTGATAGCACATTTCACGGAAATCTTATTACATTGCATATTACATATGAGAACAGGCATATTCCAGATCGGAGTCACCTTTAAGAAAGGTTTAACGTCTTTGACTCTCTGTACTCTAATTTGGCGGACATTATGTCTTTGCTCGAATATGGTAGTCGTTGCCATGAAATGTGAATTTTTATTGACACCATGGCGATATAAAACCCCTACAGGCAAATACAACAAGTGGTCGATCGATCCACATGACAACATAATTGACTCCCTTGATAATGCAATTCCCGATCTTTTTCATAAACAGTTCTCTTGTAACACGATTATACAGTCACTCAAATGGCTTTAGTTAGAGACAAAGTCATTATCAGTCTTCATGACTCTTGCAACACACTTGGTTTACATGAAGCTAAACCCAGCGGACTTTCCTCTTCAATATACCTAACGGCCCTCTTGGGGACAAATCGTGGCAGACATGTGCTTATATATGCATACATTCATAATCTTGGGAAAGTCGGTAGGAGACAATATGAGTGGTGCTAGTGTGTTTAGGTCGATTGCTTTTGGTTAAGCATGATTCCAAATTTCGTTTTATCTGTATCTTTAATGTATATTACAAAAGGGGGAAAAACACATCACTCATACACGTCTTTCGTATGCATGTATATTCATATTACATTTCATTAATAACTTCAAATGCATAAACGGAATAAAAGAGACAACGACCAGAGGACAAGGAATTTGCTAAACAGAATATATGTGCATAAAAAATCTTAAATCATACGCTTTACAGCGCATGCGTAGCTGTCGACGTTCACTTTACATCCAAAAGGTTGCTTACGTCAAGCTTGCGTAGTGGTGGCAGTGATATATAGCCAGTGTAGAGAGCGGCACATGCGCATTGCCCTCCTGGAACTCCTTAAGTGTACTGTTCTCAACATGTCAAAAGCTGTTTTTGTGGCGTCAGTGTGACAATATGAAGATAACACAGGCGACAGGGGCGAATTAGAGGTTTATATTAAATGGATGTAACAAATTAGATCGGTTAATGTGGCAGCTAAGCTGGGGACATTGGTAACTGATATCAGAACTAGGTTGATGCAAACGTCGCGTGGTATTGTTTCCTGTGTATGGTGGTTCATTTGACGGGCATGCGATTCCTATTTTAGCTTATTATGCCACAGCCAAACTTTATTAAAACATCATTAACAGTTTTCCATTAACAAGAAATCAAGGATTACTCAAAGTCATATAGGTCAGCTCAAACCGAAAACTTTACATATGATACGTTAAATCTTGGTCTCGGTATCTTCAGAAAATGTGCAATATTTAGCTATCACATGAGGCTGTATTTCACCGGTTACGTCTGATCCTTCGCCAACTATCACGCTGTTGTCGCTGCTCTGTTTTTGCTCTTCATGGTGTGAGTCTTTTATACAGGAACAAACCTTCGCATACCCTCACCAGCCATATTTGAAGTTCTAACTCCAGTGAAATATATCAGATATCGAAGTCGTGTAATCTATACGTCGAAACAGACATTCGTAAACCAGCCGTCAACCAAGACGGACGTTCCGGGTCAATAATTCCCAATAATTCCCACAAGGCCAATTCCCAAACGACGCTTTTAACACAAACTACCAAAGAAAAAGTGTATAAAGTACGAAATTAGGACGAAATCATGAAGAAAAGCAGTACACAGTTTTCAATGATGTAGGAAAGACAAAACGTGTGTCGTAGGCGACTGAGTGAAATGAATATTGGCACCGTGTACCATGCTAGATTATATGTTGTCGATAAAAAAAATATGTATCTCAGTTGCGCTTTGATTGCTAATGTTCATATATCCAACGTGGTCATCTAATTGAGTACGATGAATATATCTCCCCTAGCACCCGGGTTAAGCACAATTAGACACAATCATGGAGCAGGGTGCCAGAGATTCATCATGCCCAGAGTGACGTCATTCCTAGAGTGACGTCATTCCTAGAATCACTGCGGGGAATGTAGTTCCATGAACTATAGGCACCTACATTTTTTCGCTATCACCGGATTGTCTTCAGCGTGTTTGATCTGGTGTTTTATAGGACCGAGTATACTGGCGTTAGGGCGGTGTTGATTCGCGGTGATGTGGTTCAAGTCATCGGAATCGTTACTGTTTGCATATTCCCCTCCCACGCAGGTCAGTGTCCATGTCTGTGTTTGCGACTCCACCAAACGTCTTTTTGTGTCAAGGGATCTTCTTTTGGGAGTCTTTGCCTTCGATTAATGGCCCGAGTGGTGTTGAGCAGACGACCCTCTTATTGTGTTCCCGCCAGGTTGGTGTACCCGCATGGACAGTTCCACCATAGCAGACCCAGACAAGTAGAAATACTCCTCCATTCAGCCGGCCTTAATGATTCATTAAGATGAACCACGCGAGTTTCTCTCTGGCTCTTGCTCTGATTTCTGTCAATCCTCAGGCCTCTTTTTCCGCACTCGACATCTTCGATTTAGCCCAGGGAGTTTATTTTCCGGAAATGTTGTCTCTAAGTCTACACAGATTGCACCTGCACGCATTCTATTGTTAAAGCCGATGTCAGCTGTTGATAAAAAACAGATGATAACTCTTGTCCTTTTACCCTTTTGCCCCTTTAATTATATATCACTCCGCACCAAGATGTAATCCTCGACAGGCAAAGGTTGCGCCACGATTTTTATAGCACCTTACAGTTGCCTAGGGTTTGCCACACATGGTCCGTCTCGATCAATTCCTTCGTGTCTGTGACTCAGAAGTTATGCAGAACATTTCCCCGCGCTATGCCGAATCGAGCCCAAGTCGGACCGACTATTGCTCTCTTGTAATAGTTAAGCACTACTTTACCAGTTTCGAAAAAAAATTGTCATTATAAAGGTGGAAATATTCGACGACCTAAACGGCATTAGTTAAGATACCACGGCAATCCTCTGTTCGTCTGCTAAATTGAAGCTTCACAAAAAAGACCCTTTATGTCACCCCCAAATCTGGAGAGTGACAAGAAGGTTGCATGCAATTTTGAACCATTCGTCTGCTCCCATATGTTCCACTGACCTTTTTTGCTCAGTGACTGCGAGCAGAACTGACAAGGACACATGGTTATAAGATTTTTCCCGCCGTTCAACGTCTTAAGATTCGATGGCTGTTAAATGCCCTTTTTTCATTTTTTTTTTTGGAAGATTGCACAACAGACATCTTGGATTTCTCTTACCTTACATTAATCTCAAGAGAAAATTCTAAATATTGTCTGCGCAGTATTGTTCTATTTTACTTATTTAACTCCCAACCATGATCATTACTACTCATCTCACTCCCAACCATGATCATATCCGCTTTACTACTCATTTCACTCCCAACCTTTATCATATCCGCTTTACTACTCATTTCACTCCCAACCATGATCAAGTCCGCTTTACTACTCATTTCACTCCCAACCTTTATCATATCCGCTTTACTACTCATTTCACTCCCAACCATGATCAAGTCCGCTTTACTACTCATTTAACTCCCAACCATGATCAAGTCCGCTTTACTACTCATTTCACTCCTAACCATGATGATATCCGCTTTACTACTCATTTCACTCCCAACCATGATCAAGTCCGCTTTACTACTCATTTCACTCCCAACCTTGATCATATCCGCTTTACTGCATATACGTGGACCTCTTAGGCCGTAAGTGGTAAGGTCTGGCAGCAACCTGGTCGTGGGTTTCCTCCGGGCTCTGCCCGGTTTCCTCCCACCATAATGCTGACCGCTGTCGTATAAGTGAAATATTCTTGAGTACACCAATCAAATTAATAAATAAAACATATACATGGAGCATACATCTCGAGGTCAACTGATTTTTCACGCATGCCCATTTACTTGGAATTGTTTTTTAGCATTTTTTCTTTTCAAGAAATTCTGCGAAAGCAAATGTGTTAAGGTGGGTTTCTGATATCATATTTTTCAGGTTTTTCCGATTATGTTGACGCCTTTATGCCCTTTACCAGAACAATACGAGGTAGTCTCTTGGGTAACTTTTGAGCTTTGGCAGGTCATGGGCGAACATTCCCATGTGAGGTGTACAGACATTCGCACCAAACTGGTGGAAGAGAAGAGGCCTTCAGGGAACATTAGATTGTGTAAATGTCCACGTCGTCGTCGCTTATTGATAACAACGCCACACGAGCAGTGAGAACGTCGAAAGCCACAAATTCCCTGCCCATGGTTATAACATAATACATGTGTTATATTCAACCGAATATCCTGTTAGTCCATTAAAATCCCTCTGTTAAATTAATAAAATATGTGTGCAATATTTAACAGAATAATCTGCTGCAATAACAGAATACATTTTATCATCACTTTAAAATTTCTAATCTAGGAACGTGACATCCTTGAGCAGTGCCAATCAAATGTGCGATCAATGGTTTTCCTCTGGTTTATCGTGCCGTTTGTATTTGACCTGAAGAATTTGAAGAAGTCAGGGATTGAGCACGAATTGCATGTCATTGTACAAGGATTTTTGCGACTACTTTTTCATTCTCTTGCAAACAATTACGTTTACAAATAATCTTTCACTTCAATTCATTTCTTGGCTTCCTTCCGAGAGCGTTGGATATACAGCCGTTTTAGTATGTAGTTACATGTACTTGACCAACCTACTCCAACCGACAAGACGCCATCAATTATGAGAAGATGTGAGGCATACAGATGCTAAGTTATTCTCGATTGCGTTCATGGTTATTTCGGGCATTTGTGTTCACGTATGTGGGAATTGTCTTTTTCTTTTCTTTCCTTTTTTTTTTTTTTTTGATTTGCACACGGCATACACAGAATCCTGCCACCAGGTCGAAAAACTGATGGCTTACCCCTTCGTGCTGAAAGTCAAGCGAGGACACTTAACCATAGTATGGTGATACCGGATGAACAAAACATGGCCTACCCCTTCATGCTGAAAGCCAAGCGAGAACACCCAGCCATCGTATGGTGATACCGGATGGACAAAACATCGCTTACCCCGTCCTGCAGAAAGTCAAGCGAGGACACCCAGCCATCGTATGGTGATACCGGATGGACAAAACATGACCCACCCCGTCATGCTGAAAGTCAAGCGAGGACACCCAGCCATCGTATGGTGATACCGGATGGACAAAACATGGCCCACCCCGTCATGCTGAAAGTCAAGCGAGGACACCCAGCCATCGTATGGTGATACCGGATGAACAAAACATGTCCCATCCCGTCATGCTGAAAGCCAAGCGAGGACACTTAACCGTAGTATGGTGATACCGGATGGATAAAACATGGCCTACCCCTTCGTGCTGAAAGGCAAGCGAGGACACCCAGCCATCGCATGGTGATACCGGATGGACAAAACATGTCCCATCCCGTCATGCTGAAAGTCAAGCGAGGACACCCAGCCATCGTATGGTGATACCGGATGGACAAAACATGTCCCATCCCGTCATGCTGAAAGCCAAGCGAGGACACTTAACCGTAGAATGGTGATACCGGATGGATAAAACATGGCCTACCCCTTCATGCTGAAAGCCAAGCGAGAACACCCAGCCATCGTATGTTGATACCGGTTGAACAAAACATCGCTTTCCCCGTAATGCTGAAAGTCAAGCGTTGACATCTGGCTGCAGTATGCAGACATCGGTTCGACCAATAGATGGCCCATCCTTTTCAAGATGAAAACCAAGCGAGGATACCCGGTTAAGGTACATACTGTCAACTGATGGGCCATCAAATGATGCCCTACCCTTAGCTGAGAGCTAAGCCAGGACATCCAGCTACATACTGACAACGGGCATACTGGCACCGGGTTGACCAGTAGATGGCCATTCATTCTTAGTGCTAAGCCAGAAAGTACCAAAATGGTTTAACTGTTCAGAGGCCTCACCTCACGGAATTGGTCCTGTCTCTGTTTACGATGCTGACGCTGTTATACGCTGTGCGCAGAATGCCTGTCTTATAACGATTTTGTGGTAAAAAGAGTTGTCCCCCTTTTAAACGCTTTATAGCCGTCATATCAAGCCTTGGGTGGTATCAGTTCTACAGTCGTGCAGTTACAGGTCGGAAATTTGGTTGTATAATCGACGATAGATTACCTTGGTGAAGGAAAAGTTCAAGTGTTTGTAATCTGATGAACCTTCAAAACCGTGGAATTCTGAAAGTCAGATAACTGAAGACACTGTGTACACTGTACTGCAGGTTTTGTTCCTAAGTCAAGTATTACTCAGGCAAAATAAGCACGATACATAGAGCAACCAGAATTAATTGAATACGTGTACAAACTTTATTACATAGGGGAGCAGTAATCCATAAGCAATAATTGTTTTAATATACACACCGACAAGGCGAAAATTTAATTTTTAACTGGCTACAAAATGTAACGCAGTTCGGAAACTGGCCACGCAAACCGCCCCTAATATCCATGTAAAAATGAGAATGTAAAGGCATGGATGTTTTATTTTTTTGTGGAAAAACAAGGTTTGACCATTTACATAAGGGCTATATTTGTCATATGTGATACGAACGCGTTCTATGACGTTTTGTACAGGATAGAAAACATTGAACAAACCACTTTAAGACGGTCAGAGCATATTAAATCGTGACCCAGTCCCTTTATTACTTGGGACTGAATCAAAAGTCATTGTAATGCGGCAAATTGAAATAATGTCATTCTAACTTCTGTATTTCTCACGCCGAACTTAAGGCCAGATAATCAGAGAATTCCGAATGCAGAACAATCTTTGATACATAATTTCATAACCGATGCCGTCTTGTCAGTTGAAGTAGGTTGGTCAAGTATGTACATGATAAAACAACTGTATATCTAAATCTTTCAGACAGGAGCCAAAAATGAGTTGCAATAAAAGATTAATTATTTCTCATTACAATTCCAATAAAGAGAAAACAATAATAGCAAGTGGTATAAAATTCCCTGACATGAGCCACGCTGAGCCTGACGAAAACCTGTTGCACATTTCATTAGAACTGCTCAGGTTGTTAGGTCCCTAGATTTTAAGTTAGTGTGTAATGGCGGTTTAAAAAGGAACGTATAACGTGTGAAAGACAAGTGAAAGGAGCTTTTGAGGCCCTTTTTCATATTTGGCAACTTGAGATTTACAAAAGCGGTTGGTGAACTGTATAGGTCAGGGTTTTCATATGGTTTGAAAGACGTATAATCAGCTGGATTGAAGACACCTGGGAGAAAATGATAAAGACAGAATTAGTTACTGTATTATCTCTTGTCTTATCAACACCAGGAATGATGACAAAATATTGAATTAGATGAGATTGTGCTAGCGTGAAAACTCGCTCTTATGGAGGTAGTAAATGACAACTTAAGAATCTTAACAAATTACTGATAGTCAGATTTTAATTTGTAGCCGTGGTTAGTTACATTGTCACTTCACAAAAGTGACCTGTTTTTAATTAAGGAGCTATAACGAGACATTAAGTATGACCTTACACGTGACATGTATTGACCAATGAGCAGCAGGATTTACTTCATCCGGACTTCAGAGACAATACCACATCGAATATGGTTCAGCTGTCAGATTACATGGTGCTCCGTGCTTGTATTAGAAATTGCCATAACAAATCTCATTACGGTTGAGGGTTATTACTCGACATATTAAATCGATATCTGATTCATTATTGGAACCGATCGTTTTCGTACAGGGCCCCTTATATGTACAGTACAGTGGATATGTACTATTAATTTATTTATTTATTTGATTGTTGTTTAACGGCATATTCAAGAATTTTCACCTATGTGATGGCGATCAGCTCAATAGGTGAAGTAAACCGGGGTAAACCAAAGGCCTTTGCCAAGTTACTGGCGAACTTTTCGCACATAATGAGATATACTGTTATGCACACCATACTGGCTGAGGACAAGTGGTTTTCAACGAACGTCAGACTGTGCAAATGGCCTCACTATGGTCGCCACTATGGCTTGTCACCAAGGGAATTCCTTTTCCAATGGCGGTTTTGAACCCGCTCCTCGTGTACTAGTGATTGAACGGCTAGCAATATTAACCAGCTAATGGGCCGTTATTTTTTGTTTTTGTTTTTTTCGTTTTGGCAACAGGATGAATCTTGCATATGTGCAGGGTAAACACGAATCACAACAGGTTAAAATGTTGGTAAACATGTTCCATGAACGAATATAAACTGTGTCATTAATGGCAATGATTTAAAAATGTGACTGTAAACAGTAGAGATGCATAAAAAGCGGAGTGGAGCTGAGTAAGCGAGAACATCGCAAATTGGCACTCAATCATACAAATGGGATGAAAAAAAAACGCCTGGCATTATCCCACCTGCTTATTGGAAATGCATGATGAATGATGGAGTTGGGTCGCCAGACAACATCAGGTCTTCAACGAAACAAAATAAAGGCTGACGATGAAACGGCGAAATGTAACAATATGTCTTAACACTATAGCACGACTTGTATTGTCTGATGGATTGAGGGATAGACTGATGAGACTATCAGGTGTTTCTAAGCCTACCGTAATGCAACTTATACATCATCGTAACTGACAAAAGGTGTTTTCTCAACTTCAGTTATCAGGTGTTTATTAACGGATTAGTGTCCAGAATTAGTTACAAGCAAAGGTTCTAATTAAATGGATTATACCTGTGTAACAATAAATGAAACGACATTCGTACACCATCCGTAAACCAAGATGGACGTTCCGGGTCAATAATCGCAAAGCTAATTCCCAAAATGACCTTTGTCACAAACTACCAAAGAACTAAAGCAATATATAAAGTACGAAAATAGGAAGGAATCATACAAACACAAACAGCCAACTGTTTTCAATGATGTAGGAAATGATGCAAGGTATGTTCTAGGCGACCGAGTAAAATCAGTATTCAAGTCGTGTAACATGTTATATAGTAAGCAGTCGATAATGAAATATGTATCTCAGTTGCGCTTTGATTGCAACTGATCATAGATCCAACGTGGCCATCTAATTCAACACGATGAATATACAGTCCCTAGCCCCGGGTTAACCGGAATTGTGGTTAGTCAGTAAGCCTGTCAAGTAAGTGGCTGACTAACAAGTCTGCCGGGTAAGTGAATAGTCAGTAAGTCTGTCAAGAAAGTGGCTGACTAGCAAGTCTGCCGGGTAAGTGGTTAGTCAGTAAACCTGTCAGGTCATTAGGTCTGCGAGTAAGTGGTTACCCAATAAGTCAGTCAGGTAAACAGTTGATCAGAAAATCTGACAGGTTAGTGGTTATATATCTGGCGGTAACTGCAATGTTCGGACACATTACAACTTATTTATTACATCACTAGATCACTAGAGTTCCCGAACTCTCCATCTACAGTTGTCAGCCACATCACTAGAGCTCCTAAACTCTTCCTCCACAGGTGTCTTCCAGATTGATAGAGCTTCTGTAATCTCTGTCAACAGTTGTCAGCTTGATTTCTAAACCTCCTCAACTAGTCTAGTCAGATCACAAGAGCTCCTCAATTCTCCGTCTGCAATTGTCAGTCAGATCACTAGAGTCCTAAACTCTCCATCTTCAGTTGTCTTCCTGATTGATAGAGCTTCTGTAATCTCTGTCAGTTGTCAGCTTGATTTCTAAACCTCCTCAACTAGTCTAGTCAGATCACAAGAGCTCCTCAATTCTCCGTCTGCAATTGTCAGTCAGATCACTAGAGTCCTAAACTCTCCATCCTCAGTTGTCTTCCTGATTGATAGAGCTTCTGTAATCTCTGTCAGTTGTCAGCTTGATTTCTAAACCTCCTCAACTAGTCTAGTCAGATCACAAGAGCTCCTCAATTCTCCGTCTGCAGTTGTCAGTCAGATCACTAGAGTCCTAAACTCTCCATCCTCAGTTGTCTTCCTGATTGATAGAGCTTCTGTAATCTCTGTCAGTTGTCAGCTTGATTTCTAAACCTCCTCAACTAGTCTAGTCAGATCACAAAAGCTCCTCAATTCTCCGTCTGCAGTTGTCAGCCAGATCACTAGAGTCCTAAACTCTCCATCCTCAGTTGTCTTCCTGATTGATAGAGCTTCTGTAATCTCTGTCAACAGTTGTCAGCTTGATTTCTAAACCTCCTGAATTAGTCTAGTCAGATCACTAGAGCTCCTGAATTTTCCGTCTGCAGTTGTCAGCCAGACTGGAGCTCCTAAGCTCTTCGTCTACAGTTGTCAGCCAGACTGGAGCTCCTAAAATCTTCGTCTACATTTGTAAGCCAGATTGGAGCTTCTGAAGGTCTCAGTCTACATGAGCAGATGTCAGCCAGATCACTAGAGCTCCTGAACTCTCTGTCTATAGTTGTCAGCCAGATTACAAGAGCTTTTGAAATCCTGTCTACAGTTGTCATCTTTTTTTCTAGAACTTCTGCACTCTCCGTCTACAGTTGTCAGTTTGACCTCTAGACCTCCTCAACATCCCGTTTATAGTTGTCACCCAGATAACTAGAGCTCATGAACTCTAAGTCTACAGTTGTCAGCTTGATCACTAGAATTCCTCAACTCTAAGTCTACAGTTGTCATCCAGATCACTTGAGTTCCTCAACTCTAAGTCTACAGTTGTCAGCTTGATCATTGGAGTTCCTCAACTCTAAATCTACAGTTGTCAGCCAGATCACTAGAATTCCTCAACTCTAAATCTACAGTTGTCAGCCAGATAACTAGAGCTCCTCAACCCTAGGTCTACAGTTATCAGCTTGATCACTAGAATTCCTCTACTCTAAGTCTACAGTTGTCAGCTTGATAACTGGAGTTCCTCAACTCCAAGTCTACAGTTGTCAGCTTGATCACTGCAGTTCCTCAACTCTATATCTACAGTTGTCATCCAGATAACTAGAGCTCCTCAACTCTAAGTTTACAGTTGTCAGCCAGATCACTAGAGTTCCTCAACTCTAAGTCTACAGTTGTCAGCCAGATCACTGGAGTTCCTCAACTCTAAGTCTACAGTTGTCAGCTTGATGACTGCAGTTCCTCAACACTAAGTCTACAGTTGTTAGCTTGATCACTGGAGTTCCTCAACTCTAAATCTACAGTTGTCAGCTTGATCACTGGAGTTCCTCAACTCTAAGTCTACAGTTTGTCACCCAGATAACTAGAGCTCCTCAACTCTAAGTCCACAGTTGTCAGCTTAATCACTGGAGTTCCTCAACTCTAAGTCTACAGTTGTCAGCTTGATCATTGGAGTTCCTCAACTCTAAGTCTACAGTTGTCAGCCAGATCACTAGAATTCCTCAACTCTAAGTCTACAGTTGTCAGCTTGATCACTAGCGTTCCTCAACTCTAAGTCTACAGTTGTCAGCTTGATCACTAGAATTCCTCAACTCTGTCTACAGTTGTCAGCTTGATCACTGGAGTTCCTCAACTCTAAGTCTACAGTTATCAGCTTGATCACTAGAATTCCTCTACTCTAAGTCTACAGTTGTCAGCTTGATCACTGGAGTTCCTCAACTCTATTTCTACAGTTGTCATCCAGATCACTAGAGTTCCTCAACTCTAAGTCTACAGTTGTCAGCCAGATCACTAGAGTTCCTCAACTCTAAGTCTACAGTTGTCAGCCAGATCACTAGAGTTCCTCAACCCTAAATCTACAGCTGTCAGCTTGATCACTAGCGTTCCTCAACTCTAAGTCTACAGATGTCAGCTTGATCACTAGAGTTCCTCAACTCTAAGTCTACAGTTGTCATCAAGATTACTAGAGTTCCTCAACTCTATGTCTATAGTTGTCAGCCAGATAACTAGAGTTCCTCAACACTAAGTCTACAGTTGTCAACCAGATCACTAGAGTTCCTCAACTCTAAGTCTACAGTTGTCAGCCAGATAACTAGAGCTCCTCAACTCTAAGTCTACAGTTATCAGCTTGATTACTAGAATTCCTCTACTCTAAGTCTACAGTTGTCAGCTTGATCACTGGAGTTCCTCAACTCCAAGTCTACAGTTGTCAGCCAGATCACTAGAGTTCCTCAACTCTACGTCTACAGTTGTCAGCTTGATCACTGGAGTTCCTCAACTCTAAATCTACAGTTGTCAGCTTGATCACTGGAGTTCCTCAACTCTAAGTCTACAGCTGTCAGCTTGATCACTGGAGTTCCTCAACTCTAAGTCCACAGTTGTCAGCCAGATCACTAGAGTTCCTCAACTCTAAGTCTACAGTTGTCAGCCAGATCACTAGAGCTCCTCAACTCTAAGTCTACAGTTGTCAGCCAGATCACTAGAATTCCTCAACTCTAGGTCTACAGTTGTCAACCAGATCATTGGAGTTCCTCAACTCTAAGTTTACAGTTGTCACCCAGATAACTAGAGCTCCTCTACTCTAAGTCTACAGTTGTCAGTTTGATCACTGGAGTTCCTCAACTCTAAGTCTACAGTTTGTCAGCCAGATCCCTAGAGTTCCTCAACTCTAAGTCTACAGTTGTCAGCCAGATCACTAGAGTTCCTCAACCCTAAATCTACAGTTGTCAGCTTGATCACTGGAGTTCCTCAACTCTAAGTCTACAGTTTGTCAGCCAGATAACTAGCGTTCCTCAACTCTAAGTCTACAGTTGTCAGCTTGATGACTGCAGTTTCTCAACTCTAAGTCTACAGTTGTCAGCTTGATCACTGGAGCTCCTCAACCCTAAGTCTACAGTTGTCATCCAAATCACTAGAGTTCCTCAACTCTAAGTCTACAGTTGTCAGCCAGATCACTAGAGCTCCTCAACTCTAAGTCTACAGTTGTCAGCTTGATGACTGCAGTTTCTCAACTCTAAGTCTACAGTTGTCAGCTTGATCACTGGAGTTCCTCAACTCTAAGTCTACATTTGTCAGCTTGATCACTGCAGTTCCTCAACTCTAAATCTACAGTTGTCAGCTTGATCACTAGAATTCCCCAACTCTAGGTCTACAGTTGTCAGCTTGATCACTGCAGTTCCTCAACTCTAAATCTACAGTTGTCAGCTTGATCACTGGAGTTCCTCAACTCTAAGTCTACAGATGTCAGCTTGATCACTGGAGATCCTCAACTCTAAGTCTACAGTTGTCAGCCAGATCACTAGAGTTCCTCAACTCTCAGTCTACAGTTGTCATCCAGATAACTAGAGCTCCTCAACTCTAAGTTTACAGTTGTCAGCTTGATCACTGGTGTTCCTCAACTCTAAGTCTACAGTTGTCAGCGAGATCACTAGAGTTCCTCAACTCTAAGTCTACAGTTGTCATCCAGATCACTAGAGCTCCTCAACTCTAAGTCTACAGTTGTCAGCTTGATCACTGGTGTTCCTCAACTCTAAGTCTACAGTTGTCAGCGAGATCACTAGAGTTCCTCAACTCTAAGTCTACAGTTGTCATCCAGATAACTAGAGTTCCTCAACTCTAAGTCTACAGTTGTCAGCCAGATCACTGGAGTTCCTCAACTCTAAATCTACAGTTGTCAGCTTGATCACTAGAGCTCCTCAACTCTTAGTCTACAGTTGTCAGCCAGATCACTACAGCTCATGAACTCTTCGTCTATAGTTGTCATCCAGATCACTAAATCTCCTCAACTCTCAGTCTACAGTTGTGAGTTTGATTATTAGAACTCCTCAACACTCCGTATACAGATGTCAGCTTGATCTCTATAGCTTCTGGGCAACAATTACACAATTGCTCTTGCGCAATTGAAAAATTCAGGCGTCAACTGTATGTGGATACTTAAACACACTAAACGATATCTACGTGGCATTTCTCCACTCTCTATACTACGATTCTTTACACGGATTTAATAGATAGGATTTCATCACTAATTGTTTTGATAAAACCAGACACCGCTACATTAACGTCTTAGGCAAGAAAACCTTCTTCAGTTACACTACATACAAGTGTTACCATTCATGGGATATTTGTGTTGCTTGAATTTCTCAATAATGATATCTGAGCGAAATGCGGGAAAACCATATATCAACAGTGTATAGATAGTCCAATAAGCACAAATAGTGTCCCCTTTCGGCCGATCTATACCTGTTCTCACATGAGTATAACTATATGCTCACATGAATATGACTATATGCTCACATGAATATGACTATATGCTCACATGAATATGACTATATGCTCACATGAATATAACTATATGCTCACATGAATATAACTATATGCTCACATGAATATGACTATATGCTCACATGAATATGACTATATGCTCACATGAATATGACTATATGCAGAAACTATTAAGGAGTACTCCTCAGCAGACCCGATCCTTCTCATTCACTAAACGGTAAATTGATGATCTGCTGGCTTTCAAAAATCCAGATACAGAAAAGGCTGTGAATGATTAGCTGGATGTAAAGGAAACCACATGCTTTCTAGATGGCACATCTTATGTGGATCTATATTTGTACATAGATCAAAACGGTTTCCTCTCTCGCGAACTTTACTACAAGAAGGATAGTTACAATTTTGACATTGTAAATTGTCCTTACTTGGACAGCAATACACGGAAGGGTCCTGCATATATCGTTTACATATCTCGCCTTTGTTAGCTGCTGCGTGTCATGAGATGATTCCAATCAACGTCACAAGTTATTACCGCAAAACCTAGTGTTTCAAGGTTATTTCACCAAACACTTTCACTTCAAGTTTCTTAAGATTATACTATGAGTATAATTCTCTTGTAAGTAAATATGGACAGAGCGTCCATAATCTCCGCGCCGGGCTTTGCTTAATGATTTTGTCTGATGCCACTTCACCCTGGGCTAGGGGATGTATATTCATCGTGTTGAATTAGATGGCTACGTTGGACATATAAACAAAGCGCAACTTATATACAGATTGTGTTATTGACAACTGTTATTACAGCATGGTACACGATTTGAATACTGATTTTATTCAGTCCCCTAGGACATACCTTGTGTCTTTCTAACATCAGTGAATCAGTGAATCTAAGATCAGCTGTTGACTGCTTCTTTTTGTGTGATTCCGTCCTATTTTCGTATTTTATATGTTTTTTTAGTTCTTTGGTGGTTTGTGTTATACGTGTGAATTTTTGGGAATTGGCCTTGCGATTATTGACTTGGAATGTCCGTATTGGTTGACGGCTGGTAAATGAATGTCTGTTTCGACCCATACATTCCGTCAACAGTTACAGTGAAACTCGCAATTTCGATATCTGATGGAATACTGACCACACGGCACTGTTTTCAAATGGATAAATTTCGACAAGTTGAAATGAATAACAATTTTAACTGGTTTATAAAAGTGAGGCTTTAGATGCTAAAAAAAATGTTTGCCTAATTGACTCTTAGAAAAAGGAATTTTTTAATTCGCTATTCTGTGAATATGTTTTCATAATCCATGTAGGAATCTGTTAAAGTTAATGAGATGCGTTAACCTTGTCTTATACGACACAGATGAATGGATATGGAATTTGAACTTTGCAATGTTTATGTAAACAATACCCTGGACAATGTAACGAGTTTCACGAAATACATGACATACTACATGTATTCTCGGCATCACTGGTTAGACCATCCCCCTCGAATTCGGGAGACCCGGGATCAAACCATGGTCGGTTCGTACCAAAGAAAAATTTTCTCGTTGCTCCTTCGCTTCAGTCTTAGCACCGAGAAGTTAAAGCAAGGAAACAAGATTGGTTGGCCCATTTGGCATCAGTATAATGTGACTGGGTGGGTTGTCATGTCTGGTTTCTTCGCCATGATACTTCAGTGGCGGCAGCACTTTGGCAGCATGGACACACCCTGCCACTAGAAGACACAGTATAGGTACAAACACCTAATGACTCCTCGTTGCCATATGACAGAAAAAAATGTTAACTACGGCGTCCAAGCATACTTACATGCAAACTAATAACTTTTTGTGTATTTTGAAATTTTCTGATGATGATTATTTAATGAAACCTTTAATGTTCCTTGTGTGCTTAACATTGGACATGTATATCTGGTTGACCGAGTTTTAACTCTTCGGCTATAGGTTAGTTAATACGAGCTTGTACTCAAAGATCCGAAGTATTCTCGCAGAGGTATTGTATCAGACCAGAAGTATTAGTTTGTTTACGTGATCTTCTGTGACACCTCTGTTGAAACTATACGTCAGGTAAAACAGTCGTTACTAAAATATAATATACAATTAGAAAGTAAGACATGATGCTCCATTCTTTACGGTGCAGGATAGAAAGCCCTGTTACAACTTATCAACAAGTACATTTGCGCAACAGCACGAATGTATGTGGAGAACATCAAGATAACCCAGACATTCGTATACCAGGCGCCAACCAATAAGGACGTTCAAGGTCAGTAATCGAAAGGCCAAGTCCGAAAACGAAGCACAACACAAACCACCAAAGAAGTAGGGAAGTGCGTAAATAGGACGAAATCATGCAAAGAAAAGCAATCAACAGTTTTCTGTGATGTTTTTTTAAAGATGCAAAATGTTCTAGGCGACTGGGTGAAATCAGTATTCAAATCGTGTACCATGCTAGAATATCACTTGTCAATAACAAAATCTGTATCTCAGTTGCGTTTTGATTGTAACTGTTCATATATCAAAAGTGGTGATCTATTTCAATGCGATGAATATGCATCCCGTTAATAACGGGTAATACCTTAACTGGGCCGAGAATAACTCTTGTGGGAACCACTCGATGGTCAGATCTGCATGGGGATATTGATTGCATCTCCAGAAAGCCAGCTCTTGATGACGTCGCCTAGACAGTCCCCAAAGGCTTGAGTAGCAGAGAAAGATATGACCAGTAAGAGATAACTTGGGTGTCACCGACTCGATATCACACTCTCCAGTCTGGAGTGTTGGCGAGGAGTTGGCGATTACCATTATACAAATTGAAATCATGACAATCTTCCTCCAAGGATGCTTTAGCGGTACAAGTAAGTTGGCTGCACGCCAAATGTACGTCATTTGCCATTTGAATGAGGAATGCTTCGTCACTTACTGGGATTTGTAATAAACCACTTCCGCTATAAAACGTTTTTGGTGGGTAGAATCGTCCTCATATTCACAGAGCACGGGACAGGCAGGTGTTATCAGATGAACGCCGGTATAACATGTGGCTGAATGATGACAATGGAATTCATGCTTAATTCATGCTTAATTGTACCACAAATTATATGTACACAGACAATGTGACACGTGAGTATAAAAGGCTTCATGTCATATGGACATTTGTCCGAAGGTCATCGGCTGGTATATGTCCACCCCAACATAAATTAATTATGTTCCCTTAATTAATGGTAGAGAAAACATAAAGATACCATAAAGTCCAGATAAAAGAGTTTCAAAAGTAAGTCGTAAATGTGGTCTTCAACATTATTTTATAGTTGTCTTTAATGGCTTCCTCTCCGGCCGTACGTGGAAAGGTCTGCCAGCAACCTGTGGATGGTCATGGGTTTCCCCCGGGCTCTGCCCGGTTTCCACCCACTATAATGCTGGCCGCCGTCGCATAAGTGAAATATTCTTGAGTACGGCGTAAAACACCAATGAAATAAATAAATTAATTAATGACAGAAGAACAGTTGCATAGTGGGTACTTGGGACCACCTCTTGGTATGTATTGTCTTTGCATAATAACGTTCTAAACCAGTAAGTAACACATGTTTAATCAGTAAACATATCCACACCAGAACTCTTTCTTTTCAGCTAACAATTGTTCAACCTGAATTTTAATCAAATTCATATTTTTAATGTATTTATAAATATTGTCATAATTCAGATTAAATGCATATGTTTGGATATGCATCATGCCCATTACAACACATTGTTTTGTACACACGACATATACCAAGAGGTGGACCGAAGTACCTACCATACAAAATTATTTTTAGATGCCATTTTCTTCTCAAAAAAAAAGAAAAATATGAAGGACAAAATGGGCAAATAACTTTTCACGCACTTACGGCCCTCTTAAAAAGCACAAAAATACATAAACGAGTATATATAAGCCAAAAATCTATTCAAAAAATCTTTTAGAAACAAATTACGATCTATAAGAGTGTGAAGTGGTATGTTCTTATGTGTCGGATGCAACGTGACGTTCACCGCAATACAATAACAATGGCTGTGTATTTGCCTGCACTGCTATGTAATAACTGCAAGATGGGAAGACAGCACGAAATCTCGTAAGTATGAATGTATGAATGTTTGGGCTTTAACGTCGTACTTAGCACTTTTTCAGCCATATGACAACCAGGAGTCATCAGGTGTGTGTACATATATTGTGTCTTCTTGTGACATAGTCAGTTCATGCGGCCAAAGCGCTGGCACCCACTTCACGTGACACCCCACCCAGTCGCATTATGCTAACACCAACCATTCCCGTTTCCCTGCTCTAATCTCTGATTGCTGAGCGTCAAGCAGGGCAGCAGCGACCCAACCCGAGTTTGATCCCGGTTTCTCTTTACTTCGAGGCGGACTCTTTAACCATTCGGCCACCGAAGCGGTCACTGTTTGTAATAAGATACCTAATCCGGTATATGAACCACAAATCTATAGGATACAGGTAACTAATCTACGATGTTTACTTCTGTGGCTGAGGAGAATGTTTACCTTTCTGTTCTATATTTTTATTAAACTAATCACCCCATTTTTCATGGAACTGTGATAAGATATGAATGCTAAAAGCAAAAGATTCATATATTGTTTCTGATTATACTTGTCCATATTTCGGTCTCATGTTATGTTTTCCGTATATATTAATTCCTTTGATGGACTTGAAAACCAAAGGAGCTTAAAGGCTTTTGTGGATATACTCCTCCGGTGGAGTTAATTCCGGTCAGCTCATACAGCCAGAGGCTTTTGATTGCGGGATCTGCAAAATAGTACTTCACGGCCTTTGAGATCGTATACCCACAAAGGAATTCTATCCCAGCGGGACCACCACCAACGTGCCATGTTCTCGTGATTATGAAGTGTTGGTATTGAAGGGAGGTTAGGAAACCTCTGAGGAAGGTATGGGACTGTGGACCTGATGAGATACGTGTCGATAGGGCCATTATTATTTCGTTTATGTTTTCTTGACTTTTTGTGATTTTACTTTGGTGAACTCTTATATTTACTTTGGGTCCGTGTTTTTTATTCATTTGATTGGTGTTTTACGCCATACTCAAGAACGGACAGAGAGGAAGCTAGCATGAGCTGGACTTGAACTCACAGCCACCGCATTGGTGAGAGGCTCCATGGTCATTACGCTGCGCTAGTGCACTAACCAATTGAGGCACGGAGCCCCCCCCCCCCTCCCCTTTCCCTGGTACAGGTAACGAATAAAAGTAACTATCTAACATATTTACATCACAGGTAAAATATATCAAATAGCCCTGGATACAGGTAACGGATACAGTTAACTATCTAACATATTTACATCACAGGTACAATGTATCCAATAGCCCTGAATACAGGTAACGGATAAAAGTAACTATCTAACATATTTACATCACAGGTACAATGTATCAAATAGCCCTGGATACATGTAACGGATAAAAGTAACTAACATGTTTACACCACAGGTGCAATGTATCAAATAGCCCAGGATACAGGTAACGGATAAAAGTAACTATCTAACATATTTACATCACAGGTACAATGTATCAAATAGCCCAGGATACAGGTAACGGATACAGGTAACTATCTAACATATTTACATATCAGGTAAAATATATCAAATAACCCTGCGTGGATGGATGTAACGAGACAAAGAAATGGCTCGTGCAAATCCCATACAGTGATATCTCTCATACAAGATCAAACAAGGAAACATGAACAAACTTAGATAAATTCCATATATGTACATATAATACACAATGCATCAGGGCCATTGACCAATATCCTAAAGTGTAGATTTTTTTATTGTGTATACATATTAATATTATTTTCTACACAATACATTATAAAAAATATTGTGGTTTTATTAGCTTTAACTGAGATTTTGTTCTTTTTACCTGGTTTAAACAGGTCCGTCTATTTTGTTTTTTTTGTTAAATGTTCTCATCAGGTGGTAAACCTCCTATAATAAATATGTTTTCACCAAGATATATTGCCTGTATGGTGTTAAGCCATAATCATTCATTCATTACAAAATTTATTTACGCCGTACTCAAGAATATGCCTCTTATACGACGGCTGCTCGCATTATGGTGGGAGGAAACCGGACAGAGCCCGGATAAAACCCACGACCATACGCAGGTTGCTAGCAGACCTTCCCAAATACAGGTGTAGAGGAAGGCAGCAAAAGCTGGACTTGAACTCACAGCGACCATATTGGTGAGAGGCTCCTGGGTCATTACGCCGTGCTGGCGAGCTAACCTCCTCAACGACATTGGCCTCCATTCATTTACGTGATACAACACATATGTAGTATGCAAAACAATGTACACATAGTTTCATATATAGTTTCTTACGGGCATACGAACAGACATAATTGCGGTCCAAACATACGGAGAATCCATGGCAAGTCTGAGTCCACAAATGGACAAATTCATAGTTCCTCGTAAAACCCTCGAGTGAAAGATAATATTGCCATAAAGTTAACAACTTGTCGTACAAATATGTAATCGAGGTAGGAATTCAAATGAACGAAGAACCGATCCATTGGAGTCAACCAGAGAGTCCTTTACTTTCCATGGGAGAAGCAACAGATACACCCAGAAACGAACCTGTGACAAAATTACATCTTTGTTAGAAAGTATGTAAATTTACTATGGCACCATGCTATGACTAGTTTTACACCTTCTGTGATATAACAAATACTTTCATCATTTTACATCTGCATATCACCAGTTTTACACCTTCTCTGATATAACAAATACTTTCATCATCTTACATCTGTATATCACCAGTTTTACACCTTCTGTGATAAAACAAATACTTTTATCATCTTACATCTGCATATCACCAGTTTTACACCTTCTCTGATATAACAAATACTTTCATCATCTTACATCTGTATATCACCAGTTTTACACCTTCTGTGATATAACAAATACTTTCATCATCTTACATCTGTATATCACCAGTTTTACACCTTCTGTGATATAACAAATACTTTCATCATTTTACATCTGCATATCACCAGTTTTACACCTTCTCTGATATAACATATACTTTTATCATCTTACATATGCATATCACCAGTTTTACACCTTCTGTGATATATACTTTTAGCACCTTACACCTGCATAGCAATAGTTTTACACCTACAGTGATATAACAATAATTATTTCTTCTCTTTACACACATATATACCAATCGTCAGATTTACACTAAGATGACATATCATTCACAAAAACCATGAATATAGAACTACAGAAGTTTGAATAGAACTACATCAGTTTTGAACAGTGAAGTGAATAATGTATACAAGTATCACTGCCACTATTAGACAAGTTAGACCCTTTGACACGCATACTGATAATTGTTTAGGATCTGTCTCAGCAGTAATGACAAAGAAGGAACCCATAATCAACATTGATGAAAAAAAACAATTCTCAAACAATTAAAGAATAGATTAAACAAGATGAACAAAAAATAATAATTGCTACTAATGTCAGTAGTTATCTCCCTTGTATGGGCTGTGAGGAGTAGGCATTCAAATATGGCGGTTGGAGTTAAAATTTATCCAGTTTCCACTAGGTTCATGCTTGTGTGAATTTATTATTGATGACACATGGGAACTCCTACCTGGAAACGATAGCTGAGACGACTGTGACTGCGAACAGACAAATTGGGTAAAATAGCGGCTTCCGTTCCTCATGCGCTACCTAACAGTTTCCTTTTATCCAGAATTTGGAATATGTCAATAGGCAGTTAAGAAACTCCTGTAATTAATTACAGGTCAGAATTACGAACGAAGAAAAATATATGCTGGAAAGCAATTCTTGCAAAGTATGAAATGTCAGGTTGATACTAAAATCAACACTTAAGCCTAAATGGACTTTGCATAAAAATTACGGGAAAAGAGTATAATGTGTTTCGTATGACCATAGCAGCAGCCTTCATACTCCCCTCCTTTGCAATTGTCGTCCGGACAACGACAAAATTATAAACACTCTTGTGTCATTTATACAAGGAGTATAAATGTAGCTACATAGTAGAAGCCCTTACACATGTCTCTGCATCGAAACAGACATTCGTATTTCAGCCTGGGGACATGCGCGCTTACGATTGGATATATTCCTAGGTAGGCTGAGTATATCTTCCTAACTTATAAATGGCGGCTGGTTAGAACAGAGTTGATTAAAGGGTGGACGCCGCCGTCGTATAAGTGTAAAACAACAATAAAATTAATCAAATAAAAATTAAAGGATGGACAGGATCTGACTCGATGACAACATGCGTAGAATGGTTCCCTCCCGAGGCCTTCAGTGGTTTTGTAACGATACCGGTTTTGTTTCCATGAGTTATGCTTTAGCGGATGAAGAAGGATGTTCAAAGTATGATTGGGGAGGAAGACAAGATTTTCAAAGGTATGACTGGGTACGAAGACACGATGTACAAAGGAATGACTTGGGAAGAAGACAACATGTATAAAGCTATTTTTTCCATGTGCTGATTACTGATGAATCAATAACTAAACATGTTTTCTTAAGTATGACTTTTAGAAAGGCCCTTCATTTGAAACTTTGAAAATAGTATCAGCATTTATGATTTTTAATCACTCATGTGAATTATAAATACTTCTTCATTTAGCTTTTCAGAGGATTGAACAAACTTGGTTGGTGTAACTTAGCAGCACAGAGAAGAATCGATAAGATCAGGGAAGACTTTGACAGAAGAGTCATTTCATGGAAAGATGTACTATCAGGAGTAGAAAATGGTAAAACAATTTGCAACTGTTTAATTATTTTTCCGAAGTGTTTTTTAAAAATATGCTGGCATCACAAGTTAGTGCTTGTGTCTTATCCCAGTCCTTTACCTTTATGATATATTTCTTAATATTACTGTGCAAGATAACATGACTTTATGAAAGAATGTTAAATATGATGGTGTCACTAGCGCCTGTTTAAGTTTGGAGATAAATACATGTACGGGAATTTACACTTTTATAATCATATAAGCCATATTAGTCTTTTCTTGTAAGATATGACTGGTAACAAATGTTTGGAAAAGTTTATTGAAGAATATTTCATCTACAAAATCCTGGTTCATTTAAATTAAAGAAGGCACTTGTGTTAAAGCCATGTGAATCAGAGTATACATGTAGGCTCAATTTTTTAATTGTATTACCCCTTTTGACACAGGGGTTATGAAACAACAAAACTGTATTTTTCCAACACATTTCCTTCTTAAGACTAAACTATAGATAGAATTTTAAAGAAGAAAAAGAATTGGTGATATCCTTGCTCAGCACCAGTGGTGGGAGGAAGGAGAACACGCTTTTACCATATCCGGTTGGCAGTATTCCAAAAGTGTCCAGCCTTTCTGTTACAGGGTTTATTATCTCGGCTTGTTTCTCCTCTATGCTAAAATCAAAACCTTATCCGGGCAGGACACCGTTAACAGTCTCTCTTGAGAACATTTATCTCACTGGCTCAGGAACGATACGTGATATGGTCGAGTGACATCACGTGTCATTATTATGATTGTTTCTTCTCCATTTAATTCGCCATAAACCTTTTATACACAAGAGAAAATGCTGAACATTTTCTTGCCATTAAAATGCATGCAATTTTCTCTCCCTTTAAAATCCCTGAGCAGGAGAAAGGAAGATCATAAAAATTAATTCATACCTTACGTTTACTGCCACTTAAATACAACAGTGAAAGTTCAGGACATTTTCACAACATCTTTCATTTCTTTTCTAATTTCTTCACACATGACAGCAAGCATTCCCTTCCTGGCACTTTTGCTTGCCTTAATCACTTGCCTGAATCCAGCTTTGTATCTAAAAGATGCGGGACAGCTCTCTCTAAATCAGTCATGGACTGTTATAGATAACTGCAACCAAAAACAGAAAAATTACCAAATTTTCTATTCAAACAATTACAGTTCTGCATTGGGCATCCCATTGAAGTCACTAACATATCAGTAAAGCAAAAAGATTTATTTCAATCCAAAACTTAATTCTGTGAAAAAAATTGAATGAATTTTTTATCAATGTTAATAAACGTACCTTTCCATCATGTGCTATTGGGGATTTCTTCTAAGGACTTCAGAAAGCGCTATGAAGCTTGCTTACAACTAAACGAACTTTACGTGACGACTTTCTTTTACTTGTTACTTCAATTTCTTTGGTTATTTAAAACCCGGCTTTGCTGATTATCCGGAACTTCACTTCTGCTATGTGTAGCTGTTCCATTTTAACATCTAGCGACCAAATAGCTTGTGTATCTTGCATGCATAGCATGCACTGTTGCCCTGTTACATAAACCCCAAATGTATTTCAATGGTTTCGGCTGCACTGGCGCGAGTTATGGCGATAGAAGAGAAGTGAGTGTTAAATTTGAGATTCGGTGGTCGGTAGCGATCGACATACTCGGTGTCAGACAGTGTGGAAGTGTGTGCGCAAAGATAAATCATTCAGGTGAGGGTTGTTGGCCAGTATTAAATAATGATTTTCATCGCTTAAAGCATTTTACCCACTCACACCTTCAAGACTTTTTGGCCTGAGTGGTTTTTTTCGCCAAGGGCAACCATAACACAAAATATATGTTGTCCTTGGCGTCCGGTATTCGGACTAAATTGTATCTAATACCACGCAATCCGGGGATGTGTAAATATCCATGTTTATTACATCAACATGGGGCTTATTCACGGAAGACGAGTTTGGAAATTTGAATTGAATGTTTTGCCTAGAATATCGACCGCCTTCCCTGTTTCACTGGAAACTCTTGCTTTTCCCAGGTTTAAGTTGTGCTATAATGTTGGTCGGGATTCTCGGAAACCTTCTCGAAATTGCATTAGCCATCATTAACAAAGATCTGGGAAGCGTTCCCAATTTCCTCATCTTGAGATCTGTTTTTCCTAAGTGTACCTTCTCCTGTTCATATTCCTGTACGGGTAAATACTTCAGCCGGCATCCGCCTTCTCTAAGCCCCTGCTGGCTGGACAATTGGCGTCATCACGATGTGGCTTCTGGGGTCTTCAGTGTGGAGTACAGGTTCCCTTTTCATTAGCATGTACGTTACCATTGTTCTGAGGAACACATACAACCAGATAAGTGTACATGAAGCCGTGGGTATTTTTATTTATTTTATATGCGTTTTTTAATTATTAATGTATATATTCATTTACTGATTTTTCATTTTTTATTCATTTGTTTATTTGATTAAAACTCGAAATTCTCCACTGTGGCACTGTACTTTGACCAGATCAGATGTCATGTCTGGTCTGTGGTCTGCCCGGTGTTACTGTACTCGGACAGGATCAGATATCATGTCTGGTCTGTGGTCTGCCTGGCGCCACTGTACTCAGACCAGATCAGATATCATGACTAGTCTGTGGTCTGACGGGTGCCACTGTACTCAGACCGCACCAGATGTTATGTCTGGCCTGTGGTTTGCCCAGTCTAACTCTACTCTGACCAGATCAGATGTCATGCCTGGTCTGTGGTCTGCCCGGTGTCACTGTACTCTGACCGGATCAGATGTCATGTCTGGTCTGCCCAGTGACACTGTACAGATGTCATATCTGGTGGAAAAACAAGACATAAGTCCTCATTCCATTCAATGTTTGTGGATTTCACTATTATAGTTACTTATATATGCAGTTTATTACCTGCTTTATCTATTATGAGTTTTGTGTGCAACGTACTGCATTGTTTAACTCGAGTCAGTGCATCTATCTATGTCGTACACCGATAAAACTTATATCTCCATGTGTTTAAGTACCTTTTACTTTGATGTGTTTAAACTTCACACAGTTTAAACTAACACCTTTACACCTTCCTGGTCTAATATTACCAGCAAACATACAGGTTATAACTTTATATATATATATATATATATATATATATATATATATATATATATATATAGTCTTTATTTTGTAATCTTTGGAGCCACAATAAGCCGTGACTTATACTGTGACCCATTTGATGAATACAACAATTTGACAGATGAATAACTGTATGTGTGTATATATATATATACAATGTAATCAGACTAGCGAATTACATGTGCAAGAGAAAGTGCTTTTGGTGCAGTTGCAAATGGGCTACATATCAACAGTTCAAAATGGACGATATAATATTGACATGTGCTTGAATAAATAGGAAAATCGACAAATATCTAGGAACAATATTTTGGAAAATTTCTTGAAATTATACAGCTAAATATGCCCATAGGATTACAGATGTTTTTGTCTCTTGGAGTATAGCCTGAGACTGATGATAAATAAATACACAATGCTTAATTAAATCTCCGGCTCTCATTAATAAAGCAACCCACATGTTACATAATTATTTCATTAGATTCTGCCGGAAATGTGTTGTCCCGAAAAAAGTAACGTAACAGGCGTAATAACACCAGTATAACCCGGCTCCGTAACACCGTCCATTAGTTTTACCCTCTGTGCATCATAGAGATGACATTTTCACAGGTAATGTTCAGCATTTTCATACCTGTGGCCATAAGCACATTTTGGAAAATCAGAAAGGAAGTTGTCAAATAGATCGCCATTCAGATTACTGCAGCCATTTGAAGCCGGTATATTAAAATGTTTACACTCCAATCTCGAACAGTGTGAGGGAAGAATGAATTTCTGAACTGTTCTGTTTGGCAGAAGAAAGGGGAAATTGCTCCAACAGAGCGCAAACGGATAGGGATTTCTATTAGAAGGAAAGTCTGGGATAAGTCGGTTTAAAACATGAGTTAGTGTTTGAAAAACTATTTTATGGAAAAGTGTAAGTCTGTGGATGAGACGCCTTTTTGCTAAAGGCATGAACCCAAATTCCTCATACAACAGTGCCGTTGTACTGCCTCTTGTAAGACCAGTTATAGTTCTCAAGGCGTCTTTTTGAAGCATTTCAATTCGATTTATTTGTTGTTCCATGAGGTTACCCCAGACTATATCAGCATAACCAAGGGAAGGTCTAAGAAAGGTTTTATACATAATTTCTAAACTTTTCCTGTCCAGTATGTATTTAAGACTTGTAAATATTCCTATCTTTTTACATGAACCAGAAATAATACTGTCGATATGCTCGTTCCAAGTGCCATTTTCTGATAGCGTCAAACCAAGATGTTTAAGGAACGGGGATGTTTTAATTGTGACTGAGTTGAAGGTAGGGGTTAGAATGGATGGTGTTTTGCGTCGGGGCATAAGTAAAGCATTTGTTTTGTCAGAATTAAATTTAACGAGCCATTTTTTGGACCCCTCCTCAATATTCTGTAAATCTTTCCGAAGGCTATGAACAACAAGGGGATCGTTGAGATTTCCCGGTATTATATATAGACACGTGTCGTCCGCAAACCACCGTACGTTATTTATGACGTCTTCCGGTAGATCAATAATGTACATTCAGACCATGCCCAAGAACCGAACCCTGGGGTACTCCTGCTTGTAGTGTGCTTATTTCTGATTGCTGGCCATTGATGACAGCCCGTTGAGTTCTGTTTGTGAGATAATCCTCGCCCCAGTTTAATAAATTGCCTCGAATACCAACACTTTTAAGTTCCTATAATAAAGCTTTATGCCAGACTTTGTCGAAAACCGTTGAAATATCAAAAAAGGCATACTTATTTCCCTTTTTCTAAGGTATTGACTATGTCAAAATATATATCTAGCAGTTGAGTCACCGTTGACCTAGATGGGAGGAATCCGTGCGGGGCTGTACAGATGTTGTTTCGCAAAAACTGGAAAACATATTTGAACACAGCTCTTTCAAATACTTTACTTAAGCAGCTTAGTAGAGATATGGGCCTGTAATTGCTAAAATCGTGTATATTTCCTTTTTCGTAAATTGGAGTTACATTGGCAATTTTCCATAACTTTGGGAATCTACCTACAGTGAGGGACATATTAAAAATGTGCGACAATACAGGTGTGAGAATATCCTTACCTACATCTAGATGTTTGGGACTTATTCCGTCTGGGCCAGAGGCTTTGGAATTGTCGAGACCGATTATGATACCATTTATATCCTCTGGTGTGATAACGATTTCCTGCAGAATTGCTTAAGGTTGCAGTTTTTGAACTGGTGGATCTATTTGTGAATTTTCTACTGCACATATGCTGGAGAAATAGTTATTTAATATGGTGGCCTTTGTGCTTGAAATTTACTCGTGTGAACCATCATCGGTTATTAGTGGCCGAAAAGTGACAGTTTGATTAGGTTTACCCTTTAGAAATGAATTAGCTATTTTCCATCATACTTTTCACTTACATTGCCGGCTCGATTTTTTTCGCCATTTTTGGACTGGTGAGAAAGTTTCGCGGATTTAATAAGTGAATTAACTTTATTTCTTTGAGTTTTAAATTTACGTATATTATGACAAGTTTTAAAACGTCTCGATCGTTTAAACAAACGGCCTCTTACTCGAATCTCGTGTTTAATTTGTGGTGTTATCCAGCTTTTGTCTTTGTATTTGACTGCCATTGTTTTGTTAGGAATTGTACTCTTTGCAGCATGCAATATATTACTCTCAATTTTTTCGGCAATACTCTCAATACAGTCGCTTTCAAGAATACCGTCCCATTCAGAGAGCTTTAAAACATCGCGATATTCATTCCAGTCAGCCAGATTATATTTCCAGGTTGTTCTACTGTAACTCTTTTCGAAGACTGTACTGGAATAGAAACGAACTTAAGTTTGACAGTGGTCGCTACAAAAATTTGAAAGCACACCGGAGCCAATAATAACGTTGGGTTTATTACAAATTATAGCGCCCAGAAGGTTGTTTGACTGAGGTCTTGTAGCTGTGTGAATTAAATGACTCAATCCCAAACGAGAAATAATATCTCGCAACTTAAATTTTGAAAGGTCTAAAAGGTTTTCGTTAAGGCCTCCTACGATAATGACATTTTGTTTGGATTATGGTCTAAAACGCGTTCAATATTTTCTTCTAGGACTTTCCACTTCTGAACTGGGGAATTAAGAGGACGGTATATGACACAGAGAAGGGTACTGAGTTATTCATGGATTTCAACCCATACTATTTCTATTAGGTCACACTCCAGGGCAGTGCGTCGAGTTGCGGCCAAATGGTTGGCAACATAAACACAAACTCCGCCCCATGCTTGATTAACTCAATTGCCCTCTCTCAACTCAATTGAAGGGTTATAACTTCCTGGTCTAACACCGCCAGCAAACATACAGGGTTATAACTTCTTGGTCTAATACCGCCAGCAAACATACAGGGTTATAACTTCTTGGTCTAATACCGCCAGCAAACATACAGGGTTATAACTTCCCGGTCTAAAACCTCCAGCAAACACACGAGGTTATATCTTCCTGGTCTAATACCGCTCAGTCAGCGACGGACAGGTTTACATTTAAGCTCAACATGACATTTAAGAGACAATAATCCATGTAGATATTACCGGTATTTGACGTCATTGTGACGTAATTTCCGTAGAAATTTACAAGGAACTGCTCCCTAGCGAGGGTGTGAAGGAAAACTCAAATATACCAAGACACTTGTGTTTTAACATCCAGTGATAAAGATATTATTATGTAAACTTTTCGGTAAGTGTGAACACCCAGTGATAAAGTTATTATTCTGTAAAAATTTTACGGTAAACGTGAACACCCAGTGATAAAAATATTTTACGGAAAACGTCAAGATCCAGTGAAAAGTTATTATGGTGCAATCACGGTAAACGCTTTCACCCAGTGATAAAGTCATTATTGTGTAAAATTGAAAGGCAAACGTGAACGTCAGTGAAGAAGTTGAAGCCTAATTAATGAAGTCTAATTACAGTTACCATGAACACCCAGTTCTAAAGTTATCATTATGCAATTATGGTAAACATGAACAATCAATGATAAAACTATCATTGTGTAAAATTTTACGTTAAACGTGAACACCCAGCGAAAAGGTTATTATGGTGACATTACGGTAACCATGAACGCCCATTGATAAAGTTTATTTATATGGTGTAACTACGGTAAATTGCAGCGCACGTGAACACCCAGTAATAAATGTTGCTTTGAGGTAATTGCCGTGCAAATGTACACCCAATGATAAAAGTTGTTTTGGGATAACTGCGGCGCACACCCAATGATGAATGTTGTTTTGGGATAATTGTGGTGCACACCCAGTGATGAATGTTGTTTTGTGATAATTGCCGTGCAAATGTACACCCAATGATATAAGTTGTTTTGGGATAATTGCGGCGCACAGCCAGTGATAAAAGTTGTTTTTTGATAATTGCGGCACACACCCAATGATGAATATTGTTTTGTGATATTTGCGGCGCACACCCAATGATAAAAGTTGTTTTAGGATAATTGCGGCGCACACCCAATGATAAACGTTGTTTTGGGATAATTGTGATGCACACCCAATGATGATCGTTGTTTTGTGATAATTGTGGTGCACACCCAATGATAAAAGTTGTTTTGGGATAAGTGTGGTGCACACCCAATGATAAACGTTGTTTTGGGATAATTGCGGTGCACACCCAATGATAAAAGTTGTTTTAGGATAATTGCGGTGCACACCCAATGATAAAAGTTGTTTTGGGATAATTGTGGTGCACACCCAGTGATGATTGTTGTTTTGGGATAATTGTGGTGCACATCCAATGATGATCGTTGTTTTCAGGTAATTGCGCCTCGCATCCAGAGATGATTGTTGTTTTGGGATAATTGCCAATAGCCACGGATTAAGCGGAATTAGACACCATCATGAAGCAGAGTGCTAGAGACTCTGGACGTTCTGTCCATTTTTACTCACAAGAGAATTATACTCATTGTAAAGCCTAAGAAACTTGGAGTGAAGGCGTTCTGATGGAATAACCTTGTCACATTAGATTTTGTAGTAATAACGTTGACTGAAATCGTTAAATAACAGGCAGTTTCTAAGAAATGCTATATGGCGAGATAAGTACACGCCATACCATCGGTATATTGTTGTCCAAGTGAGGGTAAATTATAATGCCAAGGCTGAAAACGTTTTGGTCTTTGTACAAGTATAGGTCCAGAACAGAGATGTACCACCTGGAGAGTCTGTGCTTATGAGCGAAGGCGCACATGTACCTTCCACAGCCTTTGTTATATATGGATTGTTTAAAGCTATAGCAGATCATCAATATACCGTTTAGTGAATGAGAAAGACCTGGCCTGAGGGGGCATGGAAAAGCTGCGGCGACGGCACGTTGGCGGCATGCACTCGCCCTACCACAAGAAGACACAGTACATGTATACACACCTAATGACTCCTCGTCCTCATATGACTGAAAGGTAAGACGTTAAACCCCAAGCTCTCATTCATTCATTGTTGAGTACGTCGTAAAACACCAATCAAATAGGGCTATGACAAATAAATAAATAAATAAATAAATAAATCATGTTATGCCTTTAACGAAGGCCCCTCTCTAGACTACTGTTTATGATATTTTAACAAACTTAACCTTTGAACTGCATGAAACATCACTACTGATTGTGCCAAAAAAAATTACTTCACTGTATTTGCTGGTCAATTTTACAACGTCAGAACAAAAAACAAAAATAGGCATAAGCGGCGTGAGGCATGAATGTGCTCAACGTTCAATTTAGATATTTACATCTCTTTCTCAGCCTGTAAATTCCTATTTTTAAAATAACCTATTTATACATACAGCAAATGGATAAACGCCGTGGAAAAAATCTGTATTGAAATAAGCTGTGGGAAGCCAAACGATATAGCTTCAGAGGAAAGGGTATAAGATATATGGCCCGGATATATATATATATATATATATATATATATATATATATATATATATATATATATATATATATATATATATATATATATATATATATATATATATATATATATATATGTTCCTGGTCTTATGGTATTGACCTTGAAAGCATTAAATTCCCTCTTTATTGTGACAGTTTACTCTGAACAACACACGGTGTTAAAATAAAAATTTCAGTGGGCAGTTCTAATTTTAACACCGCAAACAACTCAGAGGTGACGGCTAAATCTGTGTTAAGTCTAAGACAGCTACGTAGTCTCGAGTTAATGAACTTTAACTTAGAGGGGACATGAAACACTTGATTGTTATTTTTTAATGCGCGTTATATGGTACGGTCTAACATATGGAAGTACAGAAAGCTTATCGGCTTCTTCTTAGGGCGTAAAACTGGCTTTAAATTACAGTTTTCCTTAGGCCACAGCGGTCAATCCGGAAATTAAGAAGCCTGCTTTGGTGACGTCAGCAATGATAGTTGTCAAAGCAACTTTGTTGAGGTCAGAACCTGAAATGGAGGCGGGGGCTAACCTGTTGGTGCTAATCTGGGACCGATTCCACAAAGCCGTTACTGATTTAAGTCAAAATTTATGACTCCTTAACATGCTTAATTTTTTATACTTGAAGTTTCATTTCTGAAACTCCCAAAATAAACTTTGTTGTCGTATTTCGAATTTTGACTTGTCAGAGACGGCTTTGTGGAATCGGCCCCTGGTGCCGCATCGATGACGTCATTTCCGAAGTTTTTCGAATTTTCCGAAATTTCCGAAATTTTTTTAATCATTTTCCTTTAAACCATACTCTAGGTTTTCTAATACCGGTACCTTCTTATGCATTGTATAATTAGTTTCCATTTACGGCGTTACGACAACAAAATTGTGCCCATTTGCGAGGTCTAACGTTCGTTCATGATCACTTGACTTTTATCATTGTTGTGTGCATATCTGTATACGTCACATATCCCGAAGTTCATCACTAACTTGCCAAGAGACAGGTGGTTTTCTCCGATAGTCCCGTTTGCTCCACCTATTAAAATGACTGACTGCATGTAAGAGTGAGTGAGTGCTTAGGGTTTAACGTCGTACTTAACAACTTTTCAGTCATATGAGAACGAGCGTCACATGAGACGATGAAGTATGACCTTAAACAACAATCAATAAATAAAATCAAATATGAAGCCGTATTGTCGCAATACTGGACACCTTTAGGCCATATTAATAATTCTCCTTACAATGATTGCCGATTTTAAAGTGTTTTAGGTCTTGTCCAGTTTGCACCCAGGTCTTAGGCTCTAAACAATCAGACATTTTTATGTATTTATTAATATAAATCTCTGAGCACATAACGACTTGTGTTTGTTTCTCTTTCCGATGACACCTGTTCCTCAAAACCAAATCGCACTCGTCACTGGCTGATATGACAACAAACCAGATCACGCGATATGTCAGTCCCAAAATGGTCCCAAAAGTAATTTCGTTTCAGTGATTCAGAAAAAGGTACAAATGTGAATATTTTTACTGAAGCAGCGCGTTGATTGTGTCTGATGGGATTTCGCCACCCATGCATTTTTCAGCAGGAACGTTGTGACAATCTGATCAGGTCAGTATCCGTAAGAGCAGAATGTGTCGGTTTCACCTCATAACCAGATTATTTATGCCGAAATAATACGACTGTTTCCCTAAAAGTCGGCTTGTGAAAAATTCCAAGCTACCAACAGGACTGTCTTGTTGGCATAGTCGGGGTATGCTGTACGATAATATCATGACACGAATTCGAACCTGGCACAATGTTTTTTTTTAAAATCTTTCTTTCAACTGACTCTGGTACAGAACTTGCATGATTTGTCCCAGTTTTTAACAGAGCGGTCCAAAGGAAAACACTTACTTTATTAGTACAAAAGCACTGCAAGGTTACTGCGGAAAATGATGTGATTGTACTACAATCGATTTATGTAGCCTGTCAATTTTTTTATTTGGTTTTACTTGAAAGTGTCTCGATCTATAGTCGTTTTTCAAACCGCAGATGATCTAAAAAAGGGAACATGCCGGACAGAAAACATGTTGGATAGAGAACATGACGGATAGAGAACATACCGGATAGAGAAGATGCTGTATAGAGAACATGCCGGACAGAGAACATGCTGTGTAGAGAACATGCCGGACAGAGAACATGCCAACTTCACTCAGGGTCCTAAGTGCACAAATCATATATGAAACATATTTGACGCATATGATCACATTTGCGTCACATTTGCGTATAATTCAATACCCTACACAGTTCGATCCCGCACAATCTGGAGTAAAGGAGCATAGTTTCGCCGAGAATCGAACTTCTGTCATGAGCGATTCACCTTTCAATCCAAATGAAATGAATTATAATGTGTTTGCTAATGAAAAAATAAAATTGCAGGTAACATTATCGACCGGAAACCGCTTTGTGTGTGTATGAATATATATATTGATTTTTAATTAAGTTATTCGTTTTATATGCTGATGTCATTTCAACCAGCTGTTTAGTGTTTGGAGAAAACCAGACGACGGCCATATTTACAATGAGACATAACCAACATGCGGCATCGCTAGCCGCAGCTGTTATAAAATCCTGATATCACTAAAGTAGTGCGCAGAACGCGACGTTTGGCTCAATGCAATCGATCAATACAAAATGTTCAAGGTACATATAGCATTATATTGGTGTATTCATTAAACGCAGTAATTGTACCACGTGAGCTGTGTACTTTTTACGGTATGGCTGTGAGTTTTAATTACTTATTGTAGATTGTATATTTTTGTCATCCATATCTGTGCTCTGGTATTTCAGTCAGCTTTACTGAACTATTAAAGCACGCTGATCGTGGTTCCTTATATTCGTAGATCTTCGAACCAAATGGCACATTGCTTTATCGATCGAGCTACACGAAACTCCGTTTGCCGTAACCACCAATCAGCAGACGAGGCGTTTCAACAAGGGCATCTGCTCGCACCGCCCTGCCCGCCGTTCAGTGATTAACCGCTCTCTATTCGATCAGTTCACTCAACATTTTGTTAGGGCGATTCTTTTAAAACGGAGGAGTCTGTCTCTCCGGGTGGTTTTGCGATCCCTTTCAGAAAGATTCTTACCTCTGTGAGTTCCCTGTTGCTTTTAGTGTCCGGCCGACGTCTGATCTCTGGAACTTTGAAATACTTTCATCAGATTTCTCATCAAGCCTACATACCATGTCCACATCGGCTATCTTCACTTTCTCGGCTGTAATCATCGCTTTGACCGCCTTTACATCGGTCGTTTCAGCCTTCTCCGACTTCGACTTTGGAAGGAACAGTCCTGATTTCGGACACAGTAACAGTCTTAGTAAAGCCGACTTTCAAAAATGGGGAAATGGACAAGAGAAGCGTCAAATGATGGGCCATGATGATGGCTTCGGAATTTGGTCTCCCTCTAGGAGCAAGTTTATCAACTGGCAGGCTGTTCTGGGGGGTTCCAGTAAGAGAGGCTTTGACAACTCCGCGCGGGTATTCGGCGCGGCTGGCACCCCAAACACGGCGGGACTACAGAACTGGCGGAACGCTTTCATCAAACGAAATGTGAAAAGAGCGGCCAAAGGCGTCCCCGAGCAGTAGGGTGTCCTGTGAAGGCCTTGCTGAATTGGTGTGTAATGCAGTACGGCCCCATCCTTTCTTTCTTAATTGCCAAGCCCCACCACAACCGTTACCAGGAACTTGTCATGCTTTACGACCAACCCTTGTCTAGTCAGCAGAAACTTTACATTTTCATGGAATCTTTGAATTATGAGCTGTTAGACACTAACAACGCTGACCTATCTGATCTTCAGTTTCTGTGTTTAATGAGGACTTATTTTGAATCATGTATACATAGCTTTCTGTGCGATTCGAAGGATAAAGAAGGCAGAAGGCAGAGATCACGGTAACTGGAAGTTTCCTAACAGTATCACCTACGGTTGGTTTTGTGACACAACGACGTTGAAAGCATTTCAGCCTTGTGAAACATCGAGCATGGAGAACAAACCATTTAGTTAAGTACAAAAAACCAGAATAGCTGCCACGTCAGTCTCGGCGTTTTCAGACGTTTCAGATAAGTAAGTACATTTTAAACGACAATCCGTTTTTTCATTTCAAAGTACCATTTGTCAACGCAGTTGGTAATAAGCGGAAATATGTTACTGCGCCAACACTTTTCTGGATTACTGCGACACCAGAGCTAAAGTAAGATTGTGAGAGATTACGACAAAATGAGAGTGCGAAAGTATACTCGTCTGGAACAGTGATCCACACCATCATATCGAAACTTTTGATGAATCTTCTGAAAGTAGAACATTCAGTGAACTAGTGGAAACATGACTAGATTTTAAGACAGTTGTGGAGTTTAGTATGAATAACCGAGTGAAATAATTCCCACACAAAGAGTTATTTTCCATGAATATTTCCAGACATTTGCAGTGTGTAAGTACCTCAGGCTTGTCCAAGTAACGTATGTCTAAGTTAAGACATTGCGTTTAGTAAGCCTAACAACCTGTCTAAACACTTAGCCGCCAATGTACCTCACCACTTTACTGCTGCCAATAAAATCGCCTTCTAATTAAAAAACAAAGAATTCACTTACTGTACCTCAAGATACAGTCATGTATCTAGCCCTCCTATTTTCAATATGTGCTGACGGACTGACAACTATGGAGTAAAAGGTGCGCGCGTTGGTGAGCAGATCAAATCCAGTGAAGGCAATATGGCAATATATGACGAGTTCAAACAGAAAGGGGGTACATCGCGTGGAGCATCAATATTAGCAGTACATGGAAGCGCAAGATACACCTTAGCTTTTAATAACTGGTAGACCCCGACCTTTTTTCTTTATGAATAACCCCTCAGCGTGGAGCTCCATCCATAAACATACATAAAATAGGTGATACTGACAGTCAGAGCTTCATCTAACTTGCGTCATGATTTTGAACAGCTATGAGTTGTGGTGCACTAAAAAGTACATGTAACTCCTTGGCTGGTCTCTCCTTTGGAGTAATGGTAAGACCTGACATATCAGATTGTATGAGATTACTCTAACCGTTCTAAACAATCAGCCGCTGAACTATCGCTTGTCTGTTTTTCGGCCTGTTATTTGCCTGTGTTCCACCTGTTTTCCGCCTTTGATTCGCCTGTGGAATACTAAAATGAACATATCCACAAAGTACGTGTGCTAATTGCTGATTAGTCGTTCAAGATGGCTGACAACCTCATTTCAGTCATAGCACAGAGGTGTCTCCATGCAGAAGACCTGAAATAACGACATACTTATAATGCTGCCTCACTGGAACGCCATCCGACGCCCCACCAAGTTACATTATACCGACACTGGGCCAACCAGTAATTGCTTCACTCGTCTTATGCTGATCGCCAAACAAGGTAGTGCGAAGATTACGTAAAGACTTAAGGACAAGACTCTCGCTGAACCCCGAATATTTGCTTGATTGGTGTTTCACGCCGTACTCAAGAGCATTTCACTTATATGACGGCGGCCAGCTTTATTTTGAGAAGAAACATTGCAGATCGCGAGGAAAACCCAAGGCCACCCGCAAGTTGCTGGAAGACCTTCCCACGTAGGACCGGATGGTAAGTCAGCATGAGCTGCACTTAAGACACTATGGTTGATAGCATGCTAATAACTAGGCCATGGAGGCCCCGACATATTAATATATCTGTGGTGTTATGGTTATCAGAAGTTATATTATATACGGTACTTCTACAGTTATCAGCATAGAACGTGTCATCGATATCAGTATGGGTGTTGTCGTTGTCATTATCGCAGTTATGGTATTACCGCTATCAACACAGATGTAGTATTAGCGTTATCGCAATAGTTATCGCCGTACTACTATGAAGTCAATCATAAAATCAAGTATTCCAGGGAGGAATGTTCCATGTCGAACAATTGTCGCATAAAGAACGGTATGTGAGCTCTTGTTCATATCCAAGATATTTCACCTTTCTATGTCGTACCACGTGGGCGAACTTCGTGACTAAGAGTGCCCCAGTCACTCGAAGTCACTTGAAGACAGGGATGAAATATCGCAGCTCATTTAAATTTGGCGTAAATGAGTGTACCTGATGGGTTTATACAGTCAGGGCAAATGGAATGAATGAGCAAGAGGACTGGATAACAGTGGGATACAGCAGCCTGATTTATGAAATACAATTACGGGTGATTAATTAATTTGAGCTTTCATGGATCGTCCACTTTGTCGCCGTTGTTATTGGTGTTATCTACCCAGTGGGGTACATGTGTGTCGTGTGGTTACAAAATCTACATGAAAGAATCGTCAGTTATTGCCATGAAACTGTCTGACATTTATGGCGAACACAAAAGTCATCCAGTTACTTAAGCATCTTTGTCTTCCATCCTACATGACGTGCTTATTCCTTAACCTTCTTTGTCTTCCATTCTATATGACGTACTCATTCCTTAACCAGCTTTGTCTTCTATCCTATACGACGTGCTTATCTTTTTAACCATCTTTGTCTTCCATCCTATATGACGTGCTCATTCCTTAACCGTCTTTGTCTTCCATCCTATACGACGTACTCATTCCTTAACTATCTTTGTTTTCTATCCTATATGACCTACTCATTCCTTAACCATCTATGTCTTCCATCCTATATGACGTGCTTATTCCTTAACCATCTTTGTCTTCCATCCTATATGACGTGCTCATTCCTTAACCATCTATGTCTTCCATCCTATATGACGTACTCATTCCTTAACCATCTTTATCTTCCATTCTATACGACGTACTCATTCCTTAACCATCTTTATCTTCCATTCTATACGACGTACTCATTCCTTAACCATCTTTGTCTTCCATTCTATACGACGTGCTCATTCCTTAACCGTATTTGTCTTTCATTCTATACGACGTGCTCATTCCTTAACCATCTTTGTCTTCCATTCTATACGATGTGCTCATTCCTTAACCATCTATGTCTTCCATTCTATACGATGTGCTCATTCCTTAACCATCTATGTCTTCCATTCTATACGACGTACTCATTCCTTAACCGTCTTTTACCATCCTATATGACGTACTCATTCCTTAACCATCTTTGTCTTCCATCCTATATGACGTGCTCATTCCTTAACCGTCTTTGTTTTCCATCCTATACGACGTACTCATTCCTTAACCGTCTTTGTCTTCCATCCTATATGACGTGCCTATTCCTTAACCATCTTTGTCTTCCATCCTATATGACGTGCTTATTCCTTAACCATCTTTGTCTTCGATTCTATATGGCGTGCTTATTCCTTAACCATCTTTGTCTTCCATCCTATACGACGTACTCATTCCTTAACCGTCTTTGTCTTCCATCCTATATGACGTGCTTATTCTTTAATCATCTTTGTCTTCCATCCTTTACGACGTACTCATTCCTTAAGTAGCTTTTTCTTCCACCCTATAAGACGTCAGATTCCTTAACCGTCTTTGTCTTCCATTCTATATGACGTGCTCATTCCTTAACGATCTTTGTCTTCCATCCTATATGACGTGCTCATTCCTTAACCGTCTTCTATCCTATACGACGTGCTTATCCTTTTAACCATCTTTGTCATCCATCCTATATGACGTGCTTATTCTTTAATCATCTTTGTCTTCCATCCTATACGACGTACTCATTCCTTAACCATCTATGTCTTCCACCCTATAATACGTCAGATTCCTTAACCGTCTTTGTCTTCCATCCTATATGACGTGCTTATTCTTTAATCATCTTTGTCTTCCATCCTATATGACGTGCTCATTATTTAACCGTCTTTGTTTTTTCCATCCTATTCGACGTACTCATCCCTTAACCATCTATGTCTTCCACCCTATAAGACGTCAGATTCCTGAACCGTCTTTGTCTTCCATTCTATATGACGTGCTTATTCCTTAACCATCTTTGTCTTCCATCCTATATGACGTGCTCATTCCTTAACCGTCTTTGTCTTCCATCCTATACGACGTACTCATTTCTTAACCATCTTTGTTTTCCATCCTATATGACGTGCTCATTCCTTAACCGTCTTTGTCTTCCATCCTATACGACGTACTCATTCCTTAACCATCTTTGTCTTCCATTCTATATGACGTGCTCATTCCTTAATCAACTCCGTGTTCCATAGCATGCAAGCGCGGCGCAATGACCCAGGAGCCTCTCACCAATGTAGTCGCTGAGATGTTTGAGTTCAAGACCAGCTCATGCTGGCTTCCACTCCTGCCGTATGTGGGAAGGTTTGGCATCAACCTGAAGTATTCTGCTGTACGGCGTAGAACACCGATCAAATAAATAAATAAATAACGCCACATCAGCAATATCTGAGGCATATCGTGGCGACACTAATAAGGTACATATCTAACATGATAACTAATTTGCTATACTATGCCAACAGACTTTCAACAAAATCGCCTGAATGTAAACTAACGCGATATTTGACCTGAAATGTTGCCAATGAGTGAGTTAATGGTCGTGGGTCATTCTGGAACATTTATTCACCTTAGAATAACAAAGGTGTTTCAAGGTTTGTTTGGAAGGTGTTCTGCTGTGAAGATGCGAGTTACAGCACAAATAGTAAGTATTTTATAATTTGCCTCTAACCTGCCTTTTTCTCGAGCGATTTTGAACGCAAATACATTAATCAACAATAAAATTCATCAGTTATCCCCCCCCCCCCCACCCCGTGGTTATTTATTTAAGTTATTTGTCTGATTGTTGTTTTACGCCGTACGTATGTAAGACTATTTTACTTGTACGACGGCAGTCGGTAGTAGATAAAGAAACAATAATAAATTAAATACGCAGTGGAAGAATTTTCAAGTCATTCAGCCAAACCGCTTCATAATCAGCAAAGCGAAAAGATGGCCGCCAGTACAGGATTGGTATTCGTTTGAGCGGAAAAGGGCTCCATTTTGTTCCGAGCTGTCATGGGTCGCCTCAGGGACGAACTGCATGCCGAAGTCACGTCTACAGGGCTAATCCTCTCCTAACTACGCTTATAAATTGAATCCGTAAAGTGGGAAGAGACAAATTCTGAAGAGATGCAACTAACGGTGAAAAATTGGTCAACGCAACTACGCCTGTTAAAAGCACGTTCAAATGTTGTTTATACTTTGAACGGGATGACCCGGGCTATAGCCGTGTGGAAATCAAATGAAATGGAAAAGATTGTAACAACTACATTTTAAGAAACAGTGCCCCGCTTGTTATATTTCTCCAGATTTTGGTTATTGACAGTGGGATCTGTCCTTTACTATCCATTCTTTGAAAACTGGAATTAAAAAAAGTCATGATGGTACTAAAAAAAAAAAAAAAAGACGCCAGCAGTTTTCAGCCCCACGTGTTTAGTTCAACTCCACAGCACTCCGCGAACTTCAAACGACCCAGAAATATCGCTGTCACGCAAGTTAAGCAGCAGGTTGGTAAACAAATAGCGAAATTGTCACACTGACCATCTGTGCGAATCTCCGGGCATCAACTCTATTGATTATTGAAATTATGATAGTGATGCAAACTGAGCTGACTAATGAACAAATGAATGTAAGGATATAGGCCTCCGAAGTCAAACAGAAAAACGTACGAGTCCCAATTGCCATCTCTGCAAGACGGTAGGCATGTAAATTGCTGGACTCACCAAGTTTTCAACACTACAGAATCTGTGCTATATGAAGAAACTATACCCCCTAATAGCGATAATACTGTTACATGACAAGATAGTCTCATTATGGGTGTGGGCTGTCGACAACTGCATTCGAACATCACCTGATCTCAAGATGAAAAAAAGTTAAGGACGAGCATTCCCATGAAAATTTCGATCGTCTGATGTCAGCGCTTGATATCCGCAGTCAGATTCTTTCTGACTGGTTGAAAAGCCAAAGACAATTAAGCGTATGCCAGTTGTGTACAAAAACTCCTTGTCAGCAGTAGCTGAAGCCGCTACAAAGGATTTCTCAAAATTTCGTTCCTGAATGTGGTTTAAATGTGAAAGCAGCATTGTCATAGGTCAAAACAGACAAATTCTGCATAGAATTTGATTTGATCTGTTTTCTGCAATATTCAAGAATATTTCCTTTGTACGACGGCGGCCGGCATTCAGGTGCGAGGAAACCCAGGACCATCCACAGGATGTTGATAAACTTCCAATCTACGACTGACACACTCAAGATTAGCAGCCTTTAGACTATGATAGACATAGAAGTGCACATATATAAATATATATGAAGGTCATAAGCCATCATGCTTGCCCATATGCAAATTTGCATGTTCTTATAAAAACTTGGATGTCAATTTCACACCAAGCAGATATCTGGCCGCCAAAATTCAGCTAAAACGCGTCACCGGCTACTACAGCATGTGGATCCTATAGGGGGCCCCGGACCACCCTCTTTATCATTTGGCTACATCAGCTCTTGGTGCGAGGTTATTCATGGCTACACAAACAGTATAGCCTATACTGAACGTAAATATGCTTGTATTTCACTTGACTGGTGTTAAATGCCCTGTAGTGAGAAATTTCACATAAATCTGTATGACGAAGAAGTTCTCTCCTCACCAAATGTTTAAGCAACGAGTTCAGTGGCTAGCCATAAGGATACTAAAAATAAAAGCAAATCGACCAATCGTTCAGTATACACTGGAGTACTTTATTAATATTAGCCAGTTCTTATCGTATAAATGTCATTACTTTTGGGAATAGATGTACATACAATTATCTACTTTACCACCCCTATTTTCTTTGCACTTTGTACAGACGAAACGGTGTCAAAATGAAAATATATTCACAATGGTAACAATTTACTTTAATGTGCTATGCAATAACTTACAGGTCATTCTACTAAAAAGCCACTAACCGTGGCCTTTACAGTCCGTAACTCCTCGGTCTGCTATAGAAACACTAACCATTGCAGTGCAGCTATACTTGTTCGTATTTATCATACAATATTGGGCGTTGGTCATTCCGCCCTTGCATGCGTTTTACATGCAACAAGTAGGTTGAGAGTACAGATTCAACTGTCACTCCGGAATGATTTAGACAAGAAAAACTACACAAGTGAATTTAACCAAACACGCTGAAAGGTGGGGATTTGGGGGGGGGGGGGGAGTCTGAACGATCAATTGTCTTGATTGCCATACCAGTCATTAGAGCCTAGTATCTAGGCGACAAAACAGAAACAAATTGTAATTTTCTTTTGAAAGTCATTTCAGCAAGAACATATATGCTGATAACGAATTTTTCGTCCGACACTGCTACTCTTGAAGTCATCCTTACTCCTCCAGGTAACCAGCGGAACCTATCAAAACCGCCCCAAGCTACTGAACAGTGATACTGGTCACTGATTTTAGATTTGTCTTCAGACGGCGTTTGTCTTGAACAGTCAGTATTACATCGTCGCAACAGGCATCACGAATTGCTAGACGATGGTGCATATAATGAAAGTTCTACAGGTAGCATATATTAATTTTTTGTGAAGCTGGGGGACATGTGTGAAAGAATGTCCACTGTGCAAAGTTAAAAAGCTGTCAAGGCGTTCAACAGAAATGAGAGAGTTTGCGTTGTTGATAGTACAGGTCAATGTACTAACACCCCACTCACCCTTGCCCCAAAGGAGAATCCTGCAAGCGTGCATCGATTTATTCACAAGGTTAAACAATGACACCATCAAAATTGAACGTGAATACTGTGGCGTGATTATATGCCGCTCATTTCAGCCGTAGTTCACTTCACTTCTCCTGGACACTGAAGGATCCAACACACCACTCGAAAACACCTGTGCAACTAAATTCTAACATGGGTGAAGTTAATAGCATTAATTAATGGTACTTCATGAGAATCACTGTAATGCCATTTAATAACAAAAGCGTCAGTCAACGAGAACAAGGAATACCGGTTAGGTCCTAATAAGGGAAGCCTAAATCGTGCTACATTCGAAAGTGAGTCGTGTGTTCAATGCTACACCACTATTCACAGAGAGGATTTGGAAAGTCTGTGACAAGCCAACACATGCACACTGGATGGTAAGGTGAGTTTATTTGTACAAGTTTCAATGGTCATTCGTTCAGAAATTGCTCAATAATACACACAATAAACTAGCCATAACTGTTGAAGTTGTGCCGTGTGCTAAAGGCACTCTCTTGCCCACATATGTTAACATGTATAAATTATATGCAGCCGGCCGACAGTTGACAAGCGGAAAAACCATGACAATAAAATTACAAAGATAACCATGGCCCACAAAAACATGTGGTATATAGAACAAAGGAATATTCAGGACATATCAAATAATAAACAGTCACAAAACTGGTTCTTCCTCTATTATTTAAGATTTAGACAGACATACATACAAAATTTGCTATTATCAAGTTTTTTTTTTTTTAACGGTCAGCTCATTGCAGAATGAACAGTACCTGGAGGAGCCCATTCGACTGGACCCCAAATCTTTGCTCCCTGAAAAGAATGAAACCCCCCACAAAGCTATGTGTTAATTTCTCCTATGTTGCCCAGTCTGTGTTCATTTTGCGTTCTTCAGTGTGTTTGATAGCCAATCTAAGCCCTCATAGAGTCCGTCGCCGCTGGTAGCACAAGTCGCCTGAATGTACCACTGTCTGTTACGTAGTGTATGCAGCCCTAGTTTATCTGTTATCTCCGCTGCATTCATAGCATTGGGTAGATCCTAAAAAAAAAACAAAAAAACAATCAAAGAATTTATATTACATGCTGAACATGGGATGTAACACTTGTGCATGGGTCCAGTTGGTTTGATGTATGGTCTAATACACAAAGTGAATATACACACCAAATATTCACACAGCTGATCCCTATTTAAAGCAGCTATTGCACAGAAACTAACAGCCACTCAGGGTCATATAGTTCGTTTTGAGCTGAATTTGAAGACAAAATTTGGAGGAGTTATAAAAACTAAGTGAGAGACCAAATTTATATAAACATAATGGGGAGTTTTACACTGTAGGAAAAAAAATACAGCAGAAGTGTTTGGGTGAGAACTACTGTTCTCTACTGTATACGATGAAAACATCATGGTAGAACAATAAGGCACAAGCCAAAATCATCTAGATCCTGCTTTGAACGTGGGACCTCACAAGACAAGGGTCAGTAAAGTAATGTGTGTATCAAAGCTATCACATATTAATGTATTAATACCGCTTTAATCCCGAATAATTTCAGTTAAGAAACAAAAGCAAACCTATGACAATCGATTTTCTGACTCTTGTTTGAAGAATACTCAAGAATTTTTCACTTATGCTATATGTCCAGTTTTATGGGAAGGTAAAAACTGGAGTACCCAAGGTAAATCAACAATCTTAGGCAAGTCACGAACGACCTTTCCTACGAGTGACATACAGCCTTGTAAGCAATACTGGTGGAAGACCAGTGATGTAACGAACGCGGTCAACCTATCATCAACTAGGTCCCGATGGACAAAAATAGAGGAAATCTATAAATTCGTTGTCCAAGGTGGGACTGAATGCAATCCTCACTGTTAGGAGAACAGCTATAAGGTGTACAAACCTGTTTGTTAGCGAAGACCAGTAACACTGCCTCCCTGAGTTCGTCCTCAGCAAGCATTCGCATTAACTCCTCTCTTGCTTCCTGTATTCTCTCTCTGTCATTGCTGTCTACCACAAATATAAGACCTGCACACAAAAAAACAATACCTTACAGAAGTGAAAGCCATGGCAACAAAACATTGCTGTATCCTTTTAGCTGTTTCATTAAGACAATGTACAAGAAGTTTGCACCGAGGCCAAGTTGAGCGGCAGAAACACATTACTTCACAACAAACTAAGACATGAAGTTCATCTGGACCATAACATAACAAGGAAAGCTACAATTAACAAGCCGTGCAGAGGCAGAAATATTACATATCTAATGCCAACTTGGGTAAAGTGAGCCAAAACCATGTCCTTGCAGATTGTCAATGCAGTGGACAGAGACATAAACTTTTCTAACACAGTGCTACTGGAGGATTTAACTACAATTCTAAAATATCAGCACTGCAATATTGTTTATTTGTATGCCATATTTCTTCACGTCTTGTTTTTCACACTTAAGAAGCATGAAACTTTGCAGTTCCTGAAATTTAATACACACAAACTGTTTGAAGGCATACCAGATTGCTATTGTTAAAAAAAAAAAAACTGGACAGCTCAGGGGAGATAACCCAGTCAAGAAAAGTGGGTGTCTATTGCAGCTTTCCTGTATCGTACACATCTATAAAATGCTACAAAACTTTTCTTGAATTCAATCTATATTGTTCTACTACTTACTTCCCACTACAAAAAATCAGGGCCTGCTACATAAAACCCAATGCCAATTTACAATGTACAAGACAAATGAGAAACTACTGGTATAAAATTAAGTGTGGAACATACGTGAGATTTTAAACAGTGCACTGACTACTGATGCGACCAAATAATGTTAAAATCTGGTATAAACCTGAAGCAGATGTCTAACATCATTAGACAAGATTGAACACCATTGTAACACGGTGATACACCCCTTGTTGCAACTGGTCCCACAAACATTCCATGGGATTGAGATGCGGGGAATTGGCGGCTCACTAGAGCAGGGTGAAAGGACCTTAATGCAGTTACACTTGATAAGCTCATTGGGGCAATTAACATGCATCCAACGGCTGAATTTGTAGCATACTTGTCAGATGTTACTATGTTTATATGATGTGTAAGAATTCTACCAGACTGAAGCCTGAAGTAAAACGCACTTAAATTCCTTATCACAGTGACTGACACGTCAAATCTACTGAATTCACAACAGCCCCCTCCTTGGATGTTATGTGTTGACTGCAGACAGAATCTGATAATTTGGCAGTTAATTTTCAAAGTAAAAGTGGACATTAACAAAACTGTTACAAGGGCACGAACATGAAGAGCATTATACATGTACATGGATTTATTTACAGAGCTCCGTAGAGCTGTGATTACGTATACTATCACAGCCGTGTCATGTTCCATACGCTTACCTTGAACACCTCTGTATTTCCCCTGCTGGGTTCTGTATACTACTGCTGGGCACCAAATAATTTGTCTGTCCATAGTCACAGTAGATGCTGGACAAATTCCAACACGTGGTAACACCCATCTGGCATTGATAGCCGAGGTGACTGACTACGAACAGACAAATTATTTGGTGCCCAGCAGTGGTATTCTGAAGCCAGCAAGGGATGTAATCACAGCCCTACAGAGCTAATGGATTTACTGACTTCTCTCTCTTTGAACTGACATTATGCCCAGCAGTGTATACCAGAACAATGCGAGTCGAATCAAATGGACCACAATACATAATATGCAAGTTTTACCTACCAGGAATTAGTGATAGCCCTGTTTATTATTATTCTGGGTTTCATTTGACACCTTAACATTTATCAATGAATTAACTCATTTGCTACCACAACGTCATACAGCCCTGGTTACTGCAGCCCTGATCACCGCTTGGTCCCCAGCAGGCCACAGCAGAAATACAATTTTGCCCTAAAAAATTCGAAGTTTTTGTTTTACGATTTTGGGATAATTCCACCATCAGATATTCTGTGGCAGTTTATATTTTTGTTCTGTGAAGCGTGTAAACGTAAAATTAATCACTTTATTAGAACAATGTATCTGTAGATTTGAGTAAAATTGTTTTTCCATAGTTTGCGTTGTTGTTGTTACTGGGCAGGTTCTCGTCTCTCATTAATTCTGAAGCATAATTGACCTAAAGTTAATACCCCTTTGTCGGAAGACTCTTCTATGTCACTGCTAACATCTGAAACCGAATATCCAAATCGAAATCCTCTCAAATGTCTATTCATAAAGCGCTCATAATCGTCGTCTGCACTTGAGTTTGCCATATCGGCAAATGCCTCAAAGAAAGTCGTCAAATCTTTTCAACATTTTTCCGCGCCTTTTTATCGCTTGTAACCAATGAAAATCTATGAACACTGCTTGTGTGGCTTCCATAGGGTCTAATAAGGCAGTATTTGATTGGTTTAGCTCCCTAAAAATCCCAATTTCCATGCAAAAATAGAACAATCAGAGACGGGGAAATGAGGTGCCGTCATATGTGCAGCTTGAGCCGCTCACGAGGACCAAGGGGTATGGCTATGGTGGGGCTTAAGCCACTCCCCTGAGCGAATGAATTAAATTGCCGATCAAGAATATAAATACTCTATTTCACCCTGGTTAGATTTGTCAAGTGGCTGAATCAAGCTAAATGCATCAGATGAAAAAGCTAAATTTCAGGCGAAATACTAACTTTCAGTTTCAGAGACCAAGTTGCCACAAGATTATTGAACAGTGAAATAAGCACGATATATTGACTAGTCTGAAAGAAACACAACCAGAAGTAGAATGATGGTCCAGTTTTAAAAAAAAGGAGCAGAAGAGAGACCAGAAATCAAAACAGGACTCAAAACTTTTATCTGGATTGAGCTGAACACATTTACATGCTTTTGAATGTCCACTATACACAAGTGTGGTGTCCCACTGTAGTTACATACTTAAGTCACTCACCTTGTGTGTTCTGGAAATAATGACGCCACAGTGGTCGAATCTTATCCTGTCCACCAACATCCCATACCGTAAAACTTATATTTTTGTATTCTACAGTTTCTACATTAAAACCTGAAAGTAACACGAGACACATTAAAATCTGCATAAAAGACCCCAAAATCCTTACTACTTAATACTGTACTGTTGAAAATTCTTTGTTGAGCTCAAATATTTTGTTGCAATATTTAAATATGTATGTATTTTAATTGGTGTTTTTCATCATAGAAGAATATTTCACTTATATAACAGTAGCCAGCACTACTTCTGGAGGAAACCTGGAAGAGCCAGAGGGTAGTCCACACACATCCATGTACATCATGCACAATTCAAGAGGAAACCAGTATGAGCATCCTCACAAAACCAACTTGCCTGGAAACATATACTTACTAGACAGTTAATTACTTATTCATTTCATTGTTGCCAAATAGTTTTTCACTTGTGCAAGGACAGCCAGTTTTATGGGTGGAAGAAACTAGGATGCCAAGAGTTAACCATTGACCTTTTAGTCACTTATTGAGAAGCTTCCTCACATATAATGAAGATATAAGCAAATTATACTGGTGACATAGTCTTCCAATGGACGTTAGACTGTGGTAACAGCCACACGATTGCCGACCACACGCAAATGCCAAGCCCCACGAACAGTGTGATTGTGTTGCATAAACCTTCCCAAATATAGCTACAACCAATGTGCCAGTAAAGTGGACTCAAAAACCATAAGTTGCAACACTACTTAGTCAACAGATCTTGGCCTCTATGTATTTGTTACTAGAAATCAAATGCTACTCACCTATTGTTGGGATGGTCGTGACAATTTCACCTAGTTTGAGCTTATACAGAATTGTGGTTTTTCCAGCAGCATCAAGACCCACCATTAATATTCTCATTTCTTTCTTCCCAAAAAGGTTTTTGAACAAACTCTGAAAGGCCCCCATGGTGCCTGCTCTTCAGGAAATCACTCTCAGTATGGGTCTGCAGCCGAGAGCTGAAAAGAACAATCATAACCAGGAAATTTACCAAAATTGTAAGAGTAAAAAAGAAAGAGACAAAGTGGAACAGCATTTAGACATTCACTAGTTGTTAAGTCCTATGTAGATTAAAATTGAAAAGCAAAATGAAACATGATTAAAATGTGGAGATATTGACTACTATGCTGTCAAAATAAAGTAGATAGACATAATGAGGTAGTTCACTATCCACCTTCTGCTTACAGCATCATGACGCGCAAAAGCCACAATATACACTGCAACTGAAAACTCTGTATAACCATATTTTTGTTAACTTTGCTTTATTAGTTTAGGAACCCCAAACATTTCTAGACATGGTTCTGAATCATGTGGTAATCATTCACTTGACATTTTCACTCCAGATATACTACTTAAACTAGCTTTGCTTTATTAGTTTAGGGGCCTAAATGTTTTCCGGAACCGAAATGTTTCTTGATATGGCTCTGGATCTCGTGGTACCTTATTTCTTCTAATTTTCGGGACACCTGATCTGTTCATTTTAGCCAACATATATGAAAGTGTAGCGGGAATTTTGAGTTTTTTTTTTATTACATGGTTAGACCATCAAATGAACAACAAACTCATTTATTTACATTTCCAAAAGGCTGGTAAGAAAATATTCCACTTTCAACACTACTGCTATCTGTCCCAAACATTTTAAGAACTTGGTTAATCCTTTTCTGGACTGCTCATTTTCACTCCAGATATACAACCTAAGCTAGCAAAAGTATGTTTATTACATCATATTGTATCAATGAAATTACATATTAATATAAAGCAAAAGATTCATGAACATGAAAGTTTCAAGTAGAAAGTGTTACTATGATACATTACTGATATACTGAAAATGTGCTGGATTAAATCAACCCCAATGTACACCTAGGCTGTGAACTGATATGATGTTCCCTCCACTTTTAGTATTCGCAGTATGATCGAGCACTTTGCATGAACAAGGAAGCTCTATCAAAAAGTCACATTGTGGAGAGTTGTCAGTTCAGTTCAGTTGAGCTGGAGAGATTTTGTTTCTTGCGAGACACTGCAAAGTTGTGGGTGAAAATAGCAAACACGTTTCGGTGGCCGAAACTAGAAACAACAGGTAGGAAGGAGATGTTTAATTCCTCACAGCAATGTGGGGAAAAACACAGACAGTGGGTTTCCATAGTGTTTTTGCAGCAAAGACGGAGCATATAGAAAGGTATGCCACAGGGAACAACTTTCAGCCCTGAACAGGTTGACGTTTGAGACGATAGTACACACATTAGTTCAGCAATTATCAGAGTAGTTGCGACTAGCACATTTTTAAGACCAGCACACACGAACAAAATTGCTTGTCTAAGACTGGATTTTCAGACCCTGGTCTCAAATGATTTGGAACATGTTACCCGCACATGGGCAAGACTTGTCAGAGACTCAGATGGTGCAACATGGTTCTTTGTTGTAGTTACCCTGCACACAGGACAAATATTGAAGATATTTTGTTGAATAGATCATGAAGTCCTACTTTCAAAAACAAATGTTGTCTGCATGCGCTGGGCTTTAGTGTTTTGGCTTGATGCGACTTAATTGACAATGTGCGTGGGTCATACATTCATTAAAACCAGGTTCCATTAGCAACGATTGTACTAGCACGTTTTACAATCAATGAAGCAGTTGTTGCTAACTAAATTATAAAGTTCATAAATTAAGCAAAACTTTAATATTTAATTACATGTATGATGGATACTGTTTACAAATTATGTTTGGCTTGCATGGCATGTCAAGACTTGTTGTATGACAACCCAATAAACTTTTACCTAGCTATAGAAGACAGAAATACTACCAATAGTTGGTAACTTGATTCATACAAATGCTTAAAGGTTCAAAGTCATAAATGCAAGAATCCCAAACTGTACAAATTAATACAACCTAAACTTACCGGTACCGGTGTTAACTACAGTCGCTTGAGTGTCAAATCACATAATTGACAATCATCGAAATCTGGCTTGTTTATCAAAGCCCAACTTTAAATTAATACATCGCTAAAAGTGGAATTTAACCTTCCACTCCAAAGGACCACATACCTATAAATTCTGCGGAAATTACAACGCAAAATTGGACATAAATCAAAACCACTTCGCCCAGGTCATCAACAAACCTCACAGTAAAAAATATCGGGTGCCGGTTTTCACAACATTCCTGTATCGAAAGTAAACCCTATAAGAACTCAGCAATTTGTTCTTTCAAATTACCTGTAAGTAAGAATATCCTCTTACTTGAATCCAAACTATCTATCGCTTTGAATCCCCTTTGATGACCAGATCTTTTATACCTATCAGAACCTGTAACCTACTTAAAATGGCGGACGTGGATGAAACGTCGTTGCACATGCCACGTCAATGTATGGGCAATTGGGGTGGCACTAATGAGTATTACCGTCATCCCTTGTAGGTCATGTGACTGAAACAAAATGGAAGCGTCCACAGTCGCCCACGTGGTTGTGCAAACTGGTTTCCGTAAGCCCCATCCACCTTATAGGTTACTCTGCCAATTACCATTGACCAAAATAGTTTTGAATGTATTGTTTGTACCTTTAAGCACTAAACACGTTTGTTTAAGAATAAATAAACAAATAAAAAGAAGAAAGCGACAATATTCCAGACCTTGTTGATCTCGATCAATTGGGAAGGCCAGAGATGCAGTGAGAACCTCTTCGTAGAACATAAGAAACTTTAAGTACTTCTAATTCTCTACCATGCTGTATTTATTATTGTGCACAAATAATGTGCTGAATCAGAAAAATTTAAAAGAGCTGAAATTTAAACAAAACAAAAATTGAAAAAAGAACTTAATGCTACTATAGTCCATCTACTCTTCTTATGCAGAGGGCCGTAGCCGTAAGTCTACCCAACTCAACCGGTAGGTTTTGACGGTCTGGTTTAGAGAGACTATAGTCCATCAAGATGCACTTTAAGTGCTATTTTCGCGCGAACTTCAAACTTCATCTCACTTATGGCCATCTAACTCACTCCCTCGACTCATCTATATGTAATTATATCGTGGAATCTCTAATAATATCCTCTTAATTTACTGTCCTCACCTATGAAACTCGCTAAATGGTGGTCACATTGACTCCTAGAACTTTGGCGGTACCAAGTGCTTCGCCGTCGACAGCCATTTTGAAGTGTCACGTGACCTAATTCTGGATTTGAAATGCAACTGAGTTGTGTTATTGAAATCCTCAAGTAAACTATTATATGTCCATTGCCGTCTGCAAGAACAACTTCAACCTTCATAATTGAATCACAGTACAGCCCGGGACTCTGATTTACCTTATAATCACCATGCTTTCATGTTTACTTTCTGTACCGCCTGTTAATTTAACACAAGAATATGCACATAAGTTAAGAAATGAATGAAGTACACAGGTATACAGTCAATGATTCAAGGTGTTGTATTTCCAAAAAATGAAAACAATAATTTATATATTCGTAACATTCACACTGGTCTTAACACCCATAAACAAATGTAAGCATACAGCTTTCAAAAATCAGACGTGAGCAAAAAAACAAAAAAATAACAAGCCGTTTTGTTGTCAGACATTAAATCAGACATTTTTCAGTGATCATTGCGTAGGCCTACATGTATCTCAATTCCCACAGAGACAATGTATTTTAAGTTACTTTTCTCTATCTCTATTCCATGAGAAAATACATTACATCAGAACGTGTACCTTATTTCTTCTAAAATTTGGGAGACCTGGTCTGCTCATTTCAGCCAATATGTATGTAATTCTAGCAGGAACGCTGAATTTCTTTTGTCTCACATGGTTATACGGTACCATCTAATGAACAACATACTCATATCTTTACTTTTCCAAAAGGCTGGTAAAGAAATGTACTATTCTGCTTTCAACACTACTAACATCTGTCCGAAATTTTAGAAAGAAGTTTGGTAGCTTTTATTGCATGTAACAGGCCTAATAAGTCAATACATAATAGTAGGCATGTACAACAATGAAAGGGAGGCAATTCATTCACCAACGTACCAGGTAAATACGTAAAAAGACAATTAATTAACAAGTGATTAAGCTCGACACTCTTAATATCCCAATATAACATGCAGCATTAGCCTAATGTATGTGGAGATGTTATTAATGAGAGCAAGATATGAAAAATGGACAAGCAAACCATATAACTGGCTCAACCTGCAGGCAAAATTTGAATACCAGTATCACCTGATACGGCAACAGATCAGGTTTGTGCACATTTGCATTATTGTGTTGCCATCGAATCCATAAATTTCATGGGAATAATTAACCTCACCATAATTAAGTATCGCACATGAAAAGAACAAATTAGAAACTTCGGTTTACAGGCACAGCTTGATGTTTTCAGAGATGATAGCCCAGGGTCGGTTTATGACCTCAAATTGTCTGAAACACATTCTAAGCAATTCCAGCCAGTAAAATGAGAAATTATAGCATCCCATATCAAGCCCACATTTTCCAAAATCAACCTTATACTGTAGATTGTGCAATTTTTTGTTTTATATCCAACACAAATTTGAGTTGGAAGATCTCATTTTAAATAGGGATCTAGTATGACACTAGGTAACATGTATACGTGCACAATTTGAGTGAGTGCACTGGATTTAATGTCGTGCTGAACAATGTTTCATTCATATGCCAACGAAGGAGTCCTCAAAGTGCATGTTATATGCCTCAGGGGTTATATAAATACAGGATACCCCTCGACTGGAGAAGTTAGAAAGCCACAATAATGTGCCCAGAATAACACACATTCGACTGAAATCAGGGGTCAGAAATGTTTGATACTTATAGCTCTTCAGAATGACGTCATCTAATCATACGACCAAAACAGGAGTCAAATATATTATATTCCATTTGTACCACAGTAAAACGGAATGAAATGGATGAAATATCACTAATAAATAAAATTATTTACATATGACATCATGATACAAAGTCATCTTTACAGTTCAATATGAGTTCGTCATTTTTATTTGGAGCACTTATAAAACAAGTGACTAACCAAATATTTTGACTCCTGGAAATACTAAATGGGGAGTGTGTTTGGTTTGTCCATAAATATGCGAATTTATTAAGAACTAAGGCTTACTTGGTTTCCATAGCAATTGGACAGCAAACCCACAAACTAAATGACCCGAACAGCAGGCCTATCCATCCATCAGTTCATTCCAGAGCATTATAAGGTCAGTAAACACAGCCCCATGCAGTATTAATTACAAGCCTTAATTAATACTGGCTTCACCACAACCCTATTGCAGAAACACTGTTGTTGATGTGACAGTTGAGCTTCAGCTGTTAATCATCTTTTAATTTAATAATTAGGTCAGCAAATTAAGCCTTGCATTACTCAAATGTTAGGCCAGATTCGTGAAAGTTGAACAACCGGGCACCGTGTGGTTGGACAGACAATTAGCATATGAAAGCACCAGACTGACTGGTGATCCCAATTTATCTGCACCTATTTATACGTACATGCAATTCCAGTGGAACTTCATACTTTTGCAGGGCTGTAGGTCACTTCTATGTAATATGGATTACACAACAACTGAAGTGTAGAAAATTCTATAGCTGAACTATAGCTGTTCTATTTAAAGTTCGACAAGGTCTGGGGAAGCATTCTGAACCCAGCCCATCACCGATGTGAAACTGGTCACAAAAACACGGTAAGCGTTAAACAGTTATTTAATCTCTTAATCCTGTGGACTAATCTATACAAGTACATAATTTGCAAGGATGAGTGTTACTAAATCACATTCTCATGGGCATATTATAAAGGAGGGAGAAAACTCAGTAGACATGTTATGACTTTCCTTGCCACAACACCTGCAAGATATCATAGTCTCAACCAAAAAATTATTTACATTTTCCAAAAAAACAAAAAACAAAAACACATAACTATGGATCTTGGATAACCCAGACAAATATGATCACAGTCAACAAAAGATAAAGATATGTAAATGCATTCTAGAAAAGTAGGATAAATAGAACTGTACTAACAGACAAAAAAAGTCTTAACAAAAAGTACCCCCAGGATATGGGGGGGGGGATCCACACAATATATGTAACCACAAATTATAAACATGATGTACATAACATGACGCCAGAAGTACATGAACAGACAGAAGTGTGCCACACCCTCTTTACACTTTCTCCATCTAGACACTCCCACTCCACATTGATTAGTGCATACTGTCAGAGCAATAGCCAAGTACATGAACAGACAGAAGTGTGCCACACCCTCTTTACACTATTCTCCATCTAGATACTCCCACTCCACATTGATTAGTGCATACTGTCAGAGCAATAGCCAATCAGACATTTCTGTTTTATGGATGAATGGCACAATGCATTCTAGTGAAACTGACAGTGCTGGCTGATCAAGGACATGCAGAACACATTATTTTCCATAATTCCTCAGTATAGCTTATTTTAAGTAACTTTGCCCAAGACATCTCTGAGACCGGCAGGAAAACAGACTTACGGTCTATCATACGTATATAACACAGTGATAAACTTCTCTCGATTCATGTGCATCCGAAGACGTTTAATCGTTTTATACCACGTCAAACCATATCACGAAATGAGCATTATAGATATGAACGTAGGTATCAAAAGCCCCCCTCACACCTCCTCTCCTCCCCTCGCCAAACCATCCCACCTCAAATCCAAATTAACATAAATGAGACATAAAATTGGTCATTAAATATTAATTAACTTGTTCACTAACAAAGAGTTAACCTTAGTTACACTCTTACAGAATATTTGCATATTAGACAAAAAAAGATTGTGCAACAAATTTAGACTTTAGAAAAGACAAGCAGTAAGCAAAACTTTTTTTTTCACACATTGTCCAAGAAAACAGCTATAAAGCAGTACCCTAACTTTACCAGAATTAATAACATTGGTCAAATTAGAGTCCATTTAATATTTGTTCACCATACTCAAGAATTTTTCACTTGTATGATGGCAGTGAGTTTTATGGGGCTGGTAAATTAGCAATTTATGGCACGACACAGGCTAAATAGGCCCCTTACAAATTTCTACCTTCTGTGTTTACAAATTGCTACCTTCTGTGTTTACAAATTGCTACCTTCTGTGCTTACAAATTGCTACTTTCAGGTACAATCTTGAAATTCAGAAGCCAGAAATGTGCAAGAGGTCTATTATATGTGTAGACACATTAATGTAATTAAGTTAAATTAAATTCAGCACTTTCTCGATAGGAAATCATGTCTACAAATTTTGCTAGCACACATATGAAGCAACATAAGAGACTCACTACTTCATCAGTAAAGCAATTCTTGATGGAAATGCAATTCTTGATGAGAAAAGCAATTCTTCAAGAGTAAAGGAATTCTTGATGAGAAAAGCAATTCTTCATGTAAAAAACAAAATTTCATGAGTATTTCATGTGAGTACAGCTGTACTTAACAAGTAAAGCAATAACTTGTGAGTAATACACAAATTTCACAAGTGAAATATTACTTCATGAGTTAACCAATACTTCATAAGTAAATCAATACTTCATGAGCAAAGCAATACTTTATAAGTAAAGCAATTTGTTGTAACAAAAACAGAACATGTACATGTACCTTTTGAGAAAAGACAAAAAAGGAAGTTTTTTCATACAAGCTCTAACATATCTCTGCATATTATATAAGGTTTTCACAATAAGAAATTGAGCAATATAGCACACAAATGTGTATGCATGTCTGCAAAGCAGCATAATCCACATTTAAACTATGAACACACATATGGCAGGTGCAATGAATGTACAATGGCAACCCACCATATATGCCTAATCTTTGAACATGTATGTCTGCCCTCTCCAAATAATGAATACAGTACATGTTTATACTGTGGGAACCACTTCACATCAGCTGTGCGCTATAATGAGCTAGAAGACTTGGATCCTGTGATTTTCTCTGTCACTCACAACCACATTTCCATTCGGCATAATAGCAACACCTTCCAGACCTTTAAACTGGCCATTTTCACTACCCCAAGATCCAAACATACAATAAAATCGGCCATCTTGTCTGAAGACTTGCACTCTGTTGTTGCCACTATCTGCCACGAGCACAAACCCTTGTTCATCTATTGCAATCCCTTTGGGGTACTTCACTTGCCCCCTTTGCGTCCCCTGAACCCCAAACATGAACAAGTAGGCACCGTTTTCATCGAACACCTGTACACGATGGTTATTGCTGTCTGTCACATAAACTTTACCATTATGGTTCACAGCAATGTAACTGGGGTTTTCGAACTGTCCCGGTCGGCTTCCCAATTGTCCAAACTTGCGCAGGAAGGTTCCATCTGCCCTAAAGACTTGCACCCGATGGTTCTCCTTGTCGCAGACGTAGATGTTACCTTGCTGGTCACATGCCACACCCCAAGGGTAGTTTAATTCACTATCTTCTGAACCTTCTGCACCAAACGTAGACTTGAACTGACCATTTGAGTCAAAAACCTGCACACGTTGGTTGTATCGGTCAGCGATGATGATGTCACCAGCCGAGTTTACTGTGATCCCCGCCAGACAGTCGATCTCGCCCTCCCGCTGACCATATGAGCCAATGGTTCGTACGAAGCGTCCACAATCATCAAACACCTGTATTCTATGATTGCTGCTGTCAGCCACCAGAATGTCATTTGTCACTGTGTGAACTGCCACGCCCCTGGGCCAGGTGAATTGGTTCTGTCCGTTTCCTCTCTCACCGAATCTCAAAATGGATCGGCCTTTTTGCTGGTAGTTGTTCCTGGGTGTGGACACTAAGCTGCTGTCACCTGTGCTGTACCGAAATGTCATAGTGTTTTCAAGGTCATCTGCAAGGTCTTCAAGGTTTTCGTTAATGTCTATATCAAAGCGCACTGGGGCTGGGATAGGGCGCCGGATAACACGTGGAATATCTGTCTGTCTGCTCCTTGGTTCATCAATATTTCCACTGGGCTGGGTGGGAGCATCAGAATTCGTCTCTGACGACTGCTCAGGTGTGCTCTCCGCCCTGCTATTTGACCTCTCCGAAGCCACCATCTCTAACGGCCTGATGCGGTTGTTGACATTCCAAGTGCGACGAGACCTGCTAGGGTTTGGGTCCCCAGTAATCAAGCCAGCCATTCTCTCAGAATTGTTACGATCCCTGGGGTTTCTCCTATTCAGCTCCCCTCCCTGGTCAGCTTGAGCAGCCTGCAGTCCATTCCTCTCCTCAACAGGTAGCCTGCGCAGGTACCTTGACACATGTCTTGTGTGGGGAGAAAAATCTGTTCTGATGGACAAGATCGATGACCTGGTCTGCAAAGGAGTTGAAGATGTTTCACTGAAGGCAGTCTGTCTCACTGACGAAGACGGAAGACTCCCTCTCCCAAATGAGGTCGGGTTGGACCCAGTATTGACGACGAGCTCACCAAGATTTGATATAATGTTCAAAGCTTCCTGCGTGTCGCACACAAAGCGAGGCTGTCTGACAGCCATGAGTCCATCCCCGGCACTGCTCTGGGTACGGATTGTCTGGAGGTGCTCGGTGCACTGCTGCTGCATTGGCACCAAGTCTCCAATAGGTACTTCATTCTGAGGACACTGCAGCACCGACTCAGTCAGGTCACAAAAACTTGCCACAGTGGCAGCCTCCACCTCCAGGGTCTCCTGAATGAGTCGGAGTGAGTGCTGCTCTCCAAGCAGAAAGGTGTTCAGTTCACTTTTCAGCATTACTTGGCGAGATTTCAGCTCTCTGATCAAGCCCTCTATTGCATCTTGAATGGCCGTTGACACAACCTCACAGTTTTGCTTCAGCTGGTCAGATCTCTGGCTAGTCAAAGAAAACATTTTCGACAGCTTGGGCAGTCCTCGTCTAATCTGACCAACAAGTCTGGCAATGTCTTGGCGCAGCTGTGAGGCATGTGAACGGGAGCAGGTATCACAAATCTGATCATTACAGTGAGGGCAAAGTGTCAGAGGGCCATGTTGACTGCAGCCAGCGCAATGAGCCTCCACAGTGCCTTCGTTCCTCGGGGTGCGCCCTGGGTCTCTGGGTGTTGATGAACTCACTCCATTGGTTGGAGAAGGAAGCTCCAGGAAGCTAATGACAGTCAAGTTTTTGGGCAGTGCTGAGATACCCCTCATGGGCAATCTGTGCTCAGCTCTACACTCAGGACAACGAAGGGTTCGGGTACCTGCATCTGCCAACCCCTCTAAACAGGGCCTCAGACAGAAGGTGTGCTGGCATGGTAGGAGTCGAGGCTCCTGGTACCTGTCTAAGCAAACTGGACACCTCAAAAGGCGCTGAATCTGCTCGGCCGAATATGTCAGTTCTGCAGGGTCTGTCATGATTGATGCTGCAGTCACCATGACAACACCTGTAAATACACACAACACATTCATGGTTAAACCTACAGAGCAATAAGGTATCTGATGAATGCTTTGACCTAAAGCTACTTTTTGGACCGAACCAGCCAGATCAGGGATTCAAACTAAGTTAGCCTAGGCCCAGTATGTTACATATAAAGTGGATGAGAGGTGAGGTGAACTCTGGACTCTGCTGGGGCTGTCTCGAATACATTATGCCACTGGCACAGCTCTAGAGTGAGCGCTCTTTAAGAGACAGGTTAGATATTGGTTTATGTTGAAGAAAAAGTTCTGTTTCTGCTTATTTTGAGTATGTAGGCCTACGTATACTGTTTATTTACTTTTGTACGAAGCATAGCATTCCAAATCAAAGTGGTCGGTCTCTTCACCATTGAGAGGCAGAATAAAGGCTGTCAGAGAACACGAATCCCAGGATAGCAGGATGGGTCCAGAGAGGAAGAGTGGCGACAGCGAATGTTAGAATTTTAAAATAGTACACTGAGTCATCTAGATGGATTAGTCCACGGCTAGATTTCTTCCCGCTCGGCGCGAGAAACAAATTTATCACCAAACGAAGGATGCTGGTAATTACAAAAAAAATATTACCTCACGTGACCGAGCGCATGGTTTGTCCCAGGTTTACTTCGCTTAATAAGAATTGTAGAAGAAATGCCGTCACAAGTTCGTCGCCGAAGTCCTCTTGTTTTTTCTCCATGCTTACCGAATACATTAACGACCCACTTCCGGTTGTCGTTAACAGGCTACTGAATCAGAGGCAGCTTGGTAAAGGATCCCCGAAACCACAACTTTCTAAATAAAATATCATTACATGATCATCTATCAATCAATACAAAGAGCACTCGAATTTAATTATATCAATCACATCTGAACAGCTCTGTTGTAGGAATGCACATAATATTACGACAACAGCCATAAGGTAGACCCTTTTGTGGCATACACATTTCCGCAGGTGCAAGTTCACATTATTGATGTGGTATGACTAGCATTGGTAAAGTTCAAAGATAGAGGCAATGCCGCCGTCTGTCTTCGAGATTGTAGAAAAGGTAACTCTCACATTGTACCCATTTCTGTTTATGCTCATTTTGTTTTCTTTATTTTTTCCAGTCGTATGCTCGCTGTCACAGCATCCTTTCATGACATCGATCCATGGTCATGTCTTCGTTTCCCTGCCAACGGCAACGCCCTCGTGCGATGCAGAGAATATAGCATCCCTATAGGCCATGCATCGCTCGACAGGTCGAAAGTGTGTTGGAAAATTGGATTAGTGAAACAAAACCAACACAAAAGGAGATTTGTAAAGACCAGGTTGATCCTTGTGTTAATCAATGAACCCCATCAGGCATCACAGATGTTTATTGTGAAAAAACTCTACCAGGAGACAGCAACCTCCGCTTTAAAATTCCCAACAAAAGTTATTTCATACAATTTGTAAAATCAGTGTGAATGTGACGTATTCTTATAGCGTTTGATATCACTGCAGTCATATAGATCCACTAACCTAGAAAGACTTGAACTCCTTTTCTTATACTGGCATAATGTCGTTGGAGTCTCGATGCTAACAATGTTAATTTCATACTCAACAAAGGTCCAGGTTGATTGTCTTTGTTATTGAACAGGCCTCGCGCAAATAAAAGACACCAGCCTAAAGACCTGCTTTCCGCACCGCACCTCACCACCACCACCAGACGACGCCACTCAATTTAGAATAGATTTATTATTATAGCCATGAAGGCTTCCCCGGTATACCATCCTCGGCAAACAGCCAGTCTGTGCCGCCACTGGTGTCATGCCAAAGACACCAGCATGACACAGTACACTTTAAATTATACATTATACTGACACTGGGCCAACAGTTAAGTACCATTTTTGGTCTTTGGTATGATCCAATCTGTATGCGGCACAGATTAGGTCACCGAAGCTGGCACATTAATGTCATGTAAGTAAAATAGTAATTAATTAAATGTTCCTTACGAACTGTGTGGAAGACCTGGGTTTAACCCTTTCCATGCGTTTGACGCGTATACGCGTTTTCTGTAGACCACATCAGCTTGCGTTAGACGCGTAAACGCGTAATTTATGCAGGTAGGGAGTTCCGTGATGTAGTTTTTCTGAGAACGAGGCTAGGCTATTCTGGTGACCTGTAAGGGATTCCCCCTTAACTAAAGCCTAAATTTAGAGCGATCTAGCCTCGTTTTCATTTATCCCGACTAGGACTGTTGGGTAAAACTAAGTCAGACTTTGTTTACAAGGCGAGAGGCCAACAAAATGGCGGCGCCCATGCAAGCCGCATGTGAGGGAAGAAAACGTCAGCGATATTCCGCTGAACAAGCTCGTAGCATTATCAGTGACTGGTTGGACGATGACGAATATGATTCGGAAGATAGCCTAGGAAGCAATGACAGTGCAAATAGTGATCACGGAAGTGATTTTGAAGTAGAAGACCAGTTTGATGACGATCATTCAGGCGGTGACAGTTCTCAACACACAGAATCAGAATCAGTTCATTATTGTAGTACATGCGGCTCCCACCCAGCCCTCCACCCAGCCCCCTGTTTTGGCTTGTACCACACTAAAAAAAATTACTAGTGCCGAATAGACCCTGGAATTCATAGGATTCATAAATAAATGAGATTTCATCACCATCAGTTTTATTTTTTGTGGATTTCTGTGGCTATATATACATTGTTTTTTTGAAAATTCATATCTACATAGCATATAGTGCCCTTTTTGCCCTTCCCAATGGGCATCCCTGTGAATGGGTACCGCACTGTTGGTGTTTCAAAAAAAGAGAAATAGAGGATAATTAATTCCCTCTCAGTTCTTGGCTAAAATTATACACTTGACTCTATAAAAACCATAACAAGAGCAAGGATAGCAATTTGATCAAAAAAGCCGTAATTAATTACGCAAGGGCTATATGTTATGTAATATGGAATTACGCATGGAAAGGGTTAAGATTAAGATGACGTCTATCTTAACCCAAGGGAAGACCAGAAGTTAGTGGATCGAGGTGTGGAATATTTCAGTCGGGGATTCGATCTCCGAGACTAAAATTGAAACAGCATTTGTTTATGTCCTGAGTAGCAATTTAAGGGTAGGCCTGCAATAATCAATACTGATCCCATTGTTGCTTCTCTTATATTATATATTATATATGCACAGTGATGGTTTATTGCATGGTGCTTCATGAAGAAAATATCCGGCCAAATCTCAGGGGGGGGAACCACCGGATTGTACTACTTCAGTTGATTTAATATGATTTGATCATATGTTGCTGTTTAATGTCATATGAAATATTCATCATTTATTCAATGTTGGTCAATTTTATGGGTGGTGGAAACCAAACCAGTTGACAAATTACTGAGAAACTTTTCCGTAATGTGATGTACTGAAATGCACACCCTGTTATATGACTTTGGTGGCAGCTGAAAAGTGGAAGACAAGTAGTCTTCCATGGGACGTTAAGCCATGCCAGCAGCCATACAAACTTATAAACCTCTTGACCACGATCCACATGCTCCCTTGTACTGCTTTATAATTTTGACAAACTGGCACACCAATTGTTCCCGACCTTGGATCATGTTTTCAGCACTGCTTCACTGGTCATGTTTCCAGCCCTGATTCACCGGATCATGTTTTCAGCCCTGCTTCATTGGATCATGTTCTCAGCTCTGATTCACTGGTCATGTTTTCAGCACTGATTCACTTGATCATGTTTTCAGCACTGCTTCATTGGATCATGTTTTCAGCACTGATTCACTGGATCATGTTTTCAGCACTGATTTACTGGATCATGTTTTCAGTGCTGCTCCACTGGATCATGTTTTCAGCACTGATTCACCAGATCATTTTTTCAGCACTGATTCATTGGATCATATTTTCAACACTGCTTCATTGGATCATGTTTTCAGCACTGATTCATTGGATCATGTTTTCAGCACTGATTCACTGGATCATGTTTCAGCTCTGATTCACTAGTCATGTTTTCAGCACTGATTCATTGGATCATGTTTTCAGCACTGATTCATTGGATCATGTTTTCAGCACTGATTCACTTGATCATGTTTTCAGCACTGCTTCATTGGATCATATTTTCAGCACTGATTCACAAGATCATGTTTTCAGCACTGATTCACAAGATCATGTTTTCAGCGCTGATTCACTGGTCATGTTTTCAGCTCTGATTCACTGGATCATGTTTTCAGCTCTGATTCACTGGATCATGTTTTCAGCACTGATCCACTAGATCATGTTTTCATCACTGATTCACTGGATCATGTTTTCAGCACTGATTCACTGGATCATGTTTTCAGCCCTGATTCACTGGATCATGTTTTCAGCATTGCTTCATTGGATCATGTTTTCATCACTGATTCACTGGACCATGTTGTCAGCCCTGCTTCATTGGATCATGTTTTCAGCTCTGATTCACTGGTTATGTTTTCAGCACTAATTCACTGGATCATGTTTTCAGCTCTGATTCACCGGATCATGTTTTCAACATTGCTTCATTGGATCATGTTTTCAGCACTGATTCACTGGGTCGTCTTTCAGCACTGATTCACTGGATCATGTTTTCAGCACTGATTTACTGGGTCCTGTTTTCAGCACTGATTCACCGGATCATGTTTTCATCACTGATTCACTGTGTCCAGCATTGCTTCATGGGATCATGCTTTCAGGCCCAGTTTTTTGTATCAGATATTAAACCTTGTTTGTTGGATCATGTTTTAGGAAAGTGGAACAATTGGATAAGACGAGACAATGGACGGAGGGCAGGTTTTCCACCAGATTGAGTTTGACGATCTTCTGTTCTTTGAGCGCTGTGGAGGAGGTGCATTTGGCAGCGTCTATAGAGCGCTGTGGAAGTCTAGAGATAAGGAAGTCGCCATCAAAAAGCTGCTGATGCTGGAGAAGGAGGTGGGTGGTCTTCCTTAGGCGGTGTTAATTTGGTAGGGCTATGAATTGCTATGATTTGGTCCAACTCTGATCTGATAAGGATTTTGTAAAATTTGCTAATTCAGCCTTAAATTTAATTCCGTTTTCTACTTTTTATAGTAATGTTCATTAAACATTGAGGAATTGTAACATGGCAAGAAATCAATTGAATTTTAAAAAGCAATAGATATTTTAAAGCTGTGCACCATATTTACTTTACATTTTGTCAATTTGGGTAGGCCCATTCAGCCTGCCTGACAAATTGTTGTGGTGTATGTAGCTGAAATAATGTCAAAAAGAACTATAAACCCTAAGTAATGTCTGTATAAGATGGCCTTGTTTTGGATACATTCTATGCTTGCTTCACTTTCCATGCCTAATCATAACACTTTTTATGTAAAATCACAAATGTGATGAAAGGCCATAATTGACCGAACACCTGCCTATCAAAATACATCATCAGCCTACTTGTAATTGTTATTGGTTGATGTCAGCATTTTAGCTGACGAAGTTTACTCATCACGTGAACATCTAGTTAGAGCACATTTGTATGGTGTGGTTATTGTTGGTGTATTAAGTGGTCAGTTATTATCTAAGTTTTAATAGCAGCATCTTGACAGCAAATCTTGAGTAGCAGATTGAAGATGAGAGTAAAGGTGTTGACACACCAAATACGGCTGCGTTCAATACACACGGATTCATAATAAGTCTGCATTCTGTCAGTATAGATTTTCCATCGACATACCGCCTTCCCACGGGAATCCATGTGGGCATATTGGATTCCTTTCAATGCGGTTGGGAAAGCGCTGTTTGGTTGGGATTCCTTTCTGAAGGCATCCAGGGGCTTCTGTGGCCGAGGAGGTTGGTAAGCCAGCGTGGCTCAATGACCCAGGAGCCCCACCCCAGTGCAGTCGCCATGAGTTCAAGTCCAGGTCATGTTGGTTCCCTCTCCAGCCATACAGTACGTGGGAATGTCTGCCAGCAACCTGGTTTTGGTTTCCTCCTGTCATATTGCTTCCTGCCATCGTATAAGTGAAATATTCTTCAGTACGGCGTAAAACACCAATCAAATAAATAAATCAAATAAAGGCATCCCAATATGTCATACTGTACTTCCAGTATATTTATTTATTTATTTGATTGGTGTTTTACGCTGTACTCAAGAATATTTCACTTATGCGACGGCGACCAGCATTATGGTGGGAGGAAACTGGACAGAGCCCTGGGGAAACCCACGACCATCCGTAGGTTGCTAGCAGACCTTCTCACATACGGCCAGAGATCCAGTATACATGTAGCTCAGGAAGTCACATACCTGAGTTGAAGCCAGTGTGCAATGAATAATATCTTCTGTGAGTGTGTTCTTAACTGTATTCAATGTAAACTCATACACATTCTGGTTGGGCGTATCAACAGTATAACCTACTATGTGAAGTATTTCATGTGTTCATCTTTATGCTCACAGGCCCAAGTGCTAAGTGTCCTGAGCCACAGAAATATAATCCAGTTTTACGGGGCGGTGACGGAGGAGCCAAATTACTGTCTGGTTACAGGTTTGTACGCTAATAATTTCCCAAGCATTGTAAAAGACCTAAAATCCACTGCGTTAAGAAAAATGCATTTTTATGTGCAGGTTAAGGTTACTGGTATAAAGTATTGTTTTTTTGGGCTGACATCATCTTACCTGGACTTTCCAAGAAGACATTGTAACACCTTTCTAAGGTCAACAGGACTCTCAGGATCCGGGAAAATGATTAATTTTAAATGTAATATGCATCAATGTAATTTTAAGTCATGTACAGTATTCATCCTTTTATGAAATCTGTAGTAAACAGGTATTACAAGGCTTTTATGTTCTTCCAAAGGTATAGTATTACAAGGCTTTTATGTTCTTCCAAAGGTATAGTATTACAAGGCTTTTATGTTCTTCCAAAGGTATAGTATTATAAGGCTTTGTGCTCTTTTAAAGTACAGTATTACAAGGCTTTTTTGTTCTTCCAAAGGTATAGTATTACAAGGTCTTTATGTTCTTCCAAAGGTATAGTATTACAAGGTCTTTATGTTCTTCCAAAGGTATAGTATTACAAGGCTTCTGTGTTCTTCCAAAGGTGTAGTATTACAAGGCTTTTATGTTTTTCCAAAGGTATAGTATTACAAGGCTTTTATGTTTTTCCAAAGGTATAGTATTACAAGGCGTTTATGTTCTTCCAAGGTATAGTATTACAAGGCTTTTATATTCTTCCAAAGTATGTTCTCCTATAGGTGAGCTCTGATATGTATTTATTGATTTATTTATTTATTTATTTCATTTGATTTGTGTTTTAATACTCAAGAATAGTGTATATGAGGGCGCGAGCTCTGGTAGTCTTGCCACCAAATCTAAGTCATGCACATGTGCCTCCACTTGATGCCCTTTTCTTTTAATCAGAAGGTGTTCATATGACCCAGTGGGGTCATAGGTAAGACTTAAAAGTCGCTGTCTTAGGCTGGGTATGGGGGACAATAGGTGAGGGAAAGTGCTCTTCGGTGTTGCCTTACATGAAGTTTGTCAGCTACCGTTTGCCGTCCACCTGTATGGCTTTGGTTTGGTTCTTATGCTACCCAAATTCTTCGCGTATGAAAGAGCAACTTTCAGTGCAATTCATGCACATTTTATAATTTATTTTAGAGATAAAACTACATTTAGGTTGGATTGGCCAGTTTCAGGGCTTTACAAAAAGTATAACTAGAAAAACGCCTGCAGAATATGTTTCAATGCCTTAAACACCTTGCATTCATGCGAAAAGGTTGAAAAATGACAGTAGTACACTTTGTGTGTCATGTACCAATAGGCTCACAAAACAAATATTTTAATGTTAACTTGATTTTGATTAAATTGAGGTTGCTCATATACATCAGTGGATGCTTGAAAATACATTAAATGACATTTGACCTTATTTTGCTTTTACATTTCAGAGTTTGCAGCAAATGGTTCCTTATATGCTCTTTTGCAAAACCCTGCAGCTGTCCTGGACTTCCAGTGCATTCTACAATGGGCAAAAGAAATCGCTTTAGGTAATGTAATCAGACTTTAGGAATAGTATACTTTGGTAATGTTTGCCATGTTCATGGTTTTGCGTCACAAAGATTACCAAGTATACTCTGGTAATGTTTGCCATACTCATGGTTTTAGTCACAAGGATTACCAAGTATACTCTGGTAATGTTTACTGTGCTCATGGTTTTGCGTCACAAAGATTACCAAGTATACTCTGGTAATGTTTGCCATGCTCATGGTTTTGTGTCACAAGGATTACCAAGTATACTCTGGTAATGTTTGCCATACTCATGGTTTTGTGTCACAAGGATTACCAAGTATACTCTGGTAATGTTTGCTGTGCTCATGGTTTTGAGTCACAAGGATTACCAAGTATACTCTGGTAATGTTTGCCATGCTCATGGTTTTAATCACATGGATTACCAAGTATACTCTGGTAATGTTTGCCATGCTCATGGTTTTAGTCACAAGGATTACCAAGTATACTCTGGTAATGTTTACCATGCTCATGGTTTTGTGTCACAAAGATTACCAAGTATACTCTGGTGATGTTTACCATGCTCTTGGTTTTGAGTCACAAGGATTACCCAGTAAATTGAGGGAGGCAGTGTACCCCAAACACTTCAAGGCCAGTTGTTCAAAATTGTACTTAACTTAAGCCAGGCTTAAATCTTAGCACCAGTCTTCTTTGAATGCAAAATCAGTTGAACTTGTGTCCAGACTATAGTTTATACTAGGATTAACTGCCACTTCACTTTTGAACAAATGGGCCCTGGTTTCTACAGCCCTTAACCGTCCTCAATAGCTCAGTTGGTACAGCGTTCGCTTCGGATCCACTACCCTGGGCGGTAGATCTAGGGTCAATCCTGCGTCGGGTCACACCTAAGACCTTAAAAGAGGAAGTTATAACTTCCTCGCAACGACTGGTTGATCTGTATTAGTTTTATGGCTCAGGCAGGGCGGCTTACTTACCATGGGTAAGTCGTCTCAGAGAAGCAGCACTAGATAAAAGAGCAGTGGAAAACCGTCCTGCAACAAGGAGGCACACTACATGCTCTTTAAGGACTGTTGTCTTATCATATGACTGAAAAATTGTACGACATTAAACCCCAAGCACTCACTCACTCACTCTACTGCACCTTCTCTCTGTTGTGTAGTAAAAGTGATAAGTTTTGCAGTATAACAAGTGCTTGTGGTAACCATGTTGTGATGGTTGTTGTCATTTTACTTACATTTTCTCGTTGTGAATTGTCTTTGAGTTCTTGTTTAATTCCCAACAGATCCATTTCATCAGTATATGTACATGTGTACTTTTACTTTCCCTTTCTATATAGGAATGAACTACCTTCATGAAGAAGCCCCTGTTACAGTCATACACAGAGATCTCAAATCAAAGAATGGTGAGATCAAACAACTTTCGTATCCTTGTCCTGATGGCTTGTAACATTAACATACAGTCTCTTGGACACATGGCAAACTCATAAATCTCATATAGAAATGAATTAACCATAAAATTATTACCAGTTTTTATATTGTTTTTTTCGGTTTCTTTGGGTAGTTGCTTTTTGTTGCCTTTCATTAAATATCTCATAAATTTACCTGTACAATTTGTAGTCTCAAAAAGTTTGAATAAGTGAAGATCAGCTAATTTAAAGTCAAAAATCCTTTCAACTTAACACTAATCAATGAAACATAAAAGTTTCTGTTTCTGTGAAATGCACTGATTTATATCTATATGTGTTTGTCTTTTTTGTTTTTGCAGTGGTCATCACAGAAGATTGGACATGCAAGGTAAACAAGTCTCAGTCCTACGAAGTATTGCAGTAAATTTTCACTGAACTGATGTACTTTATTGAATTTCCCATTCTCAGAATAGCAGTGAGATAATTGGCTTTATATGACTCCTGGTTTTCATTCAGTGTACAGTGTGCATTCCTATTTGAAATGTCCCAAAATCTTGCTTTTTGTGATGAAACTTACCGGTAGGATACTATCTTGTCTTCGAGACAAACCTCAAAACACTGTTCTAAGATCATTTCTCAAAATCAGGTAAAAACAGTTCAAACTTAAAGTCATAGGTGGTCTTTTAAAATCAGTAATCTGAGGAGTGTGAATCTAGGTGTGTAAATTACGCTCCATGTCTTAATTCTCTCCAGATTATCGGATTATTGGTCCATTTTGAATTATATGTATGACATGATCTCCCTGTGATTTCACTGTTTTTTAGGCCTTCATTTGGCAATAAGCTGTCAGAGACAGTCATTTTGTCATTTGAGAAGTCGAGAATTCGTTTAAGACACCTTGCAGTCACAAGAGTGAAAGTTGATCAGGAACTTGTGAAGTGTTGGTGGTTTACCCTGGATATTCGGGTTGCCCCAAGTCACAGAGCTGACTGCTTTCAGCAATTATTGAGTCTGGCATGTAACAACAGTCAAATAAATAATTTCATTTTTTTATTTGCTTATAACTACAGGTGTCTTGCCTAAAATGCTGTGTGTCATGGTAATTACAGGTAGGTGCTTAACAGGACTTAGGGATTTGTAAAACAGACCCTGGGAGAAAATAGTTGATTACCTGTAGTACTTCGTTTTCATTATCTGTGTATTGTTTTCCTTCAGATCTGTGACTTTGGTGCTTCACGCTTTATGGGCAGCACAACCAAAATGTCGTTGGCCGGCACGTTCCCATGGATGGCTCCAGAGGTAACGTTAGAGCAGGAGCACATGACACAGTCCAGACCAGGAAACATACTAACCTTGGACCGGTTTCATGAAGCACACTCAGTTAAATAAGCCCTTAACTGCCATGGTTACATATATAGATATTAAGTGCACTTCACTGAGGGATACTTAACACTAAGTATGTTTCATGAAACCGGCCCAGGGCCATGCAATTTAAGTACACATATACCTCCTACTTTTTTCACAAAAGCATTCCTGCTCTTAAACCTACAGTTTGAAAAACAATTTCACTCAGAATAGCACAGTTTAGCAGAATCCTATGAGCAAGGGTATTTTTTGGATTATCTGGTCACCCTGATTTGAACTGCTTTGAACAGAATGATTGTGATGAAAACACCTGGTGATTGGCCAGGCTAGGCCGCTGACATCAGTATTCCCACCATTTTTTTTTTTTAATTCTATCAGGTTTTTTTTAAAATTCATTAGTGCCTGGAAAAGGGTGGCTGCTTACATTCATTGAAGACTACTTGTCTGTCCCAAATCAGGCGTGCAAGTCAACCTGTCATACATGAGAAATTCTGTCAGTTACATTGTTAAAGGCCTATGGTCCTCCACCCGTAAAACTGACCACCTTCAAATGAATTAAAGTGTTTGAATATGATGTTAAACGACTGTCAAATAAATTATGTAAATGTATGAGCTAGACTATTAAAGAAAAAGACCTCTAAAAATCGTAGTAGCTATCACTAATTAGACCACTTAAAACTATACATAAATATACTTTCATTTATTTTTTTAAGATTTTTGTGAAAAGAGTTAAGGGTGCTCATGCATTTGAATTCTAATGTGGGTTTTATGGATCATAGTATCAGAGGTTAGGAACTCTGACATCACAGGGAGTTTTTCAACTCTATTACGACACTGAATGTTAGAATAACTGTTTTTACCCATGTATGAAAGATTACTGAAATAATGTTCCCCAAAAATTCCTTCCTTCTGGTGAATATTAGGAAGACAAGGTGATGTGACATGAAGAGTTCCTTGATACTGTCAGTATGGCTCATATGGCCCACCATAGTTTTCAGATATTGGAATGCTTTTCAACACTCTTAAAAAATCTAAAAAAAATGAATGAAAGTATTTTTACACATAGTTTTCAGTTGTCTGTAAGATGAACCTTACTTCATATTTTAGCTTTCTTTTACCTTAAAGCTCAGGAGTTACAGTATGGTGTCTGTGTATCCGTATGTCTGTGTGTTTGTCACACTTTCAGAAACTGTAACCCCTTTAAAAAAGAATGGTATTGTTCATTTTGCCTGGGTCCTGTCTGTCCCAGATCTGTTTCATTACATTGTGTAGGGGTGTTTGTGTTGTAGGTGATTCAGAGTTTACCAGTTTCAGAAGCTTGTGACACCTGGTCATACGGAGTGGTGAGTTACAACAACGTCAACTGCGGCTTGTGAACTTGACTATACACTCTACAAACTACATGTAATATGTTAAATTTTGATTTGATGGTAGAATAGTCATTCCTACAGAATATTTTGTTTGTATTATGACAGCTCATGCTGGCTTCCTCTTCGGCCATTCGTGGGAAGGTTTTTTTAGCAACCTGCAGATGGTCGTGGGTTTCCCGTGAGCTCTGGTTGGTTTCTGCCCACCATAATGCTGGCCGCCATCATATAAATGAAATATTCTTGAATATTGCTTAAAAAAACACGAATCAAATAAATAAATTAGATTATGACATTTGTTTGCTGTTTCAACAAAGTGCTTTTGTTGGTGTTTAATGCCATATTGTATTTTCAGAGTGATCTGTTCAGGGCATGATCCCACCATGACAATAAAACCTTAAAGGATACAAGTAATATTTGGTTCCATCTTCTAATATTCATTTTAGGATATGTTCTAATGTGGAATGTGCAAAAAAGCCCATCTTTCTTCTTTAGACATAAAAATGTCTTTAAATCGCAGTTTCCATAAGGCCCAAGAGGCCAGTCCCGGAAATGAAATAGCCTGACGTCATGGTGACATCAGCAGTGTCAGAACAAGTTTATTGGTTGAAGCACCAAATATGGGCACTAAGCTCGCCCCATGTTCATTGATAACTTCATTTCCAAACATTTGAACCGTTGTTTGATGGTGTTTTATGATTTCTATGCCCAGGTATTATGGGAACTACTGACACATGAAGTGCCCTTTAAAGACATTGAAGGCTTCCAGGTGGCCTGGCTGGTAGTGGAGAAAGGGGAGGTAAGTCCGCAAGTCTAGTCCCTTAGCAGTTGAAATAATCTAGCAAGCTTCCAGGCTAGGTACGGGAGTTAATTCTTTAATGTATTTTGCACCATATTCTTCAATGTGTTTTCTAGCAGAAAACAATTATAAGGTAAGCCCCATGTCTGACATTTGTATTCCAGCTTTCGGCTAGTAAATATTTCATCTCTTGGATTAGACACCGAAGATTGTTAATAAAGCATCAACGCCACTTGTCAGTGTTTGTTGGGCTTAATTCACCCCCACAATAAAAGAGGCAGTTATTGCTTTATAAGTTTCTTTCTTCTGGTTACCTGTGCTAAACCTTTAACCCATCACTCTTAACTTTCTGTAAACAGTATTTCACCGAAAGTTTGGTATGCAAAACATCATGTACTTTCCGATGCCAGGACTGAAGTTTTGCCGATAAGGTATTAATTGAACTTTACAGAAAGCTCCTGACTGGTCCTATAAGGTTGATGAATCAGTCAGACTCAAGCAAAATGTGTTACGCGAAAAATGCTAAATTTGAGGTGAAATACAGTATTTTGGAAAATAATAATAATAATAATAAATGGCTTCTCCCAGAGCTTTGACCATGTCAAGAGGATTGGTGTGAAATCAGATTTTGATGCAGAAACAGTGATTTTTGCAACTTCATGCAAACTTTCATGAGTTTGACATCTGGAACAAATATGTGGGTTATTATCTTTGCAGAGACTGACCATCCCCAGCACCTGTCCTGACAGCTTTGCTGACCTGATGAGGAACTGCTGGAAGACTGAACCTAAAGAACGTCCCTCCTTCAGGCAGATACTTACCTGTGTGGAGAAGATGTTTTCTGACGGTAAAAGTCAAACTTAACATTTTACTTAAAAATTCTCTCGTCTATCAGACCACAAATATTTGGCCATGAATTCCCCAAAATAAACATCAATACAAAAATGAAGTTAGTAAAGACATTTCCACTTGCTTTTTCCTGTGATCTATCTAAAAGACTAAAGCACTTGGACTGTTTATGCTTTCCTCATTTTATATTTCATCAAACTTGTGAAAAATTGCTGTGTATTATATAAGTATTGATGTTTTGTTTTGCAGTCAGCCTACCCGACCTGACCAATTCCTTCCTGGAGCACAAGGAGATCTGGAAGTAAGTTTACTCACTATTGTTTGCAAAATTTAAGAGTGATGTCGTTGATTGGATCTTAAGACCATCCAACTTTCCAGGGCTTTCTATGCGGTCTGCAGTTGTCTCCCCCTGAGTTTGCATGCAATGTTCTTTCCTCCATAGATGCCAAAGATGTCTGTTTCCGAATTCTTTCAGTGACTTGAAGAGACAGACATAAAGATTGCACAATATTAAATGTTAATGTTTCAGTTAGTATTGCCCTCGTACTAACATTTTCAGCTTTTGAACAATCCGTAATCCTTGCCCAGGCACATGGTATAAGTTTCAAATCACCTTGTACATGTGGAAGAAAACACCTCCACTAATGTTCGGCTCAGTATTATCCCTGAAATTGCTGACAGTTTATAAAATCATTACCATTCATTCGTTTGTTCCAAACTGGCATTTATTCTGTGCGTCACGGTGTGACTTGAAAAGTTCTGTGGCTCATGGTGTTATTCAAACGATTTAACAGAAGACTACATGGTTCAGATTCTTTTCTTTAATTTGCCTGAACAGAAGAGTTGCTGGTTCAATCCCAGCCTCAGTCACTGGCTGCATTGTTGGCTTTGATTAACTTTGCTTGTTTATGTCGATGTACATGAAGGTGGAAATCACTTGATTCCACCAAAAAGGACACATTCTCATTGACAATGTAATTTACGATAATTTTTACAACTTTTTCATCCACCTCTGCAACAAATATTTTTAAACATTCTGAGAGGGCTATCTGGTGTGGAGAAATAATTAGCTCGTTTTAATTTAGTTTTAATTTTTGGTGGATAAATGGATACGCAGATGATTATTTGTCGTGACTCATTCTTGTCTATTGTTGTGGTTGTCATGGTAACCAGATAGTCATTTTCCTGTTATAGACTATATAAATAGATATGATTTCAAGTCCGAGCTATAACTCCAACTGTTTTCTGCAAAGAGTTTTAATTTTTGGTGGATACACACACGCACAGATTACGATGTGTCACAACTCACATTTATTCATTTCCATGTTTGTTATTGTTTACCAGATTGCCAATTTCCCTATATATACTATATAAATAGATACGATTTCATGTCCAGGCTATAGCTCCAACTGAGTAATCTTCATTTTTGGTGGATATATAAGAGATGATGATGTGTTGCGACATACATTTGTCCATTTCTGCAGTTGTTCAGGTTTGTTTTGGTGTATGGAGCGGTATTTTCTTAATAATTGCATGCATAAATTCCACTCAAAAAAGTTCTTTAGTGGTTGAAAAGGTTGACGATTTACAGTAGCCGAGCGTACAAGCAAAACATTTGACTACATTTAACAGTCAGAATAACCCCAAATAAACAAGGTATTTCCACATACAGTAGTCGGTCGTCTTTCTACTGATACTTGTTTAATTTTTCCCCCATTTAGACCAGACAAACACACACACACACAAACAAAAATAAGTGATCGTTTATCATAATTTGTTTCTCTTGCTTTTAGGAAAGAAATTCAGCTGACACTGGATCGCCTGAAGAAAGCTGAAAGAGACCTGAGTGCAAAAGAAAGAGAACTTCGTGAGAGAGAAGTGAAACTACAGCAACGAGAGGAAAACCTTGAACAGCAGTTTAAAGTTGTCGTTAGTATTATCTTTCTTGTAATGTACACACAAAGTACAACAATTAAATGTTCAGTTGTAGTGGTAATAAATTAGTATATAAATAGTATGTAAAGGATTGAACCTCATGCTGGAAGGCCTGACAGCAACCTGCGGATGGTTGGGGGTTTTTTTGGTGTTTTTTTTGTATCTGTTCTGTTTCCTCTCTCCATAATGCTGGGGCCATCGTATGAGTGAAATACTCTTCAGTACTGTGAAAAGCACCAATCAGGTAAATAAGTAAATGGGTTGGTGGTAACGAGCTTTAAACCTGTGCCAGATAGTTTGCATAAAGACTGATATTTGATAAAGACCAGGAACAAACCGAAATGCATTCATAGGGGGCAAGGATTGTGATGGATAAACCACAGTACAGTACTCTGGGACCGAGGGGGTTAGCATGCCAGCATGACGCAGTGACTCAGGAGCCTCCCCTGCCAATGTGGCTGCTGGGAGTTTAAGTCCAGCTCATTCTGGCTTCCTCTCCAGCTGTACGTGGGAAGGTCTGCCAGCAACCTTCGGATGGCCATAATGTTGGCCACCGCCGTATAAGTGAAATATTCTTGAGTACAGCGTAAAATATCAATCAAATGAAGTAATAGTACTCATGTACAGTGTATTGAAGTTTTCTGACTGAGCATGGTTACGGGTGTCTCATACAGGCTAGAAGAGTTCTTGTGTTCAGATTTGGGTCAATCATGACTTCACATCGGGAAGTTTTGGGATGTCTTTTGGAAGGTGCAGTAGCCTGAACTGTGCTGTGACCTGTTATTTGTTCAATGCTGTCTGGCTGTGAGAAATGTTCTAGCCTGGTCTGGGACAGATAATATGTAAAGATTCCTGGGCTTTCACAGCTCATGGGACGTGATGACAATAAGTAGTTGAAGGCAGTCATTTGCCTGTTTTGTACTGTCTAATACTCATTTAAGACCACCTTGTCTTCCACCAGTATGGTGTGTGTATCTGTTGTTATTGTAATGTTTATTAGTGCATTGCCAAAGGTCGGTTTCCTGTACCCATAAAATTTACCGCCATCATATAAGTAAAAAATTCTTGAGCATTGAACAACAGTGATATAAATAAATAAATAAATGAATTACACCGGTTGTTGTTGTAGAAGCTGGACTCATATGATGTGCAGACATGGAGGGAGGTAGATGTGGTAAGTCTGATCTCTGAAGGTAAACACAAGTATGGTAAACGATCTTAACTTTTGTCCTAAAAAAAATGTGTTTTTAGAGCCAAGTAAATGCCATCAAATAAGTGTGATATTAGTGTTAAATAATAACATATAACATGGAGTATAGCATTTACCCCAATCAAATAATAAACGAGGTAATGAAAGCACATAATACATTATAGGACATACACACTTCCATGTGGGAAAAACCGTGAAGTGCTGGCCAAATGCATGTGGTTTTCTACAGATACTTCAAAACAACAACAAGAGTTTAATCCACCTACGCAAAGGACAAACGGGGCCTCCGTGGCTCAGTTGGTTAGCGCGCTAGCGCAGCGTAATGACCCAGGAGTCTCTCACCATGCGGTCGCTGTGAGTTCAAGTCCAGCTCATGCTGGCTTCCTCTCCGGCCGTAAGTGGGAAGGTCTGCAGCAACCTGCGGATGGTCGTGGGTTTCCCCCGGGCTCTGCCCGGTTTCCGCCCACCATAATGCTGGCCGCTGTCGTATAAGTGAAATATTCTTGAGTACGGCGTAAAACACCAATCAAAAAAAAAAAAAAAAAAAAAAATCAAAGGACAAACAAAACGGTTACTATAGAAGTTTTGTGAAAACCTGCTTTGGCTCTTCTGATCAATGCGGCAGGTCCCGATAGCTCAGTTGGTACATCCTCGGCTTCGGGGTTGGTATGTCCAGGGTCAATCCTGGGTCGGGTCTCACTTAAGCTCAGTTGGTACATCCTCGGCTTCGGGGTTGGTATGTCCAGGGTCAATCCTGGGTCGGGTCTCACTTAAGCTCAGTTGGTACATCCTCGGCTTCGGGGTTTGTATGTCCAGGGTCAATCCTGGGTCGGGTCTCACTTAAGCTCAGTTGGTACATCCTCGGCTTCAGGGTTGGTATGTCCAGGGTCAATCCTGGGTCGGGTCTCACTTAAGCTCAGTTGATACATCCTCGGCTTCGGGGTTGGTATGTCCAGGGTCAATCCTGGGTCGGGTCTCACTTAAGCTCAGTTGGTACATCCTCGGCTTCGGGGATGGTATGTCCAGGGTCAATCCTGGGTCGGGTCTCACTTAAGCTCAGTTGGTACATCCTCGGCTTCGGGGTTTGTATGTCCAGGGTCTATCCTGGGTCGGGTCTCACTTAAGACCTTAAATGAAGAAGTTAGAGCTTCCTCGCTTGGTGTTCGGCATTAGGAAGATGGTTCAATGACTGCTTGTATCAGTATCAGTATAATGGCTCGGGTGGGGTGGCTTGCTTGCCTTCGGTAAGTCGTCTCAGTGAAGCAGCACTATACAAAAGAGTGGTGGAAATCTGTCCTGCAACAAGGAGGCACATGACACATGAAGGCACATGAAGGATTCCTTCGTCGTCATATGACTGAAAAACTGTACAACGTTAAACCCCAAGCACTCACTCACTCTTTTGATCATTTCAATCAATGAATCAGTCAATTTGCTTTGCAGCCAACTTTAAAATTTATATTGTGCTGTACACTTTGATTTGGTCATGTTTATTTTCTGTTCATTTTGCTAGTGCCAGTGGATTTTGCAGTTAGCTAATGGTAAGTCACTACATCCAGTGCCTTGGCTTGCTCTTCTGCATTTGTGGAATTGTTTGTTGAAATAGAAGTGACAAAGGGTGTTCCTAATTGTAACCATGTGCAGAATTATAAACAAACCCAGTCTTGATTTCTAGTAATGCCCTAACTATATATGTCACAGATTTGTCTAGTTACCAGGCAGTGATGCCTGACACTTATCTATATGCAAATGAGATGGGAAACAATTTAAAGGAAGTGCATATAATTCAGATTCCAAAATATGAAGAAAAAAAATACGAAAAAAATTTTCAGATCCGCAGATGAAAAGGTTTGGAAATTAACAGCAGAAAGAACTCCCTTGTAAATCTGCTTCAGAAAAATTCATCAAAAGCTTTCAATTTCATCTTTAAAACATCACAGGTTTATTTTGAATTTAAATTTTGAAATCACTAGATATTTGTTGTCCTGCAGATCATCCTGACCTGGCCGAGTATGCTGAACTGTTCATGAAGAACAACATCAACGGGAAGCGCTTGTTACGTATGACCCAGGCTGACCTCAAAGACATGGGCATTTCATCTGTCGGGCACATCCTTGATCTCTTTGTACGTATTTAGTTATTTATTTATTGACTTGAGTGGTGTTTCACGCAATAATATTTCACTTATACAACGGCAGCCAGCAATGTGGTGGGATGAAACCGGGGCAGAGCCCCAGAGGAATTCCACAACCATTCGCAGACTGCTGGCAGACCTTCCCATGAAGAGAAAGCCAGCAAGAGCTGGACTTGAACTCCTTGAACCACATTTGCCTGTTTCTATTTAATGATGATATTGAACTTTTAGTCTACACCCAAATAATTGCGTCCACATTATCTATGATATTGTTCAAATCTAAATATCTACTGCAAGTGTCACCACACTAGTGAAAATACTAGTTTGACTGGGATTCAATAACTAGCCTTTAAGCTCTACCAACTGAACTGTCCAGCCAGATGGCAATGGCATGCTTGGTGAGGGCCATAATTTTCATTGGACTCATCCAAAATTTCACTGTTAGAGATTCAATACAAAATAAATATTAATGTATTCCCTGATGATGGTTATAGCAATTACTTTTATAATTCCTCTGTTTTATTAGAGCTTAAAATTTTTTATCCTGAATTATGAAACATTATTGTAAATCTTTCTACATTTGTTGTGACACTTTTGAAATAAATGTAAATGTGTTGTGACTTATGATTTCAATGTGGATTTTTTAAAACTTTATAAATTTTCCTTGATTTTTTTTTTACAGACCGAAATTGAACTGCTCAAAGCACACAATTACAGGCTGTTGAATTTTCCACCTCTATCAGTGGTAAGTGAAAACCTGATAAAGTCGTAGTGTAGTGTGAATATTTCAATTATTCAAGTATATTGACCATGAGATAGCTACATGTTACCTCTACATTAGTGTTCTGACAGCATTCCCAAGGATCCTCGTCCTTCCAGCTATCCTTTTCCTTCCAGCGATCCTCGTCCTTCCAGCTATCCTTTTCCTTCCAGCGCTCCTCGTCCTTCCAGCTATCCTTTTCCTTCCCAAGGATCCTCGTCCTTCCAGCTATCCTTTTCCTTCCAGCGATCCTCGTCCTTCCAGCTATCCTTTTCCTTCCAGCGATCCTCGTCCTTCCAGCTATCCTTTTCCTTCCAGCGATCCTCGTCCTTCCAGCTATCCTTTTCCTTCCAGCGATCCTCGTCCTTCCAGCTGTCCTTTTCCTTCCAGTGATCCTCATCCTTCCAGTGATCCTCCTCCTTCCCAAGGATCCTCGTCCTTCCAGCGATGTATTTTTGACGTGCTTTATGCTCATCTTGATATTATTGCACAAATCTAACGCTGACCATGTACAATACATGTATAAATGTCCTCTTAATTCCTCAACCATTTCGTATATGAAATATCAAGCTTCAGTGCAATTTATGCACATTTTTAATTTGATTTTAGACACAAACCTACATTGGTTGGATTAGCCAGTTTCAAGGGTTCACAAAAAGTATAATTTTATCAGTGAACAGGTATTAATGCCTTCAGAATGTGATTGAGTAAACACCTGTCAGACGTATTAAAAGGTTGAAGAATTACACAATACTTATAGACATGTACAAGAGCTCTTCCGTGTTTGGTGGGAATGAAGTGTGAGATCATTGTGTCTTATGCGCCAAACACATAACTAGAATGACACATACAACGGCAATAGCATTTAAACATTTTCATGTTGTTCTGAGCAAACAAAAAGTTCTAAGATGAAAAATAGATATGCCACAGAATTTTAAGGCACTTTTTTGAGGCTGACATTTATTGAGCAGTCGTGTGATGAGTGCTTGTGTCTTCACTTCCAGATCTCCACACCGTCCAAAGTCCAGCAGATGAACTCCTATCAGTGCGTGAAAGTCACTCTCATGTTTGGTCACCACATTAGGCTGGGTGCCTCACCGCAGGTAACTCACCTTCTTACCTGAAAGGGTGGTAGGTATATATAAATGGCGAGTAGCAGCCATTTTTTGCCAAGCAACTTTGGCACAGCATCAAACACCAATGACAAAAAGCTTCATTTGAACTATGCACATGAATACATCATGTCTGTGTTGTGTGAATGTGTACAATGTATCAACACTGGGCTTTATGAAAAATTTATAAATAGTAAAAGAACTGACTGTGGGGTATACACAATTCATCAGTCAAGTAAGAATTTTGTTTTCATTTTGTTAATTAAAGAGACTAGAGTGATTCACTTCACCAATGCAGTGGACGTGTTCAAAGCCAGGTCATGCTGGCTTCCTTTCCGCTCGTACGTGGGAAGGCCTGCGAACAACCTGCAGATGGTCGTGGGTTTTCCCTGGGCTCTGCCAGGTTTCCGTGCACCGTAACGACATCCACCATGATATGAGTAAAATATTCTTGAGTATGGCGTAAAATTTCTGTGAAATAAATAAATCAAATCAAATGGTTCGTTAAAATGAGGGGTAGTCTTTGAAAATTTTGGATGCACCCAAATTATGGCCATGCACCAGAATAGACGGTACGACCATTTTAGAGTAATCTAAAAGCCTGTCAGTCTAAAGTTAGCTACTTGTAAAGAACGCAATTTTACAGGAACACAAGTGGAAGATGTATTTGGAGCTGGATGAAGATAGTGAAAGTGAAACTAACCCACTGATGTGCATCAGAGATGTGACTTTCACTCGTAGATCTCCTCCTCATGACAGCTTTAAGGTTTCTCATGTGAGTATAAAGGGCCAATCAAGTGAAACTAATGAGTGTCTGTTCATGATGTGACCTTCACCAGTAGATCTGCCCTGTGGGTCAGGAGGTTTATCAGGCACTTAACAAATGTCGGTGGTTTATTCCGGCCACTCTGTTTCTTCCACTAATAAATCTTGTGTATGGTTGAGCGCGCTAATCAAAGGAGAATAACTCAAGCGTGATCCTCCATTGTTGATGCCCTGCATATCTTTGTTGTGTATTGGACTCCATGTTTAAGGTAAATGTTTCAGTAGTGTATGCGTTGAGCTGAAGTTTTGCATCCATGTGTCTCCTATAGGCAAGCCTGAGTTTGTGTGGGGTTTGTCTATGTGTCTGTCCATCTGGCTCACATTTCCCTGCAATATCTGCTACAAATATTGTCTGATTTTTTTATAATTTTGTGAGCAGCTTAATGTTGTGGCCCCTCAGATCAAGTTCCTAAAAGTGCGATGTAAATGTGCTGAACTTGTTGCGTGTGTATTTTGGCAGCCACCTTACATTATGGAGAAGTGGTGTGTAGGGATTGGTCCTGACATGGTGATAGACTGTACCGTCTCGTACGAGGTATGTGTAAATTCTGTATTTGATCCGTTCTTCCTTTGCTCGTAAAGCTCAAGGTTCCATCAACTTTCATGAATATCAGTTAATTATTGGCTAGGACTTCTGCTGACCAGGGCTAGATTTTCCTGGAAGATGATAAGCCCTTCATCAATAAGGACATGGGCAAGTCCAGCTCATGCTGGCTTCCTCTCCGTCCGTACGTGGGAAGGTCTGTCAGCAACCTGCAGATGGTCGTAGGTTTCCCCCGGGCTCTGCGCAGTTTCCACCCACCATAATGCTGGCTGCCGTTGTATAAGTGAAATACTCTGGAGTATGGCGTAAAACACCAATCAAATAAATACATAAATCAGTAAATAAATAAGGACATGGGTTCAGTTCCACCTGGTACTAATTTATCTGCCAATTGAAACTGGAAAGAAAGCAGATTGTAGCCATGTGGTGGAAATGCTTACCTTTCAATCACTACGTGAGACAACATGTGGGTTCAATCCCACTCCTGGTCAATGAATTTTTGTTGGCCTGGCCGTGGTGGGAAGAAGCTGTTAACAGTGTGAAATATGTGAGAATACATGAGAAAGTTTGTCAGTAACTTACCACAGCTATGTGGTTTACTCCAGGCAATCCAATTTCAACCACTCATGAAACTGGCCACTGTTGCATAAACTTCTTGAGTGTGGTGTTCAACAACCATCAAATAAATACTAACTTAAATCAAGGTGTTTGTGAGGTTCTTGGTAAAGTGGCATGGTTTTCCCACCTATGCTGCATGGTTTTCTCCACTCTTTCTTTGCAGGAATACTGTGAGAGAAGTGAAATACTCTAAACTGTAAACACCAATCATATCTATAAGTAAATAGTTAACAATTTTGCAGGGTACATACCAGGTTTAGGGTATATGTATGCTGTTGGATCTAAAAGACAAATATTTAAATAAATAAATAAATAAAAGACAAATAACCAAACCAAGTCACAAACATAATATGTCTTTTACAGAGTCAACCTGACAATAATTCTAACCATTGATGTTTGTCTTCTTAGACTGACAAAGTGAAGAAACCCAAGTCCACAAAATATAGCCACAAGATTGACCCATCAGGCCAGTCATCCACTTCCCAGAGAGACGTCACCTTGACCCTCCACCCCTCCATGGGCACAAGCGATTCAGGGTTTGACACGCCCCCCTTGTCCTATCAGTCCTATCAGTCATGTCAGTCCGTCGTCAGCAGCCACAAGCCTCAGCCCCAGGGGGTGTGGGACAGACCCCAGTTTCACGTCAGTGTCCCCAGGAATAAAAGTGAGTCATTAAAACTGAGTATGATCTTCCACCGCGATAATTCTTACGGGTAAGTTTATTTGCTTTGGATTGGTGTTAAATGCCCCACTTGTCAATTTTTCACTTCCACGCCTTCAGGTTTTATGGGTGGAGAATGCTGGAGTTCACCACATAGTTTTGCCAGATATCTCCTGACAAAGCTTAAAGCTGCAGCTAAATGAACAAGACCTGGATTTGAACTTACATTCCTGTTTATCAGTTAGTTAAACAGCTGTGGTGAGAAGACCTCGTCACAATGTTACGTGCTAAGAGATTCCGCTTAGGATGCTTCTGAACCTGCTTTAAGATAACTCGCTATTTTGCATAAATGTTTGTTGGGGGTGATTTAACTGACCCTCCACAAAGGTTTACTCTAGAGTTTTTATGGGGCTTTTGATGCCGTCTCTTTTCCTTTTCTCCTTGGTTTTCTCTCAAGGTTTATATGTTTAAAATCCAAATTTTTTTCATTATTCAGACTGAAAAGAAAAAAACAAATAAATTTCCCTACTGACCTACCCTGTTTGTTCTGATAGGGTTTGGATACCTCAACAAACAGTTTGTTTGGGGTGGCCTGAATCATGTAGCATTATCTGTCATGTGGTGTCAAATCTGACTTACCAGCCCGGATAGCACAGTTGGTAGAGCGTCCGCTTCGGGGCCGGTAGATCCAGGATCAATCCTTGATCGAGTCACACCTAAGACTTTAAAAGAGGAAGTTGTAACTTCCTCGCTTGGCATTCAGCATGAAGGGGATAGTGCAACGACTGGTTGACCCGAATCAGTATAATGGCTCGGGCGGGCTGGCTTACTTGCCCTCGGTAAGTCGTCTCAGTGAAGCAGCACTAAATAAAAGAGCGGTGGAAATCCGTCCTGCAACAAGGAGGCACATTACACGTACATGCACCCTAATGATTCCTTCGTCGTCATATGACTGAAAAATTGTTGTGTACGACGTTAAACCCCAAGCACTCACTCACTCACTCACTCAAATCTGACTTAGCATATCTGTGTTTGGATTACACATCTTCCCCACTCAGGCTCATATTTTAAACTGATGCTTATTAGAACTTCGTACTTGTGATGTTCTAGATCCGAATGTGTGGTCCAGTGTTGTGATGGGGCGGAAACCCTCCGTGCCAAATATCCCTGCCTCTTTCTCTCCAAAGCCTATCCCGGGCACAGCTAAGTCACTGCCGCCTTTCCCCTGGCTCACTCACGTCATGTCAGACTCTGATATCCAATACTCCCGGAGCAACAACAACATTGGTAGCTCACAAACCCAGAAGAGCTCTGCTGCCAAGGGAGACAACCTTGCTGGCTTCTCTGACAGTGATTCTGATGGAAAGCCTCAAGATCCTCTGAACTTGAGTTATGCAGAGGTTTGCTGTAAGTGTAAGAGCTCAATGAAGCCCCAGGGTCACTCACCCAGGGCACAGGCCAGTGGTAACAAAGATGTGATGAAGACGGACGTAGACACGCGTAGGTCCAAGAGCTTTAGTCATGTTCAAGAGTCCGCCAATCACAACAGGAGAGGAAGAGGAGGAAGGCGTGGCCGTGGGAGGGGATACAGTCCTCAGTGGCAAGGTGGGCGTGGCTACCGAAATGATTGGCAGTTTGAGGGAGGTCCAAGAAGGGGGTTTGACCAGCGACAGAAGAGGGGCTCATGGAGAGGAAGAGGACAAGGGGGGCAGATCAGCGACAGGAATTTTCGTCGAAGCTTCAGTGACCAAGATGAGGCTGTTCAGCCCTCGAATGATCCGCCATACAGGAGGGTGCAGAGTGGGGGTCACACTTACCACCGTAAAGACAACAGCCTGACCGGGAGTAGTATGTCCAAGAAGTTTGCGCACTCCAATTCGCCAGTACTCCACGAGGGTCCGGAGGAAAGTAGCAGGGAGCACAGGCAGGCTAGAGGAGACGAGGTATTCGAGGATGCAAAATGGGAAAGCGTGGAAAAACGAAGACACAGGCATCGGCACTATCCTGACCAGCATAGCTACAGAGATTCTGTGGAGTCCAGAACAGAAACTGGGTCAAGGTCAGAAATAGGGTTAAGGGCAAGGACAAACTCAGGGCCTAAACCAGACCTTGGTTCAAATTCTAATTTAGGGTCAAGAACAAAGTCAGGGACAAGGTTAGGGACTGATGCGAGGGAGAATAAAACGGGAGGTGATAAAGGTCGTCAACAGTGTGCTGATAGCAAAAGTTCTTCGTAAATAAGCAAGCGGTGTTATATGGAAACATTTAGCATGTAATGTGACTATTGTACATTGGAGAGGGAGTGTGCTGGAATTTTTTACCCTTACAAGTACCCTAATTCCTCAACCTTTCCACATATGACAGAGCAACTTTCAGTGCAATTTAGGCATATTTACGATTAGATTTTGGAGACAAAACTGCATTGGTTGGATTCCGAAAAAAGTATTATTACTCTTCACGGAATAATGCCAGGGGAATATCCTTGAATAAACAGCTTGCAAACATGCGAAAAGGTTGACGAATTACAGTAAGTCATTTCTTATTAGTATATCACATGTCCAAAGTGAACAGATTTCACACAAGTTATTATCTTGCCATGTGTAGATCATCAATGAAATGTATTAAGTGAAAAGTCTTAAATTTGCCAGTTCACTGGCTGTTTGCATAAAGTAATTGCAGCCTAACTCGATCGTAACTACCATGGTGACACATGTTAAAAGCATATGTTGCAGTGGTATTTTTAAGTTACAGTCAACTTAGGCTACGATGGCTTTCTGCAATAGGCCCCTGGACATTTGATGTACAACAGCGTGCTGCTTGATTATGTTGTTTGTGTTAAACATGCAATGTTTTATTATTGCAAGTGTCTAATGTAGATATTTTAATCTGAAACATGACTGTCCTTGTCCCGATCTCCATCATTCAAGCACATGACAGGGCGGAGAGACGTGTGTGCTGTGCTAAACATGACTGTTTTTGTCCCGATCTCCATCATTCAAGTCCATGACAGGACGAACAGACGTGTGTGCTGTGGTAAACATGACTGTCCATGTTTAGGGAAAATAAGAGGTGATAAGAGGTGCATAGAGGAAGGATGGGTAAAAGAAAGAGCCTGGTTTTTAGGTTTTCTGTTTGATTGATGTTTACAAGACCTTGAAATAAGCCGTCGGGCTACCTTCTTCAGAATCCTTACTTGGTACTCAGATTTTAATAGGACAAAGGCTGTGTGCTGGTGAACTTTGAGTCACACCTCCACATGCAGTGTATTAAGCATGGTGGTTTAGTGAGGCAGCACTGTAAATAAACATGGCATTACGATGGGCCTGCTACAAGGAGAGACACGATTGTTGTTGAAGTGAACATTGAAAGGCAAAATTTACTAGAGGTCTGCAGTAGTTCTTCAGTGATGCAGATGTTTACTGGAGGTCTGCAGTAGTTCTTCAGTGATGCAGATGTTTACTGGAGGTCTCCAGTAGTTCTTCAGTGATGCAGATGTTTACTGGAGGTCTCCAGTAGTTCTTCAGGAATGCAGATGTTTACTGGAGGTCTCCAGTAGTTCTTCAGGGATGCAGATGTTTACTGGAGGTCTCCAATAGTTCTTCAGTGATGCAGATGTTTACTGGAGGTCTCCAGTAGTTCTTCAGTGATGCAGATGTTTACTGGAGGCCTCCAGTAGTTCTTCAGGGATGCAGATGTTTACTGGAGGTCTCCAGTAGTTCTTCAGTGATGCAGATGTTTACTGGAGGTCTCCAGTATTTCTTCAGGGATACAGAAGTTTGCTTGACATCAGAATATACATCTACATGTATACTGTATTTTCTTTACTTGTTGGCATGAGACATGGTGTTTATTACTTTAGCCATATTTTAAGGGCATTGCTACAATGATAAAATTAATTTTTTTTTTCATCTTTCATAACAGCCAAGTGTGAGGATTTCGGATAGCTTAATCGTCCATGGCGTAGGCATACCACTAATGACTGCCGTGCTATAGGATATTGAGAAGGGGTACATGTCATTTTTGATATTTATTCTTAATGTGCACATTTTACCTACCTGAATAGTTTTACTAGATTTTCTAGATGCCCTTTAAGTTTATTTACAATGAACTCAATTTTTAGTGATTTTCCCCGTTGGTTTCAGTGGACATCCGGGCAGCAGTACGATAAAACATTGTTGATATGCAACATTGTTGAACATTTTTTTGAAGTACAATTTCACTATTTTTTTATTTTTGATATTATTGTTTTAACCCAACACAAATTTTTCTGAAATTTCCACCATAGTTGAACTTTAACAAAATGTATTTTGAGCCAATATAAATTTTTACCTGTGCATTTTCCCCATGTAATAATAATATGTATGCGCAGATGATTTTTATTCAATAGATGCTGCACACATTGGTATGAATCCGGAATCATTTTCATGAAAGCTGTACTTACCACATCTCATTTCTTCTTCCTGTCTACATGAATTCTTATTTCCTCGACTAAGTTGTTTATTATGTCTGATTCTGATAATTCTGTTGATATTAGAAGCATGATACTTGTCCAATACCGAGTATCTAAGTTTCACCTCCAAAATTGATATTTTATTACCTTTCAAGGCGGCATTTAAAGCCCAATACTGTTTTCTTAAAATCACTGGAACGTGAACTCGGTCACCTGTCACAGCAAAACCATTTCTTTTTTTATCTTATTTTTAATAAACAGTTGGAAACCACTTATTTCTTACATGGCAAAGTTAATATTCCCTACAGTATTTTTATGTCATAAACACCCAGTCATTCCAATACATTTTTTTACGTCCTGACAACTGCTGTGCAACATTGTATCATGTGACAAGAAGTAGCAAATCAGCACCTCAGGATTTGTTAAGGGGGTTTGCATGTAGGTCTCTGAAGGTCATAGCATCTTCATGCGTTATTGTTGTAGGGAATTGGACTCACTTATCCTCGAAACCATTGGTAGTGGTTGAAATTTGTTGAAAATGACCTTATAACTGATAGGTTGCGGGTCGCCTTGCTTGCCTTCTAAGTCATATTCAGTGAAGCATCATATGACTGAAAAATTGTCAAGTACGACACTAAACCCCAAGCACTAACTCACTCACTCACTCAGCAAAGAATACATTAATCAGTTTTAATGTTAAAGAATATATATTTGAATATTAGGTTCTCTTTCTCAGCTGGCTGAAAATAACAAGTGAGATGTAAAAAGTTAACTTCATATATGTTATTGCACTGATATTTTTTATTGATGGTTTGCAATCTCTTATTGAAGGTTTTTGATTAGTATGCAAATGGTATTCATGACATACTGGATTTAGTTTTGAGCGTGTCTTCAATAAATTGTTAGCTGGTCTAACAACGTGACAGTGCTTTGCAAATTTTAATGTATTGTAATAAACCCAAGACAGTCGAAATGTACATGTTCCGTTACATTTTAGCGGCTGTTATGACCAAGTTAGACAAGGATTTGAACCAGGGTTTTAAAATGAATTAAAACTTATTAAAACTGCTTTAAGGTAGTTCATCAGAGGTGATTCACAAAAATTAACTATATTCAAAATGTCACATGGACAAATTAAGGGGAAATTGTGAAGAACGTCATGTGACGTCACATCACATCACGCCACTTGTATGAACACGTGGCTGTCAGATCGAATATTAGTATGTGCCTGAACCGGTAATTGCCGTTTCTACACGGACGGAAATTGTGGACCAAACCAAGCCGTTCTAATTTAGGCCCCTAAAATGAGAAAGAGCCGGTCCATATGGAGCCCTTTTCTCTAGTGTAAACGTGCGAGCCGTCGTCAGCCTACTAATTGTTCTAGTGTAATCACGGCTAATACTGCATATTCTGTGCCTACTGTAGCCGCACATGTGGCTGGATTGATCTTAGAGATGTAGGCCTACTGACGTATCGAGCCAACTATAAGACATAAAAAGTCTCTGCTGAACATACAGCTAATTGGAACGGTATAGTACATTGTTAAATGTTTTCATTGTTTTACTCGTTTAGCTAACACACACACACATATATATATATATACCTAGACTTGTGTATATTTATGTTCAGGTGGGAGCAGGCTTAACCCAATGCATTCCACTTACCTTCCCAAATTCATGTGCCATTTTGTTCGTCATTTCAGTGGGCATGTATCACCACTTAACATCGGCATACATTTAACCTTGATGCATTTTTGACAACGTATGTTAACATTCACACATGTTTTGAGATTGAATAGAATTTATCTTCTGGATGGCTTGTTGAAGTATTATCTTTGTAATACAATGTTTAAGACTCGTACATGTATGAAGTTGATGTACAAAACAATTACGAAAGTAAAATTGTTGCGACAGTCCTAACGATGGCTTTTTATTTTGAATCACTGTCTGAGATAAGAATGGATTGTTCCATCTCACTTCTCTATCCTGGGTAAACTGCCTCAAGAGCCCACACAGGAGCATGGACCCTCTACAAAAATTGGTGAATCAATTTTTTGTAAATTTCCCGTAAAAAAGATCGCCTTTTGTCCACGCAAAGGGACACAGAATCGATGCTGATTGGCTGACAGTGGAGATGGGATTCCCTGGGTTAAACACAGCAGCCATGATCACACTTGGATAAATTAACCATACCTAAAATTCATCTTGGGCTAGGCCTAGTCTGGGCTTGCCTATCTCCCGCACCAGCCAATCAGAATCGATTCTACATCCCTTTAACCCAGAAAACGTCATTCGAACCTTTTTTATGTTGCATAGTTTGCAATTAAACTTAAGTTTGTTATACATTTGTTTTAACATAATAAATTGTCACGTTTTCAAAATTTTAAGACCAGGGAGTTCCAAAATATAAGCGTCGAAATCAGATTTCATACACTGACAGTCCAAACGGAATTGGTCTAAATTTTTGTACTACCTGTGCCGTTCATAACTAAACTGACGACCAAAAGAAACTTTACGACTGCGTGAGTTAAATTTAACCAGCCTTTTCAGCAAATTAATACCAAATTATTGTAGGAAAACGTACGAAGCATATTCCCAGGTGCGACAAGCGTCATATACGCCCACACGAATTTGTTTTTAGACAACAGAGACAGTTGAAAAATCACGTGACCCATTTATGGCCGCAACTGCATATGTAATAAGTGTACAAAAAAGTTACACACAGTCTGCTGAACTTGCATACTGACTAAAAACCACCAAAGTAATGCCTCGATTGATTCCAGAACAACGCGAGTGGGCCATGGTATGGTATTCATGGGAGCCACCCATGCCCACATTGCAAGGATCTTCGGCAACTCGCGTGTAACTGTGTCAAACTTGAGGCAACGTTACAAACAGACAGGGCAGACATCGGACAGGCCAAGAACAGGCAGGTCTCGGGTATCTACGCCAAGAGAAGACGGGTACCTGCGCACCTTACACCTGATGAACCGCTTCCTGACAGTGATATCAATCAATGCCTTAGGTCACCGAGTCAGTCGGCAGATCGTGTCCAGGAGACGCATGGCTCACGGAATTAGGGCCTATCGACCATTCAGAGGGCAGTTGTTGACAGCCGAACATCGTCGCCAGTGGTTGCGATGGGCTCGCATTGTACGCCATTGGCAGCGATGTGATTGGCAACGTGTTGTTTTCACGGATGAAAGCCGTTTCTGCCTGTTCCGAGCCGATGGCAGACAACGAGTTTACCGTCGAAAAAGCGAACGATCATGCACCCAGGAGTTGGTACCGTTTGGGGGCGGCAGCGTGATGGTGTGGGGTGGAATTTGTGGAGAGAAACTTACGACACTGGTCATCATCAACGGGAACCTAACAGCTCAACGTTACGTGGATGAAATTCTACGTCCTGTTGTCCTGCCATTCCTTCAACAGCAGCCACGTGGTGTCCTGTACCAGCATAACAACGCCAGGCCCCATACAGCTCAAGTTGTACAGAACTTCCTGGACGCCAACAACGTCAAGGTCTTGCCGTGGCCTGCACATTCCCCAAATATGTCCCCCATAGAACACCTTTGGGATATCATGGGTCGTCGAGTAAGACAACGGCCACACCTTGAAGCCAACCGACAAGAACTGGCGATCACTCTCCAAGGTGAATGGCAAAGAAATCCCACGTCATCTCATCAGACGACCGACTTTTTCCTTGCGTTAGAGAGGTTTTGCATGCATTGATGCAAGGGGTGGTCACACGCTATATTCATTGGTTTTGATATTGACTGATTTTAAAAATAATCAACTTTTTGTATACTCTACCCATTGATAACCAAGATGGAATGGTTATTTTTCTATCCCGGCTCTGTTTCTTCACTTGTTAAATGATTTGAGGGCTGCTTTGTCCGTTCTTACTCAAGATTTTCAATATCTAAAGTGATTGGTCTTTTCAATGTATTAAACTTCAATCATCCTTTTTTTTTTTTTTTTTTTTGCTTTGGCAGAATAAATTGATTTGAACTCTTTGTAAAGTTTCTTTTGGACGTCAGTTTATATATAGATCTTGGGTCAAATCCATTTCTCAATGCAAAGTCTGTACGACCATTCAGTAAATGTCACGATTGTCCACGTGGTATGGACAGTTCAGAAAGGCCGGAGTATTCAGTAAATGTCATGACTGTACACGTGGTATGGACAGTTCAGAAAGGCCGAAGTATTCAGTAAATGTCATGATTGACCACGTGGTATGGACAGTTCAGAAAGGCCGAAGTATTCAGTCGGATTCGACTAGTCCAAGGAAAATATGATACGATTGTAACATTCGACAAATCGTGTCGTCTGAACATGGCTTATTAAATAAACTTGTACTATTCCACGTGTCGAATTCGATCTGTCGATACGACAAATTGCGCCGTGTGAACGCGGATTTAGACTAAGACGATTACAGCCAGGATAGACGAAACCCAATGTATATACGCAATACACAAGTATTATAACTCTGAAAAGCGAAATTCTCTTGTAATGACGGTAAACACAGAATGCAGAAATGTCGAGTCAAAATGACTTTCGACTTTCAGAGTTATTTCTAATCTCCACAAGCAGCGATAAATCCTTCTGGTAAGATCGTCCACTCCGAGAATATCGATTCGGGAAACAACGCTTACAACATCAACAACTCGCAACTCCAAAAACAGGTCCGATCACCTCAGTTGGCCACAGACCCTATTATTTTCCATAAGCGACAATGTTAACGTTTAGCGCAGTAGCTCAGTCCCAAACATTCCGTGGACAATAGTACCAGCCCCAATAGTACAGTTGGTAGAGCGTCCGCTTCGGGAGTGGTAGATCCAAGGTCAATCCTGGGTCGAGTCACACGTAAGACCTTAAAGAGGAAGTTGTAACCTCCTCGCTTGGCGTTCAGCATGAAGGGGATAGTGCAACGACTGGTTGACCCGTATCAGTGTAATGGCCTACACTGGCCTACTGGCCTACCGTAAGGCGTCTCAGTGAAGCAGCACTAGATAAAAGAGCAGTGGAAATCCGTCCAGCAACAAGGAGGCACATTACATGCGCTCTAAAGATTCCTTCGTCGTCATATGACTGATAAATTGTTTAGTACGACGTTAAACCCCAAGCACTCGCTCACTCTCTCCGTGCCCAATAAGCTTTGGTGCACACCTGGAGCAGCCTGTGAGTAAGAATCAATAAAAGTCTTGACATAGGTTGACCGTTAAAATCTGGACCTTTCTATGCCGGCAGATGTGACGGGTGCCTAGCAATGCCAAGGGGACGTCACTCGCAGCCTCATCATCACCTGTTTCCTCTCTCGCTCACTCTCTCCGTGCCCAATAAGCTTTGGTGCACACCTGGAGCAGCCTGTGAGTAAGAATCAATAAAAGTTGACATAGGTTGACCGTTAAAATCTGGACCTTTCTATGCCGGCAGATGGGACGGGTGCCTAGCAATGCCAAGGGGACGTCACTCGCAGCCTCATCATCACCTGTTTCCCTGTGTCCTCTCGCCCAGAATTTTAAACTTTCATTATTAAAAAAAAAGACTTTACACCCTAAAATACACAGAATTACATTCGTCCCTCCCGAAAAACGGAAGTTGTAATAGAGGTCTGTGTCCAGTGCCTACACTGAACATCCGCCGTAACCACTCGGCCATCACAGCTGTGATAAAAACAGCGCCTAAATATCCATTACTCTCAAGTATTGACCAGAGATTAGTTCATTTCTTTTAACTAGTTGCTACTTCATTTCTGCTGACAGCCGCTTGGATGTTTATGATAAATGTGATTTACTTTAATGTGATTTTATCAAAAATCATCTTCTATGTGCGTGTTCAAGGTAAATTAACCTCGTGAAAGTTGCAAAAAAAAGTTATTTTTCCATAAAATATTTCCTTGCTGGTGAGAATGGAACAAAGCCAGGAAAGTTTCCCAAGGCACATTTCAGCCTGTGAGCTTGCAAGAAATAAGAATTTAAAAATTATGTTTTACAAAAAATATGTTTTAGAAAACATTCTTCCGCTGCGAGTAAGGTTAGAAACTGCGTGGGAATTACCCATTGGATTTCGAGTCCAACACATTAACCACTTAGCCATCACATCTCTTTAAAAGACAACGCCCAACTATTCATTACTCTCGAGCATTGATCAGAGCTTAGGTAATTTTACTTGGCTAAATGCCAGCTAATTTCTCTTGACAACCGCATTGTATGCAAGAAAAATGATCTTGTGATGTCTAAATTTAGAGTAGTTTAAAGATGCAAAGCACCAAGTCCAAAACGGGAAGTAGTGGAATTTGCAAAAGACCAAATGAAAAAGAATCGCTGCGAGCAGGGTTCGAAACTGCGAGAAATAAAGTGAAAATTCAAAGTAAAGATATTCCGTGAAAGTTGCAAAAAAGTTATTTTTGAATAAAATATTATCTGGGTTGAGAGAATGAAGCAAGGCTGGGAAAATTTCCGTAACTATATCTCAGTCCGTTAGCCTGCAAGAAAAAAGAATTTAAAAAATATGTTTTACAAAACCTTCCACCGCTGCGAGGAGGATTCGAACTTGGGCTGGCGTTGCCCATTGGATTTCGAGTCGGTCGATCAATCAAAATTTTGGACATGTTATCTTTAACCTGGTACTCCGATCTTTAAAAGTATAAATGCCATGTAGGACGATAAAGAAGGATATGTAGGCTTACAAGGTAAAACCGACAAGACACGCATGACTAACTTTTCGCACAACAGATCGACTTGAACCAAGCTTCAGATGCAAACAACTCGTGGCCATAATTAAGACGCATAGCACAGAGAGAAAACCAGAGTAGCGACCACAGTGCGATAGACGTACAGCACAGAGTGTAAAAACAGAGCATCGACGACAGTGTGATAGACGTACAGCATAGAGAGTAAAACCATAGCAGCGACGACAGCGTGAAAGACGTACAGCATAGAGTGTAAAACCAGAGTAGCGACGACAGCGTGATAGACGTACAGCATAGAGTGTAAAACCAGAGTAGCGACGACAGTGCGATAGACGTACAGCATAGAGTGTAAAACCAGAACAGCGACGACAGTGCGATAGACGTACAGCATAGAGAGTAAAACCACAGCAGTGACGACAGCGTGATAGACGTACAACATAGAGTGTAAAACCAGAGTAGCGACGACAGCGTGATAGACGTACAGCATAGAGTGTAAAACCAGAGTAGCGACGACAGTGCGATAGATGTACAGCATAGAGTGTAAAACCAGAGTAGCGACGACAGTGCGATAGATGTACAGCATACAGTGTAAAAACAGAGCAGCGACGACAGTATGATAGACGTGCAGCATAGAGAGAAAAAGCAGAGTAGCGACGACAGCGTGATAGATGTACAGCATAGAGTGTAAAACCAGAGTAGCGTCGACAGTGTGATAGACGTGCAGCACAGGGAGAAAAACCAGGGCAGCGACCACAGTGTGATAGATATACAGCATAGGGAGAAAAACCAGAGTAGAGATGACAGTATGGTACACGTACAGCATATAGAGCAAAACCAGAGCAGCGACGACAGCGTGATCACACGTAACCGGTAAAATACGGCCTCTTGTCAGTTTATGTGAGTTAGAGTTTTATTCTAATTTCATTTAAATGCATAAATAATAGCAAATTGCACGCCCCCAATTACCATGGCTGAAGCAGAATTAGGTAAAAAAAAAACAGTGATGTTAATTGCAATTTATTAGACGTCTCTGGTCTAGAAATCAGTCGTTCTGCCTGTCCATCGGTCAATCAGAATGTTTGACATCTTATCTTTGAACCTGGTCCTCCGATCTTTAAACATTTGTCATTCGCTTAACGTTTGACCTGAGCGGAAGACTACACGAAATCCTGTACGAGGAGAGAGGCAGTTACAGTGCCAATATAATCCGACCGACCCCGATGTAATCCAGGACAAAAGCCCCGGCGGACAAAAACCCCGCGAAAAAAAACCTCGCGGACAGGAACCTCGCGGACAAAATCCCCGACGGGCAAAATTCCCATCGTCTTAAATAATATCGTCTTGTAGCTTCTACCAACATGCTCAGTTTGACTGGTTGAAATGTTTCAGCATGGCAGACTGGTTATAGCTTACTATGATTCACAGTATCAACTCGTGCATGCCATAACGTATTCAATTTGAGTCGGTTTACAGGCATCGTATGCAGTTTTATTTGTTTTCTGTAACAGATGTATTTGAAAATATAGATTATTTAGACATTTTTTTCATCTTATTTTAGTTTATGAGAAAAATATTGTTTTCGAATACGAAGCCTCTGCGTAGTTTCTATTTTATAAGTATAAAATGGATGTATATGTATAATACAAATTATTCGTAATCATAAATTCCAAAAAATTAAATACAAATTTTGTTGAGCAGCCAGTTTTGCCTGCAAAAGTTGACAAATTAACAAAACGTAAAATTGTCGAAACCCAACAGTAAATTATCGTGTAATGTGCCTCCTTTTTGCAGGACTATAAGGACTCCTTCGTCGTCATATGATTGAAAAATTGCTAAGTACGATGTTAAACCCCAAGCACTCACTCACCCACTCCAACATAATTGGAAGGAGGGACCGGTTGTGTCAGTTGTTTGGATCGCAGATACCCTTGTTTGGTGGCCTGATCACTGGAATGTGATTAGTAGTGTAAACGAATATGCGATTGTCTGTCTGTCTAATTTTGGAGTGTCTGTATGAAGTCAATTATTGGTTAAACACGCACCTTTGTTATCCAAAAACATATATTTATTTATTTTATTGGTGTATTACGCCATACTCAAGAATATTTCACTAATACGATGCCGGCCAATGTTATTTGCGGAGGAATCCAGACAGAGCCCGAAGGAAACCCATCACCATCAGCGGGCTCCCAGAAGATCTTCAAAAGGAGAATATTTATTTATTTATTTATTTGATTGGTGTTTTACACCATACTCAAGAATATTTCACTTATACGACGGCGGTCAGCATTATGGTGGGAGGAAACCGGGCAGAGCCCGGGGGAAACCCACGATCATCCGCAGGTTGCTGTCAGACCTTCCCACGTACAACCGGAGAGGAAGCCAGCATGAGCTGGACTTGAACTCACAGCGACCGCACTGGTGAGAGATTCCTGGGTCATTACGCTGCGCTAGCGCGCTAACCAACTGAGCCACGGAGGCCCCCGCCAAAAGGAGAATAGAAAGATGGAGAACCATTATATAATAGCATTTATTCTTGATCATTTAAGCAACGGTTTACATGACCATGCTGGGGCTTCCGTGGCTCAGTTGGTTAGCGCGCTAGTGCAGCGTATCGACCCAGGAGCCTCTCACTAATGCGGTCGATGTGAGCTCATGCTGGCTTCCTCTCCGGCCGTACGTGGGAAGGTCTGTCAGCAACCTGCGGATGGTCGTGGGTTTCGTCCGGGCTCTGCCCGGTTTCCTCCAACCATAATGCTGGCCGCCGTCGTATAAGTGAAATATTCTTGACTAGGACGTAAAACACCAATCATATATATAAATAAATGAATAAGTAAATAAATAAACAAAATATGCAAAATGCAAAATCATGTCACGAGTTTATGCACCAACAAAGAGTGGGGACCACTTTCAGAAACCAAACGTTTTCCTAAAAGACGTTGTCTAGGTTAAATTGCCATAAGGCGACGTCATTTACGAGAAAAGTTAAAAAGAACTGATTTACGAAGTTTTGTGGAAGAGGGCCCTGGCCTACACAATTCCGTTAAAAGCTTAAGGGAGCTGGGAGACGAAATATCCGTGAGATTTTTCGCTTAACGGATGTAGGCCCATCATAAGCAGAAGAACGGCATCCGCCATCTCTCTTAAAATGATATTTTTATTCAAAGAATGTTGGTCCAATACATGATATTTCCAACGTACAAATGATGACCGATGAGAGAAATACATGGTAACTGCGTAAAGACTTTATAGCGCCGAAAACCGTCAGAAAATGCCACGTACAACGCACTGTGAATATGCGTGTCCTTTCATGATACCACCATTATTGTGTTTCTTCTTTCACAAAACAAACATCTCAATTGTTTTAACTATTCGAAATGAAAATTAGTCTCTAGATATTCTGAGTTGTTTCGGATATACCCTAATTCCAACATTACATGCATTGTCCACACACTCTACATTTAGCGTCCCGGAAGCTAGCCTACATGGAATGATCAAACTGCAGATGTTGTTGTTGTAGCAGCTGGGCGGAGTTGATCACCATGAGTCTGTCGTACACGTCCTTTAAGCGTCCCATCAGGGTGAGGGTTTTCCCTCTCTCCTCCTGTAGGGCCCGGATTATCTCAGCCTTCTCCATCCTGAGTCCGTGGATCTCTTGCTCCAGGGTAGGGATCTTGAGCTGTAAGGAGGACAGGATTTGGTTCTTCCCTACAAGTTCCCGTCTCAGCTTCTCCACTGTTCCAATAAAACACACTCGCCATGTTTACACTGAACATGGAACAGTAATATATTATAGTGACCAATATTTAGACAAGGTTTAGACGCTGGGACCACTTTCACAAAACTTCGTAAGTCGTATTTGTCGTAACTTTTTTTCGACGTTTTTTACGTCATCGTGCCATAAGACGTCATTTACGAGAAGCGTTACGAAAGATTGATTTACGAAGTTTGTGAAAGTGGCCAGCAATGGACAGACACACCATCATTCTGCAAAACTCTCGTGTGTCAAGGACTAGTTCCAAGGTCAGCTGAGTTATCCTTATTTAGAGTTCACTATTACTTCCACTGACTTGTACAACTCGAACCCTTCCACTTATTTGGTATACACTGATTCTCTAAGTCATCCAAAGTGCAGAAACGTCAAAGCCTGCATCGATAACCATTTTTAACAGTAATTCAAGCGGTTTAAAATTTTTAATAGACCAAGTCGAAGCAACGTTCACCATGCTTTATATTCGACTTTCCTCCAAGATGTAGTAAGGAACGCGTTGACTATTTGATAGATAGACTCTGACAACGAAATCAAATGGTCCCAAGAGCAACCTTATATTTCAAATGAAAAAAAACAAGTATAAGAAGGCCTATACAAAACAAATTCTCAACGAAAGGTTGCGTAGGAAGAAATCTTCGAACGACCGCATGCGCGTTCCTTTAGCTTGGCGGAAGTTCGTAATTAAAACACGATCGACTGCTCGATTCGTAAGTTTAAACGAAAGACATATTACCAGGACATGTACTAGTGTAATCCTATTTCTCTCCGAAAGTGAACTACCATAGTGTCCTAGATGAAGTCATGCCATTCCAAGTGTCCAATATAACACCATATCGAGGTCTGGAGTTTGGGTACTATTAAAAGTGTTTGGAGTTTGGGTGCTATGAAAGGTGCTTGTAGTGTGGACGCCATCAAAGACGCTCCAATACTTACATTCTCGGGCGTATCTGAGCCGAAGCCGACTACGCCGAGTGTGGAAGCGTCTTGTCTCAGTCTGAAGCTGTCTCCGAATGTTGATCCTCAAAATGTCCGAGAACAAAACAGTTTGAGTGTGAGCTTCGCCGGTTGGGGGCGTTGCTGATACACCGCCGTCTACCACTGACGGCACTTGTGAAACTCCGCTGTCAGGCGCTTGTGCATGCTCCCCGTGTACGCCATTAAAATCTATACTAGGTTTATTCCTCGACTGAAGTGCTGAACTGTCAGCGTTTTGACTCTTACCCTTTTCCTCGGACCTCGACGAAATAGGCTCACGAAGACAGTCTGACGAAGCGTGGCCATACATAGAACAGTTGTGACAATTGAGATTTTGGTCCATGGAATTACCTGTGACTATTGAACTACAGTCGTTTGAAGGTTCGTTGTAAGCAGATGGTTTATCTGGTTCTCTCGTTACATCCTCGGCAATATGACCGTCTTCTGGGCTTTTGTTTTGCTGGAAATTGCCTGCATGGCTAACATCGGCTTGCCTTACCCGCTCTTCCGGTTCCCGCCAAACCTTGCCGAATGCCGGTATTTCCAATCTGCTGGTGACGGTCTCGGAGGATGCCACTCGTACTCGTGGCGCGACTCTGGGGCTTCTCTTGGCCTTAGTCGCTGACAAACTCTGTTGGCCGTTTTGTGTTTTGATGTGCTTGAAATTTGGTGATTGTTTCTTCAAGACGGATGCGTGTCTTTCGCCCCCCTTTGGTGCCCCATCCACAGCTTGGGACACATGCTCCTTAACTTGTGCTCCAGGAGAAGTATCGCCAGCCGGTTTTGCTGTCGCCAAATCTGCCTCCAGGTTTGAATCTTCCACATTTGTCTCAGCATCGGATAAATCTGGCCATTCGTTATCATCCGTTGTTGATCCGGAAAAATCTCTCGTTTTAACAAACGGCTGTCGCACGGTTCGTTGAAAAATTCCATTGATATTCGTTGTTTCGTCTTCGTCAGTTTGTACGCCTTGACTCAATGTTGTCCCTCCATAATACTGACTGGGGTATACGTTTGGAGTAGCAAACTCTCCTCCATTGTATTCCGCGTCGGTGTGTTCTACATTTGCTTCGGATTCTGTTTGGATCAGCCCCGAGCCCATTTTAAATTCTGACAGGCGTAGATCCACCGAATTCGTCCGAGTTTCACTGTGGGATAGCTGTGTTCGAAACTCTCCATGGTCTAGCTCTGAACACGACTGACTATCCCTCTGGCACAGGTAATTTGTTTGACGATCTGTCTGAGCTAGCTCTGAACGTACGTTTAGTAGATGATCCCTATGGTTTTCTTCAGCTCTTTGATGTTCTCTCTTGGCTAGTTCTGAAGACGACTGAAGATGGTGGTGGCCCAGATCATCCGTTTGACGTTCTCTCTGGTTTAATTCTGAACATAATAGACGAAGCCTATGGCCTAAGTCATTCGTTTGATGGTCTCTCTGGGTTAGTTCTGAGTACGATTGATATTCTCTCTGGCCTAGTTCATTCGTTTGACGTTCTCTATGGGCTAGTTCGGAACACGAATGACGATGTCTCTGGCCCAGGTCATTCGTCTGACGTTCTCTATGGGCAAGCTCTAAGCACGAGAGGTGTTCTCTTTGGCCTACATGTAGGTCATTCGTGTGTCCCTCTCTGTGGGTTAGCTCTGACAACGACTGGTGTTCTCTCTGACCTAGGTCATTCGTTTCATGTTCTGTTTCACCTGGCTGGGGGAACAGTTGGTGTTCTTTGTGGGTTACCTTTAAGCTCAATCGTCGTTCTTCGTGGACGCTCTCTTGGTTCGTCTTGTAATGTAAATGACTGGACCAGGGGCACGTTTGACCCTCCGTCTGTGTATATGTGGCCTGGTTTGTACTCGACGTTTGTGAAGACACTGTAAACAGAAATCCTGCGTACAGAATCACATGATGCATTACTTTACAGGCATAAAATGCTTTTGGTAATACCTGTCAATGGTCGTACGTTCGCACTGTCAAAAGCGGCAACATCTTTTTTTATCAACACAAAACCGGACAATTTGTGTTCCATGTACATGCAGGTTGATATCCAGGGTACACTCGACAAACCCCGGCGGAAACCCACCGGTTGCTGTCAGACCTTACCACGCACGGTCGGAGAGAAACCGTATTTATATGTACTGATATGTACATATGTACTGTAATACATATGTACTGATATTATATGTACTGTAATAGCACAAATTTTGTGCTATATATATAAGCATTTGCGGCCATAAGGCAAGAAGGTCATGATCTGTATATTTTTCATGGCTACCATTGTTGATTCATGTGTACCCGTTAAACATTTTTCATGGTTACCATTGTTGATAAATGTATACCGGTTTAACATTTTTATGGTTACCATTGTTGATACATGTTTTCCGGTTTAACATGCACGGTTACAATGGCTGCTTGTAATATAAATCTGTTAATATTTAAGTCTGTTGATTGAGTAATGTATAGGCTTTAACATAATATCGTGTCACATTCAACATAATACCGTGGTAGCCAAATAGAATCTTTATGTTGAATTACTAGAATATGAGCGCTATATTTATTAACAGAATGTGTAATCAGTAGCACTATATACAGAAATGCGTTTTAGCATCACTCGGACAAAAGTTAAATTTAACAGATTATTTCTGTAGAGAGTGGACATTTTTCTGTATTTGTGATTTTATTAGATATTTTTGATGCCACTCAACTGTTACCTGTTGCGACTGGTTTCTTGTCCAAAAAGCCGGAGAGACCGACAGCTGTCACAAGAGCCAGAAATGCTGTGGGGATCTGAGAACATAAACAATGACGTCACAGTCAGCTCTCGCAATGAAACAATGTATAAGAAGGATAAAAATTCTAAACAAAAGTAAATGGTCACTATTGGAGCCTAAATCCACAATACTCTCAAAAAATAATCCGTTAAATTTAACAGAAAGTCTTTTGTCTGAGTCATTCTAGAATGTATTCCGCTATTGTAGCAGATTATTCCGTTACAATATCACACACATATTTTATTAATTCAAGACAAATATTCCATCACACTAACAAGATATTATGTTTTATACGGCAGAATATCGTGTTATGATAACAGAATACATTCTAGTATTAGTCAGACAATAGATTTTCTGTTAATATAAAAAGATTTTTAAGTGTGGCTAACTACGTGAAGTTCATCCATTACTAATGACATTAGCTGTAGTCTGTATCCCACATCCATTGTCTACATATACTGAGAAACGGAACAATATAGATTTCAAATTTTAATAGAACTATTCATCCATATTCATCAGTACCCAACACAGGCGCACTGACTAGTGTGTTCTTGGCTAATCAACTTTAATGCGTTCTCATGAATATGAAATATGAAAGCCTACAGTACATCAGAGAAGAAAATTAACAATAACAGCGACGACAGAATGATAGTTGGTAAACGGTCACACGTAATGGATGTAATTCGACCCTTTGTCAATTTAGACTCAGCCTGTCTGTACTCTTGAAGCTAACCCCAGGTATATGCATGATTTCTCACCTCAGGCCAGTAGTTACACAGTACGATATATAGCGCCAAGAGAACGACCCCGCATGCGCATTGACCACCGAAGGTCGCCCCATCCACTACTTTGGGTGGCGAGGTGAGTCTGGCGGGGAAAGAATGGAGAAATAGTTAAAGGAGAAGAAAATGTAAATATCAAACAAATACCAATGAAAAGAGTATGCATTTCCTCGCAGGTGTATGCCATAAAAAAATTCTAATATGTACCTCAAGTTGATAAATTATAAGTAAAGTCAGCGCCAAAAGTCGTTGTAGGCGACTCCATCTTGCCTAAGAACTAGCCCTAAAGACTTCTGTGTTGAAAATTCTTCTGTGTAGGAAAATTGCCGTCGAAAACCGCCGAAGTGCTGTACATTTCCGGTAGAACTCTTCCTCCCAGAAGGTATCGAACAGTATAGTTCGTTTTCCGCTTGACGATCGGGAAACCGGAATGTTGGACGTAGGTTCCGAGTTTACACCAACAAGCCTCTCGAACAACGACTCTCATTGGCTGAGAGGCAACACACCCCCAGCATAAATTACAGGGTGTTAAAGATGGAGGACGCGATGGACTACCGACCTTTGCCAGGTACCTCACCCGCTGACCTAAATCCTTATAAACATCAAAAGCGGGACTCAAACACGCGACCTCGTTGGCCAAGAGCCTGACCGTTGCAGAGAGCTATACGGGGCCCATAGAAAAAATCGTTTTTTATACAGGCAACATCTCCTGTACCATTTCCCAAACGACAAAAAGATATAAATCTATGTTTGCTATTATCTGTATATTGTATAGAGGTTAGTTGTAGAATAACCGCAGCTACTGGGAAAAGCCTGTCTGTACAATACATCACATATACATGTATATCAACAACAACAACTTCAAGGCCGCCATTTGCAAACCGTTGAGCCTGCCCGTACATTTTTTCTGACTTACTCTGTCGATATCGGTACCGGTGCTTCACAAGTCGGCCATCTTGTTTCGTTCAATCTGGCCCCGATAGGCGATACGTCTCCCTCTATCTCGCCCTGGGGCATATTTGTACGGCTAAACTTTAGTCATGCTTCTGTAACCATTTTGAACATAGCATCCGCCAAATTTGTCCCGATCAGCGTCTTCTGTGACGTTTCATGACGCTTTGCGAACAATTATGACGTCTGGAACTATGCCGACATTTCGTGCGAGATATGTCATCAGTTTGAAAGTTTGATGTTGACGTGACGTCACAAAACGTATCAACATCCCATGGTTATGGCATTTTTACGTCACAATCTTGGGTTAATAATCATAACGGCCCTTTCATGAAGACGTGAAAAGACATGTCCAAACTGTCAACCAAGAATATACATTTAAGCAATCATAGTCATGATCTGAATTGTTAATGTCATTGTCTACCGGAAGAATACCTCCTAGTAGCCCGGTCTAGCTACAGCAACGTTCTATACCGCTTCGACAGTAACGCAAAGTCAGAGTGAGAAATAGAGAATATTGCTCAGTGAAGGTTGAATACCATATATGTTGTTCTCGTGAGTTATCATTACTACCTTTCACGAGAACAATATTTATACTATTCAGCCTTCACTGTGCAATATTCTACTTATTATTTATATCCTGACATTTTCTCTACATGGATATAAATGCGTATCAGTTTATCTGTTGCATCCGTGAAAAAAATAAACAATGTGCCATCTTCGTCGTATTTCTGATTTCATTCATACGCGCTGGAATTTCGTTCAAGTCCGCGCTCACAAAACCTTTTTGCAGTTGTAAACGCTGTCTGTAAGTAATTAGACATTCCACCAGGGTGCTTAATGCTAATGCAATATAGGTATTTACGTAAATTATGCAAATGAATAGTTTTTTACCTCTTTTTTGGTGAACTATATATTGCACGGAAGTGCAGGGCCTTGTGATGCGGTCCACGAAGATTTCACGGCGGACGTGAAATCCAGACGTGAATGTAGCAGACGGCATGTACAAAAGTAGTTCCGGCAAGGTCAACTGTGGGTCATGGGTGAAGGTCTCCAGCAGTGTAATAGCAAAATATAATAAAAAAAAAGTGATATCTAACTTGTAAAGATATCATTTTTATCAGTGAAGGAAATACTGGGATTTCACTGATATATAAATAATAACACCTTTTACGTCATAGATTAAACCACATCGCGCAACATGATTGACGTCGCGCAACAAAAGACAAGTTTCACTTGGCCGCAGCGCTGCCTATTGCGAGAATGGAATCAGGAGGCTGGATATTTTTTAATCAGGTGAGGTGGCGCTAGTGGGAAGCAAGACCTCAAACCATTCTTACATCAAAAGTGAATTATAGCGCAACGTCTACAATATTACAATGTATCAGTTTCTATTGTAGCGTCGTACTGTCTTTAATGTGACGTCGGATGTTCCCTGCTCAGCTCATCGTGATAAAATGACGTCACTAGCGACCTTTACGGTTAGAAGAAACAAGTTCAACTAGTAACCTGTAACTTCATTCTAGAATAGATAAACTAATGCTAGATAGAATACTCTGATGTCCTGCTGCCGAACGTTTGACAGGTTACCATGGACAGTAACGTTGTCACAAGAAGTGAGATTAGAGTCTATACATGGTATTGCATTCATGTGTGGACATCTGCAACGAAAATTAAGGGGCGGGGCCTGTATTAAGTGAACAGACCATTTAAAGTGATTTTATCTGCGGATTCCAAATATCGTTTTATTTGTGTTATGACACTTTTTACACTTTACGGTGGGTGAGTCTCTACGGTGAACTATGTGGACAACACTCAAGCTTTGATGATTTCCTGTTTCTGTCTAAAGCCATGTTGTATACAAAACTCCATCCAAATCTGTCAATAACTTTTCCCGTAAAGCTGCTGACAGACAGATAGCACACAGACAAATATAAACTACTAAAACATAAACCTCCCGGCTTCCAGTCCAGCTCATGCTGGCTTCCTCTCCAGGTGTACGTGGGAAGGTCTGCCAGCATCATGGGGATGGTCGTCCGTTTCCCCCTGGGCTCTGCCCGGTTTCCTCCCACCATAATGCTGACGGGAGAGAACAATTGGATATTTCTGCACAATGCGTGAATACACCAAAGTAATATAGTATTTACAATGCTTTTAGCAAACTGAAATATTTGATGCACTGAGAATTTAATGGAACTCCTCACCTCACCCCACCGCGCTAAGATTTAAGTGTTTCTGAGTGTATGTGCATTTATTTAAACAAATAACCCCTCAATCTCGTATAATGGAGGAGTTCCGAATTCGAACTCTTTTGTCGGTAAAGGTAAAACAGACATACTCTACATGTGATTTGTGAAAAAAACTCTCCTATTCAGATCTATTAAGGTGAGGAAAGTTCAGAGGAAAGAGTGCGAAAAGTTATTCCTAATGTGGTCTTCAATACTTTTTCTGATTTTTCCTTCAGGTGAAAAAGACGCTTGAAAAATATTTTTGTATGGTGGGTATTTATGACCACCTTTTGGTATTCAATGTCATAAATGAGGATGTAACACAGGTTTAATAAATATGCTCTAGAATTTGGTCTTTTCAGCTAGCAAATGTATTAAACCTTAATTTGGATCATATTATTTTTTTAATATGTTCATAAATATTATCATAAGTTAGATAAAATGCATATGTTTCGAACAAATTTACATTCAAATGAATGTATTAGACAAGCATGACATCCTTATTTAGAACATTATTATGCAACAACGATAAATACCAAAAGTTGGTTCCAAAAACCCATCATACACAAATATTTTCAAATATCCTTTTCTTTTGAAAAAAAAATATTAAAGATAATATTTGCAAATAAGTTTTGATGCTCCTTTATCTGATTTTGGCATCATTTTTGTGTTTTCTTCTCCTTTAACCTCCATATAGCAACTTATATATATGCACAGTTTTCTGCTGACTAAGACAGCAATTCGAAATCACTTGATATATCGCATATTAAGCAATTCTGGTATTCAGGCCAGGCACAATATTTATTTAATTCGCAGTCTTTCTTGTTGTCATCACTACATTTATACAGATTCTAACTTGGGCTTTTGGTGTTGGATCCCATTCTTGAGCATGTTGTCCGACAGTTCAAAACACGCAAGCCTATATATACATTCAACTTTAAATTTCACGATTGAAGTACACAAACATTGCAGCTTTTCGTCAGAAAATGATGTATTTTAGTCTGCCACCAATCAAAACCATTCTGCTAACTGAATATGCAGAAAAACAATGAAAATAAAAATCTAGTCTTGAGTATAACTCGACTGGGATTCGAACCAGGGGCCTTTACGACGTGTATGCCCTATCATTTTGGCTATCAAATGGGCTAAGTGACCATAACGCCATTCCTCTGGCAGTTATAAATGAAAACACAAGCAATAATCGAATTAAAACAGCAACTATTTATTCCGTAAAGAATAATCTAAAAATATAACGTGTCTTTTGACTAAATATTGTATATTCATATATAACTTTGGTCAATGGCACAATTAAACGAGACAATAATAAAAACAGAATATGAGCGATAAACTGATCTGCACACAGATTAAAAATGAAATGAAGGTTTCCCCAGTTTGAGCATAGTAACAGATGCCCAATTTTGAGCAAAACGGCTAAAATGTACTAATATCATGAATGGGGTAAACATTTCCTCAAATTTGAGCGTACTGTTACGTGTGAAGTGAACAAGAGTTTGTACTGGAGTAAATGTTTCCACAAATTTAAGCGCAGAGAACAGCTGTACATACAATTTGTAAATTTCTTTGGTCACGTGATATGATGGCTGGAATAATACCTCGGGCTGCTTCATATATGGAGATATTCTTCCGCAAATGACGCCATTTGAATTTTCACACAGAACCACAGCACGGACAGCGTGTATTGCAAGAAATATCTCCGCAAGTTTTACGCTCCATGAAATTTGCCCCTCTACCCTATTTCACAAGGAATTCGCATGTTCGCATTGCTGTATATGTTGACTTATTCCAACAAATATTTACTGTGAAATCAGATGCATGCGAGGCATATAAATATTGCTGAAGATTGGGAATTCAGAAGTCGTGTTTTCTTGTCAATAAACGCCCATAAGTGCCCACATTTCTAGGAAAATGGCGAGAGACTAGAACACAGATTAATTGTTGAAAGGGCGAGAGACTAGAGCACCTGTGTATATCTACAGTAACATTCTTCAATAAAATTTAAGCATTTCCGCGTTCAATCTGTTATAGCACTAAAGTGATTAGTTATGTTGTTGTTGTTGTTTCTTTGGCGATCGTATTTTCACCCAGCAACGATAAAACTCACTTGCACAGTGGACAATGGGATCAGGTACAAATTGTGGATGAAGAAAAACGGCACACCCCAGGGGAGACAACCCGGCTGTAACAAATCGTCGAACGAAATGTCAATGGCTAAAAAGTGAGTACCTGGGTATCACCTGCACACTCGCACATTACAGATGTAGAATTTATTTATTCCATTGTGTTACGTCGAACTCAGGAGTATTTCACTTCTGTGACACCCGCCAAGTTTACATTTGAAAGAAACAGATTTGCATCCAAAGCTGATCCAGCAAAGTTTGGACTGGAAGCTACGACCTCACCAAGTGGACTCACGGCAAGTGGACACGAGGCAGAGCCCATTACGTCGCTCAGCCATCAAGGACCATTACGATGTAGGCCTGCATAGTTTTGGATTTAATGGCCATGCGCTTTATCCTTTCATCTGTTCGATAAATAATACATGAATTGTGCAATAAATACCGATAACGTTAAATATTATTGGAACCTTTACACACGTGATCCATAATACTAATCTGCATAGAATATGAATATGTATTGATTACTGCTGCATTTTCCTCACAGGTGGTTGTTTTCTCTAAGAAACCATGTGAGAGGAGATTCGGAGTGTATACAGTGGGAGGATATACAGTGTATACGTATTTGGGCACTTGATCAAGTCTTATCTATATAGACGTTCTGCATCTAGGTTTAGTCAGTCCTTAATGCGCTTGTGCCACAGTGAGTATTGACTCCAAGTATATGATGATAGAATGACAGAATAAATAATGCCCACGCGCAATGACGTCATCACGACTCCGCCAAAAATGTGATGTCAGCACTTCCGAGCCTCCGTTTGAAGCTGTGACGTAGAAGGGGTCCAAACTGGAACAACAAAGGGACATAACAACTTTTACAGTATTGCTATGGTAGAAATAATAATAAAAGTGATATTTAATAAACCCAAGGCGAAAAATAAATAATAATGCATGTACGAATGCCTACAAATTAGCTCTTGACAAGAGGCCGGATTTCACTGCCTGTGTATGACCATTTGCCAACTATTACACTGTCATCCCCGCTCTAGTTTTACTCTGCATTCTACTGGTGTTCGTATGAAGCGCGCGAAATGAATCAGTTACCTTTCCAATCCGTAACCCTGACAACCACGTGAGAAAGGACTCCTCGTCTTTAGCACAGATACAGCCCACTTCTTTGATACCCTCTCCCAATGGGATCCTCTTATTCTAAAAAAAAAAAAAAAGAAGAACACAAATCAGAAATTTGTATAATTATCCGTACATAGTCTGCATCCTGTAAAATAGGCGCCTATCCCAGTACACATTGTACTGTATTTTCACCTGAAGTTCGGTATTTTTAAGTGACACATTTTCCTTGATTCCGATTCATCAATCCACCTTATCCACCCATCCATCCACCTTATCCACCCATCCATCCACCTTATCCACCCATCCATCCACCTTATCCACCCATCCATCCACCTTATCCACCCATCCATCCACCTTATCCACCCAATTACGAGCTTTTTTGTGAAGTCTGATGAACTTGTTCCGAGGAAAACCCAAAGCGTTGACATCAGAATTATCATGTCAAAGCCCTCACTCTGATATGACATTTATGCAGGACCGATGTTAGGTGAAATAGATTAATATGTAATTCAAAGAAGGTCCTCGCTGGCTTGGTGTATAAATAAAATTTTCAAGAGCTACTAGTATATGTGCTAAAATGTGTTTCAGAGCCTATTTCGGTTACTGTTAACCTGATATCCATAACTTATATTCACTAGTCAGTGATGACACAGGTTAGAATCTCTCGCTATAATTCGGTTGCAGCTGTATGTCATCAGATTTGTATGGTACGTGGAGAAGGGCAATGGATTAACGTGAACACCGATTTCAACAATATACAAACCTGACTGTAAAAGTCGTATAGGTGAAAATTCTGGAGTATACTGTCAAAGATATAACCTGGCTAATGATAACCTAAATGATGACGAACCTTGAGCATAAGACAGTGTCTCGTCGGGAGTTTGTCCTTCTTCTCAGAACGCCTCACCAGGAAAATGTCCACGTCTTCAAGCCGACAGAAACAACGCAAGTGTTTAGGATCCTACAATGGAAACATTTGAATAAGACTGTGACTACCATACCCGTGTGGGTGTGCCTGTCTCAGTAATTTGATTGATTGACTGACTGATTGAATTATTGATCGAATGATTGGTTGGTGTTTAATGCCGTGATTAAGAATTTGACGACGGTCATGTTGGAGGAAACCGGAGTGAACCATCGACCTTCGTCTGGTTCCAGGCAAGTCTCTTTACCTGAAGCCGCAGCCGGATAACCAGAGTTTGATTCGAACACGTGACTTCTATGGTCAAGGGCCTGATAGATGCAATGAGTCAACAATTTAACCATGTGCGAGAGGGAAGTCGAGAGTTCTTGATTGATTGCGGTTTCCCAATGTACCCAGATTTTGGGGGGGGGGTGCTAAGCTTTGCTCAAATTTTTCCCTTTTATATCTTATCCATGAAAGGTGATGGGCACAAATTTGGAGATGAGAGCCATATCAACCCTTACTTTAAGTCTCCCTAAACTATTATCCTGGCCGCCGTCAGGCAACCGATAAATTCTTCAGTACGGTGTTAAACCACAATGAAATAAATTAAAACATAAATACCTGAGTTTTGCCCTTAGTTGAGTAGTGCAGTCCCGAACCCCTCAAGTAACAGTAGGCCTTCCTCCATTTGCTCTCCCCGGCTAACTTCAGGTGCAGCTTTCCCTGGAGGTCAGGTGTGCGGTCTGACTCCGCTACTAAGTCCTGTGGACATAGAGAACACGAATAAGTTGATAAGCATGATGTACATGTCAAAATGGACAGTGTAGTGTTAAGAACTGGACAAATTCTTGTGACAGTTTCACATCCGACCACCAAAACAGTCATGGTTATACAACGCGCAGTGAATGATGTCAGGTTAAGAAACGCTGTGTTAAAATACAGTCAATGACTACCTGTCAAAAATATAAATATTTTCGCGTCAGATATAAGTTACTTTTAATCACATTAAACGCAGTTATAAGTCAATGGAGATAAATTTTTGGCGGTAAAATGGACTGAAATTGTGACCAACCATCATAAGGATTTCCCGTGCTCTCTCCGCGTCTGCTGTCAACCGCTTCCGGTCGGACTTCTGGTCCTTCATGTGCTCGGAGAAAAGACGCTGGAAAAACCGAGATTAGCTGTATAAGTATTTACTACAAATCTTAATAGTGTGTCAGTAATGTTTAGTCTTTGGGACAGTGCGAGTTTATGACAAGAATATTTCCCTTCAACCAAATAATTTTTTGTCATTTTGTATAGCCTATATCGCCCTTATCCATACGTTAACTGATACTCGATTTTTATTTCACAATATAGGAAGTTCCCAGATGAAAAAAAGCAGTCTCGTATTTTAGCTAGGGTCTACATGATATTATAGTATTCTCATTTGGTGAGTCTCTAATTAAATGCAAGAAACAATACCACATAGAAGGCTGCTACTTGTTAAAAAAATAAATCTTTAGTTTTTAGAGTTGAAATGTACCACTAAAATTAGTTTTGACCTTCAAGATTCCAGCTCCGGATTATAAGTGTTTTATAATGTGTCTACTTTTTATAAACATTGCTTATTTTTGGAAACACGTCATAAATCATAGAGCTTAAAGCGTGTGTCTCTATGAAGAGATTTCGTCCGGAAGTGTATGTACACATGCAGTCAGTTTGTAGAGGCCAGACGCGTGTCTGTCTCCACACAACTCACCTCTGGATGCATGAATGGGTCGTTTTTCCTGGGTTCATTTTTGAATACGATTTTGTTCATCCGGGCCGATGTCCAGTTTGTTCGGATGGACAAAATCTGCTCATGGTCTTCAACTAGTCTTTCTGAAAATTCGAATATGGATCGCTTGATTGGTTAACTGAAGGACAGAACACCTCTCGAAATCACCTCTTCTAACAGTGGCTTAATTCTGGTGTACAAAAAAATTGAATAAAATTATAATTGTATAACTGATGTTCGACAGAAGGATATGTGAGCGCTATTGGCAGATTCGCAATTTCAGCCAAACAATTATCATGTATCCAGTCATGTTTTTTTCTTCTTCATTTTTTATTTCAATAAAATAACTAAAATCTGGGGATAGAAAATAAAAGCTTCATTTTGGGCTAATCGATTTACTGGGAGACCTTACATACAATATGGCGGTTTACTGCTTTTGTTTATCTTTTTAAATAAATATTTGTTTTAAAGTGGAGACAACCCTAACCTGCTCTTCCAAGATCCAGGTCTTCGATTATTGACCAATGAATGCTGTCCTTGCTCTGTGTTCGGGCCACCATCGACTTGACCAAGTCTCCAGCTGTCGTCTTCTCGTCCACCAAAACCGCGTGACTTCCTCCGCCTTCGTCAAACACCGTCAACTTCGTCTGAGGGAACAAAAAAGTCCAACATGTAACCCTGTTCACATCTTGGCCTCCTAATCGTATAGTTTTCAGTAGTTTCCCTTAGTTATAGGTTTTTCCATTTTTTTTCTGTCTGTAATCTCGAATATTTGGCCTCACCGCTTACCTTATTGCGCGTGCTGTTGTCTCTTAGCGACAGCCTGCTCTGACCACGTAACCATGTCCGCCAGCCAGTTTCTTTCTGAGAATAAAATTTGTAACTAATTTTTGAATGACATCCTAACGACAACTGAATTAAACATACCGTGGACTATAAGTAGTCTCGCTGCTATTAAATTTATTATTTCAAGGCTGTACCTAATTAAAACAAACGAGCATATGCGCACACACGTGTCAAACAGCCGAAAAATGTAATAAAAATGATGTTAAGTCAAAATACCTTGCTTGGGTCTTTCAACTGCGCTGAAACGATCACGCTGTAGTTTGAAGATTGTGACGTCACTGATTCACGCAACGACCGTCTGACATCACGGCGAGGTGGTACAGATGGAAAGCTGTTGGGAGTGGAGAAACTTCTTTGCAAGAAATCGGGGCGGCCTGAAGTCAGAGATGATGAGATTAGGCATAAAAACACAACATAATTTGCAATTATTAAAGTTACCACTGTTTTTGCTATAATAAACATGCTCGTAAGAATTTTCACCTTTAAATATACTTTCCTATATTTTGTTTTATTTGATCTTGTATCAGGAAATGATTCAATCTAGCGGGTATATTCCATACTACAGAACCTATCCTCAGACAGAAATACAATATTGTGTAAAGAGAGAAAATTGCGTGACATTGCCACGACCTTCACGGCTGTACTCTACCTGAGAAGTCTGGCAGTTGTGCCTGTCCTTGGGTGGGGGTCTTCTCGTCCCGTGGGTTGGGGATGACCGTGTAGTCCAGGCTGTCCTCACTACTGAAGCAGGAGTCCACACTGCTGCCACTTTGTAAACTCATCTCATCATATCCACTGGAGTATTCTGTAACACGAATAATAAACTCAAGGTCATACTCAAGGTCATTAAGGTTGTTGTCTACTTTGGAATAAAAGTCGCTCTCATGACGATGTCTTCGTGTCATAGGATGGTTTCACATTGCCAGAATACATGGCGCTGCCGCAGTGAATCATCCCGACGCAGACACTGTGAGCGACACCAGCTATTGAGACCTCTATGTGGAGCCTATAATTTGCCAGTACAAACCGTATAATGTTCGTCCAAATCGATGTTGTAATTCAGTATCCAGTCAGACGAACATTTCAGCAAAAGATTGCTTAGGCATTTCTGACATGTATGCGGTTGCTATATATCCATGAAGGTTTTGTGCAATGTCGAAAACAGCTAGAGTTGACGGATGACTACACGAATATTTGTAGCCCACATACACAAAGGTCAGTATTATTCTATAGTTGTAGCAAAGACCCGCCTTAAATTAGCCAATATATCCTTTCGCGACACAGTTTTGTGACATTTATAATCGTCAAGCACACTTAAAAGACCTTACCTGTTGTTATTCTTACAGCGGTTTATGGCCACGTGGCTTACTTAGAATATATAAATAGGTATGTAGAACTGTGTCACTGCACGATCAAGACAAACGATTAGACTACTTTCTGTGCCCATTAGTTTTATTGGAGAAAATTTTGATGGTCTAAACTCAAGGTAGGGTCAGCATCACATATATAGATAAATGACTAAGCCGGCAAGCAGGTTGTTCAAGCTATCAACAATGAGATCACGGGTTCCAATCCAACTCACGCGGATAAGACTGTTGCTTTGATGTCTGATAAATGTTAATGTAGATGTTTTTTGTGAGTATCGTAGTGCTGATTCTTATGTAGATGTGTGGGTAATTATGATATAATATCAGCACAGAGAATAAAACCAGAGCAGTAACTACAGTCTGACAATTGTCAAATGGACGCACGTAGCCATTGGGACCTTTGTATCTGCACTGTACTGAGCGGATTCAGAACTGTGCTGTTAATACCTATACCCATCCACAACTGTGCTAATAATACCTGGAACCATCCACAACTGTGCTGGTAACACATGCACCCATCCACAACTGTGCTAATAATACCTGGAACCATCCACAACTGTGCTGGTAACACATGCACCCATCCACAACTGTGCTGGTAACACATGCACCCATCCACAACTGTGCTGATAATACCTAGACCCATCCACAACTGTGCTAATAATACCTGGAACCATCCACAACTGTGCTGGTAATACCTGGAACCATCCACAACTGTGTTGATAATACCTGGACCCATCCACAACTGTGCTGATAATACCTGGACCCATCCACAACTGTGCTGGTAACACATGCACCCATCCACAACTGTGCTAATAATACCTAGACCCATCCACAACTGTGCTGATAATACCTAGACCCATCCACAACTGTGCTAATAATACCTGGAACCATCCACAACTGTGCTGGTAATACCTGGAACCATCCACAACTGTGCTGATAATACCTGGACCCATCCACAACTGTGCTGGTGACACATGCACCCATCCACAGCTGTGCTGATAATACCTAGACTCATCCACAACTGTGCTAATAATACCTAGACCCATCCACAACTGTGCTGGTAATACCTGGAACTATCCACAACTGTGCTGGTAATACCTGGAACCATCCACAACTGTGCTGATAATACCTAGACCCATCCACAACTGTGCTGGTAACACATGCACCCATCCACAACTGTGCTGATAATACCTGGACCCATCCACAACTGCGCTGATAATACCTGGACCCTTCCACAACGGTGCTGGTAATACATGCACCCATCCACAACTGTGCTAATAATACCTGGACCCATCCACAACGGTGCTGGTAATACATGGACCCATCCACAACTGTGCTGGTAATGGAGCTGTGTCAATAATGTTTGATGCTCATGTAGAACTGTGCTCCTATGCTAAGGCCGACGACTGTTTGTTGTGTTTGATGCTGATGAAGAACTATGCTGGCAGTGCTAAGATCCATTCGGGGCTTAAACTCACCCAGAACTGTACTGGAAATGCTTAGACCCATCCAGAACTGTACTGGAAATGCTTAGGCCCATCCAGAACTGTGCTGGTAATGCTTAGGCCCATCCAGAACTGTACTGGAAATGCTTAGGCCCATCCAGAACTGTACTGGAAATGCTTAGACCCATCCAGAACTGTGCTGGTAATGCTTAGGCCCATCCAGAACTGTACTGGAAATGCTTAGACCCATCCAGAACTGTGCTGGTAATGCTTAGGCCCATCCAGAACTGTACTGGAAATGCTTAGGCCCATCCAGAACTGTACTGGAAATGCTTAGACCCATCCAGAACTGTGCTGGTAATGCTTAGGCCCATCCAGAACTGTGCTGGTAATGCTTAGGCCCATCCAGAACTGTACTGGAAATGCTTAGACCCATCCAGAACTGTGCTGGTAATGCTTAGGCCCATCCAGAACTGTGCTGGTAATGCTTAGGCCCATCCAGAACTGTACTGGAAATGCTTAGACCCATCCAGAACTGTGCTGGTAATGCTAGTGCAGATGTGTCTTTGTTGGCAATGCTAATGTAGAACCTACTGTGGCAGTCCCATTTTAATATCGACATACTTATAGTGTCGCCTCGCTGATATGCGACATGCACATAGTGCTGTCACGTTTGTTGATGGTGATGGCTTACTTACCGGACTCCCAGCTGTCCAGTGCGGGTCGTGACGACAAACTCATCACACTGATCCTCTGGTTCAGACTGGCAAGGGTATCCTCCAGAGCCTCCATATTGGACAATTTCCGGCAGCCTGAGTACGGCGTATGAGGTCCAGGTAGCCGGTCCGAGTCCGAAAAGTGCCGATGTTTACCGATCAAACTTGGAAAACGGTCCATAATCCTGAAACAGTCAAACAGTAGGAGGTTGAATAGAGTCACTTGACGAACCATGTAAATGATCAATTAATACGGTTGTGATTGAAAAGCTGTGGCCTTTTCGCGAAGTACCGGTAGATAATGGAGAGTTTTCGCCATTGGAACTATAAAAAAACTGTATCGACCTAAATAATAAGTCCGAAATGTTTTAGTACCCTATATGACTCTTCCAAATTTTTGGGCGATGCCACTATTTCGCATAACACTGCAGCAAAACGAACGACAAATTCTGACTGACTAATATTGCTGCATAATCAATCTATATCAGACGAGAAGGTGGCTATCGCCCTCATGGAACAATCACGTGGTCGAATAGCGCCAACCGTATGGAACATTTTACTACTTCCTTCCACATAATACTATTTTCACCGTATAAATATTGAGCTTGTATACTATTTTCACCATATAAATATTGAGCTTGTTGGACTGACCTTGTTGGAGTGCCTAACCATGCTTAAATCAGCAACCAGAAATTAAAGTTTGTAGCTACACGTAGGTCACAAGTTCGCGTATTGCGATATCGAACAGATATGTGCTTAAAGTACAGATAGCAGATGAACTAGCCGTTAGCGTTGATCAGAAATTATATTTGAATAGAAACAACGGGAAATCTTAATACATGTATTAGTATAGAATTGTATTCCAGTCGCATCATACTGAAGCTCGTGCTGGCTTCCTCTTCGGCCGTACGAGGGAACGTCTAGCAGCAACCTGTGGATGGTCGTGGGTTTCCCCGGGCTCTGACCGGTTTCCGCCTAACATAATGCTGGCCGCCGTCGTGTAAGTAAAATATTCTTGAATACGGCGTAAAACACCAATTATATAAATAAATAAATAAATAAATAAAATACTGAAGACTTTGTGAGGCGATAAAATATGCAGGATGTTGAAATCTTACAACGGAATTCCTCAGAAATATTTCTAATGCAAGTTTAATTTTTTTTTAAATCACCTTTTTTCACGCCTTATTTATCTGAGGAAACGTAACAACTGTGAGTTTACCTTGAAAATGTTCCAGTATATATACTTTATGTACTGGCATAGCTTCTGTATCGACCGCGTCAAAACTTGATTATGTAGACCTAATTTCGACGTCCCTCGCTTTGATCTATAAAGGCCCGCGATGATTGTCTGCAGGTAGTATTCCGGTGGGTACGTCCCCCAAAATCTTAATTATTATTTTCTGTACCGGGTATCGACAAAAATGAACGAGAAGCGGGGGGAGGGGAGGCACCTGGAGCTCTGCATGGCACGGGAACTTGAACATACGTGTTGCACGTGGGGGACAGCGGTCTTTGGATGGCTTGAAGATTCAATGGGAAGGGTGGGGAAAGGTTGGGGGGTAAGTGAAAATTTACAATAACCTACACCTAAGTGAGGAACTGCATGAATTGGTGCGTGGGAAATTCGATTATTACCTCAGCATGGCGTCTCTGTATTCCACTAAAGATTTCATATTTGGTAAGCTTTGAGGTGGAGGCTAACGTTTACTGTCTGCACCACTTCAACGCAGCTCTCTCCCGGGAAAACAGGCCTATATCAGAACGTTGTTCACTGTGAGTTTTAATGTCTTGGCTCTTTTGATCGAGGCATTGCACAAAGCGATTTTTGACAAGTCACTACTTGGGAGTTCAGTATAACGCTAGGTGACAGCTCGGTATGCAAAACAGACTTCATATTTGGACCAATGAAAACAAGCTTTGTGAAATTGGAACAATGAAACTGTTGCGTTTGTGTTCGAGAAACGTTAGAATGACAAAGGCGTAAATTCCGTGTGGTCGATTAAAATGACCTTCACCTGGGGATCTTCATTCCCGTTCCCTCTGCACGAGATATAGATTATTGATGATAGGTTCCATTCTTATTGTTATTGTAACCCTTGGGGTTATTCCCCAGTCCATTCGGTGCAGCCGTAGGACGAATGAATGAGGTCGTTTAGCTACCCAGTGTTCTCACGGGGTTATTGAGGTGTGGGCGGAGACAAGAATCATGCATTTAGTGATCACGTGTTTGGCAGAACTCCTGACCACCTATCAGACTGCCAGGGGTAAAACCACCGAATTTTGCCAAGATACAAACAAGGTATAACACCATGCAGTTTTTACTCACTAGCCTTCTCACAAACAATAATTATTACCCTCCGTTCATATCAAAGTCTCACACCTAGCAGGGTGAGCCAACAACCTGCGGACGGTCGTGGGTTTTCCCCGGTCTCTGCCAGGTTTCCACCCACCATAATGCTGGCTGTTGTCGTATAAATGAAAATATTCTTCAGTATGGCGTAAAACAGCAATCAAATAAATAAATAAATTGTGATGTCACACCTACTTTCATCTATCATCATGAAAGTAAAACTATTATGGGCACGTAATGATATCTAAATCAGGTTTGTAATACACAATTGAAACACAGCGCATATGTTCGAGCAAAGCTTTCATCTCCAACTATGGGTAGTGAGTTCGGATACAGCTTGCGTCGCTATACACGTGCAATCCGCCTTCATGCTGGGCATTTCAATTCTTCCGTGCTGGTTAATTTCTCCTCTGTGTAAGTGAAATGAATTATCCCGAGTATGTTCTTTTTTTTTTTAAATCCAGACAACATCATGTCTTTATCAGATAAATTATCCGATTCAAGGCTTGGAATCTCAGCTTATATCAAATTCTGACAGCACACATATACAAGCCGTTTTGTGCAAACTTGATCTCCATCCTACGTAAACCCATCCACCCCATCTGTGTAGCCCACTGCTTATAACGGCCAATACGCACGCACTCTAGTAGCAGCCAAACACACCCTGTTCGTGTCATCCATGCATGCAAGCACCGTGGAGGTCACAAGAAAAGTCAAACTGTATCGTCTCAAGCTTAAAGTGCCCGCGCTGATCATGTAATTTGTAAGCGATCTATTTAAATAAACTTCAATCCTGTAAGCTGTGAATCCCGAACAACTCTGAGAATCTTTTCACCTTCCATTACCTTTGCTGACGCAATTTAATACAACGCACCTGAGGAAGGGTTGCTTTGCTGTGGTGTTTAGTGTTTTTCAGTTGTCCTGTATTACAAGCTATTTTAGCACATAGCACTATGCACAAAAGCCACACTGCTGTGGACAGCCAGCAGTTCCGACACCTGATAGTCGGGTTATGACTCATATAATTACACTTATCAAAACAATCATTTTCGGTCATGAAACTCATCGAAATCACAAAACCTGCACTTTCTAACAACAGCATAGGTCCTGTAAATAAGTGTATTACTATTATCATAGACTTTTTCTCGCAAAAACAGTTTCATTTTTTGTTACTAAAACCTAAATCAGGTAAAACATAGTCGCGTTAGAACTGATTACCATATTCAGCATCAAATCAACGCCAGTGACATTACAGGTTTCTCTACATATTCAGGGTATCAAAATTTCCAGCTCACTTACCTGTTAATATTATGCGTTAGGATTGCTGTTTAAAGTCAACAGGTGAGAAGTTTGTCAAGTCAGAATATCCCAGGTGTTTGACCACTAGCAGATGTAAGTACATGTATAGCGCGGACCTCTGTGAGAACATGTGAGCACTTCAGTCGTTTTCGATAAGTATTCCCTCCCACCGGATAATTATTACGTTATATAGGCCGATGCTCACCAGAGGCTCTCGATGGGGGAGGTACCTTCCTGAATGCTGGTGTTTGTATAGACAATGAATAATACTGTAACATACTAACACTGGAATTAGCCCCACTCATAAGGAACCCCATGCTGGTAGACCAAAGTTTGTGTCAGGTGACACAAAACTTGAAAGCGACACAAACTTATCCCGAGACAACCATGATCGAGCATGATTTCAGTTCGGTAGACTCGCTATGTAAACTGTCAATAATGAAGTGAAGTTCAATTGTAAAATGACGATAAATTGGTCTTTCAACAATCGGTCTTTCCAAAAGTGGTAAAAAGACTACGTGGTTATACGTAATCTAGGATAAGCTGCAGTCCGTATCAATATAAAATAGGTTAAAACCAGGGCAGCCACAGGCTGTGTGATACTCGGTAAATGGTCACATGTAGAGGGTCAAATACGACCTCTTGTCAATTGGGGTTTTATTCATACTGTTCATGTCCTAGCGCCATGTCTTAAGCAGAGGTGGGTAAACAAAACTGGGGTGATGTACGTTGCAATCTGTTGCCACTGGTCTAGTGAATACAGAGTATTTAATTTATTTATATATTTTTTTGATAGGTGTTTTACGCCGCACTCAAGAATATTTCACTTATACGACGGCGGCCAGCATTATGGTGGGAAGAAACCAGGCAGAGTCCGGGGGAAACCCACCAACATCCGCTGGTTGCTGGGAGACCTTTCCATGTACGGCCGGAGAGGAAGCCAGCATGAGCTGGACTTGAACTCATAGCGACCGCATTGGTGAGGGGTTCTGGGCCATTACGCTGCGCTAGCGCGCTAACCAACTACAAGCCACGGAGGTCCCAAAGAGTAATTAAGCCGCTGTCCTTATTTCCATGCGTTCAGATGTACACAGCTATAATTTCCCAATGCGCTGACAACAACATATTGTAGAAGACAACCTCAAACAACATCGTTCAATACACTTTTGCAGTTGTTTTTTTAATGTTGTTGCTGTTGTTATTTTTTTAATTTGAGTTAATCTTTGTAACAACAATCTGACAGGCAGACAGACAGGCACACAGATCGGATCAGACGAGACTGGATACACGTGTGTTTACACGCATCTCTAAATATCCAGTACTGAAACTGTGGAACATACATCTATGGCAGATTGGAAAGATGGTGATTGAGGGCAGGATATAAGACATCGCATGCGGTGTATGCATCGTGTCGCATGTGTGTACAGTAGTATAGCTGAACCGGAAAAAAACTTCAAATAATAGCTGCAGTGATGTATACTGTTACATAAATATGTTTCCGCCTTGTGTAAATACAGACTAGCTATTCATGTCAGTGCTTCGGTGGTTCTCAGAAATTACTCAACGTAATGCAATACTTTGAATCATATAGGTCTATAACCAATCTTAATTCCTTCATTTAAGTTGGGTAGCATGTGTTACATGTAGTCTGTTTTGAGGGTTTTTGGGGGGGGGGGGGTTCTTCAGCGAAATCAATGGTCAGTCTGTACCGTGTCTGAGAACACTTTCTTTTCTATAGCACACTTTCTTTTTCTACTTAAGGATACGATCTTACTAAAGGACACAATCTTCTCTTCAACAAACTTTCTCTTCGTTAAATACTTTTGCTTCGTTAAACACTTTCGCTTAGTAGTACATTTTTCTTGTTTCAAAGAACAATTTTTCATTTCTACAAAACACTCTCTTTTCCTTTCACAGCACACTAATTCTTCGTGGCATAGTTTATTTTTCTATAAAGACTATAATACCAAAATTCAAGAAATTCAAAATAATAAACCACAACATCGGTAAAACTGAGCAGAGTCTACAGTTGTTTTAGATTAAAACGGACAATTATACTCTTTAAAACAAAGTAGACGTTCTCAGCCGAGAAAACAGCACGAGATTAAAGTAAGGTATTGGCACGAATCCATCTTCTTAATGAATCCCCTGCTGTACACCATAAGGGAGGCAAACAACATTGCGACAGGAAGATCAAACACAAATACTTGAGAAACTTGACGGTTAACACTTTCTAAAGAAATATATTTGAAAAGCCGTACACAAGAGGAAGCAGCCGTAAAAATGACGTTAAGGATATAAACTGCATGGTGGCCTATTTATTGGAGTCTGCTTTGGGATCTTCATTTGCCATTTTCGTGCGTTGAATATATAAAAAGAATGCTATACTTGATATTCATCTTAGTTTATTAGCAATTCATATAAAGATTAATTATAGGTGCTTATTGAGAAAAAAAAAGAAGAATACCTGTTCTTTCAACAAAAGATAACAATTTGCGAATGATTGTATAGGTTCTTCCAGCGTCTTATGGAGCCATAATGAATCAGCAGTTACACTATATATAACAACATACATATCAGATTTGAGAAAATCCGGCTTGCTGAACGTCATCCCTTGACAGTGCGAATACGACAACCAGTTCAGAAACGTTCGATGAAGTTGGACCAATGAAAATGCGTCTTCGCATGCACATGGAAAGTATGGAACATGTATTCATACGTGACCAAGATTGTAGCTTTAACCCAGGAAATCCTATCTCAACTGTCAGCCAGTCATCATGGATTCTGTATCCCTGTAATTGTGGGAGATGTCAATATCTGCGAAATTAATCAAATTTAGACCTACGGAGGGTTTTGAATATGATATGATCTAAAATCTATGATGGACAGGCTATTTACCGGAAATATACGGGTAAGTTGAAAACTAAGATATTGTTACAGCTGGAATCGAGAGCAGTAAGATGTGTTTTGTTCGCCTGACGTTTTCATTAGTTTAGTTTTGTTGACCTCACGCGTTGACCTCTACATTAGGTACAGTGTGATTGGACAAGATGTTCATGATTATTCATGAGCGTCTGAAGAAGAAATATACTTACTGTATTTCACATAAAGTTTAGCATTCTTTACAATGGGCAAATTTTACTTGATTCTGATCGATTTAACCATATTGTGAGGCCACTTGAAATTTTTTTGTGAAGTTTGAGTAATTTCTTACCACAAAAAATTGAATATTGGCATCAAAACAATCATTTTATGTCCTTTATATGCTTGAGAAAGTGTATTTTACATACCAAACTTTAAGCGAAATACGGTATATGCAGTGCATACATGTAGTATTGGGATTGTGAAAATCATTAAGTCAATTAGTAATTAGAGCAATTAAAAGATTAGTACAAAGCCGGTTAATCTATTCATGTGTATAGATGGGATTATGTGGTCTTAATTACAGGTAGTTGTCGCGTGACAGGTGTTAAAAAAACTGCTAGAATCTAATATAATCGCCTGTCCTCACGTGACACTATGATGACAATCTTTGACGTTTCGCTGTGACTTTCTTTCACTGCGATCACACGTGGAGTTGACACCTGAGTAAAAACTTCCCAAAAACTTCGTGCAAAACCTTTTTTTAATTGTCGCGACAACTTTGGGGTACCTTTTCACAATGACAAATATACGCCAAGGGCCCAAACAGGACTGACTATTGTGTCCTTAAGATGCATGAGTAAACAATTACCAGTTTGCTGAACAAAGGACAACGCGGCTTTGTACAGAATTACTTTCTTGGAGGTAAAAAGTAGAGAGAAGTTTGACTTGCAATTCCTCTGGAAAGTGTGACCAGAACTACGTTTTCCAGTGGAGTGATGTTGTCTACTATTAAATGTAGTAATACAAGCACTTAAAGTCTCCTGAGACTTTTCATTATATCGTTATATCAGCCCATCCCCTCATAAAAGATCTACTAACACAGACATTCTAGGCTCCAACAGAAGAGAACTCGAAAAATTCCTGACATCCTTTATTATTGTCTGTATCAAGCTGTTGTGAAAAAGATAATTTTTTGAAACAGTTTAACTGACCACAAAATCCCGATTCGAATTTTAATTCTTTTTAAATTGCTTTATGAGGACAATTATATTAACATATGTAACATATTACAAAGTGAAAAACTTTTGTTCACAGTTTTTGTCATGGGCAGACCTATCTCCCCAACTTGTTATAGAGGGCGCTGCCAAGTTCTGTGATCAAGATTTGTTTCTCTTTGCCGTGGCAGACGGCTAACACATTAGCATCCACCTTAAATTCCATTTTTCCGTCTTTGATTTGGTTATCTAAGAATGGATCAAGTATTTCTATATTAGCTTTCATCTTTCATTTCCATTTTATAGTGATTTGTAGAACCAATTCGTTCCGCAAGTTGATATTGCTTGTTAAGACCACTAATAATCCTCTCTTTCTTTTGCAGCCATCTTGAGCACAGGTTATAAAGACGGCGTCTGTTTGATGCGTGATTATCACGTCACGTGACCAACATGATCTGTGTAAAACCACCTGGTCATTTGTTAAAAAAATGATTAGTGATTATCAGATGTAGATCAGTGATCGATACATTTTTACTCAAATGGTCTTCACGTGATATACGCGGTCACTTCAAAAACAAATGCCCACCTTGGACATAGATCAATTTCCGTGTTCATCTTAATTCCTTTTTATTATGGAGCCAAAATGATGTAATCTCGGGAAAGTGAATGTAACCAGAAGTCCGAGGAGTAATTAAACGCCAACAGCGAACATCTTCAACACGTGCTTGTATTTATTTATTTATTTGATTGGTGTTTTACGCTGTACGGCGGCCAGCATTATGGTGGGAGGAAACCGGACAGAGCCCGAGGGAAACTCACGACCATTCGCAGGTTGCTGACCGACCTTCCCACGTACCATGTGCTTGTATATGGGTCTAATAAAAATATTAGACCCATCAGCTTTCAGAATCCTTGCTAGGCGAAGATGAAGGTTAGGAACCGGTACTGTACATTTATTCAAGCACGACCAAGGCTGGGAACTTTAACCCCATAAATCCTATCTCCATTGTCAGTCAGTCAGCATATATTGGGCATCCCTTCGTGTTACAGGCAACTCAATTTGGAAGCAAGACTCAGCGGTTTTATTTCACCATTAAATGAGTATTTAATCCGTGTTACTTATGAAAAAGTACTTGCCACACGAAAATGATTCAAAAGCAGTTCATCTGCATATAGCAGAATTTTATCCATGACGCGATCTCAATATATTTACAAAGACCACTACTGAGAATATATAACTAGTTGCAGCAGGTAATCTATCAATTTATCAACAAAATCAGTCCATATATTCAGATAGTTAAGTTTTATGTCACTATGAAATTTAGTCTATCCGTAAAATCCCGACTACCCTCACTTCAAAAGCATACCTTAAAACAGGAAAACGGTAACCGTGATACTAAGCTTATTGGAAGTCGGCATGCACGGGATCAAATCCAGATTGGGTCATACCAAACACTTTAAAAATGGTACTTGTTGTTGCATCGCTTAGAGCTCAGCAGTCAGAGGTTAGAGCAGGGAAACAGGACTGGTTGGCCCGGTGTTGGTATAATGTGACTAGGTAAGGTGTCATGTCAGGTGTCTTTGGCATGACAAAAAGCTGACAAATGGTCATGCGTAACCGGTGAAATACGGTCTCTTGTCAATTTACCTCAGTCAGGGTTTCATTCTAACTGTTCATGTTAATGCAAAAATAGTAGCAATTTGCATGCTCCTAGCACCATGGCTTAAGCAGTATCAGGTTTCAAAATGCTGTATTGTCATCACATTTAACATACGGCCACATTAAAGGCACCCTCCCTCGGGAGTGCTTAGTCCACCAGCAGAATCCTGATTCATGCAGGAATACAATGTAATTGAGGGCATACAGCACAGATTAACGCCAGAGCAGCGACGACAGTGTGATAGCTGGCAAATGGTCACGCGTAACTGGTTAAATATGGCCTGTTGTCGTGTTACCCCAGTTAGGATATTAAGCCTGTAGAGCTAGACAAGCCTTACCTCTGCGTGTAATCATCATTGCTCCTACACTTGTACACTTCTGTCCCCAATCGTCAATAGACAAGAATCTTAAGACGTCAAGTAATAAAGAAAAAATTTATCCTTAAAAGCATTAAAAACAGATGTAAAGCTATAGGTTATAACCATATGTATATATAAATAGTTTCAGATAGTGCCCATGTAGACCAACGTTAATAAAGTCTCTCCTCTGCACATATTATGATATTTACACTCAATAGTATTTATTTATTTATTTGATTGGTATTTTACGCTGTACTCAACAATATTTCACTTATACAACGGCGGTTAGCATTATATTGGGAGGAAACCGGACAGAGCACACAGGTTACAGACAGACATTCCCACTTACGGCCGGAGAGGAAGCCAGCATGAGCTGGACTTGAACTCACAGCGACCGCACTGGTAAGAAACTCTGGGTCAATACGCTGCGCTAGCCAGTCAATAGTAATTCTTCACTGGTAATGATGCTAGTGTTTTTGGTACAGAAGATAAGTTTTCCTTTGGTAAAAGGGATAATTACTGATTGGTAAAGATGGCAACTGCATGTTCCTTCGAAAATTGGGGAATTATTTATTGCAAAAGAAGAAAATTGCGCCTTCGTAAAAGAGATATTTATTCACTGGTATATCTGTCACAGAGAACAAATGTCAGAACCAATGACGTCAATGTTAATGAATAGCCAGCTCCTCATTTTTTATCTTAATTATTTATAGTTTCTTTCCATTCACATGTATTTGTTCACATGATCTTTCTATGCCCCCTGTTGGCGCATGAAGCCCGGCTATGCCTGTTTACTACGCTATTTTTACTCTAACCACACCCTCTCGCTGACATTCATATTTCAGGTCACACAAGCTTTATTGCGGAACAGTGGTTTCCGAATCAGCTCGTGTCGTGAAGTGCCTGTCCTGCCACACAGATGGAAAGCGTCCGATAAACCACAAACGACACTCCGGAACACTCCGTCGTGTGTTGGGCGATTGCGGCCACGTTCGGGCATTCCCGGACAGAGTAGTGTCTTTCTGTAAATTCCTCCTATGAAAATCCCACCGTATCCAAGAAACTCATTCGGCTAAAGAGTTTGCTTCTCCATTACAACGATCGGCCCTTGGCCAGTGAGGTCGTAGGCTATAGAATCTGGGCATTCCGATTTAATCCACCCCATAAAGCTGACCCCCGTCATATTGGAAAATGTGCACAGCGTTTAACACCAATGAAACAAGTGGCAAAAAGAAATCCCTAATGCCCAGTTTGAGTCATTCTTCAATTAAATCGCTATAAAAATTATTTTTGGGAAATTTTGCATGTTCGTATATAGCGCCATACATTAAATAAGGGTTAGATCTTTCCAGTATTATGAACACTTTTAGCTGGTTATTGTATCACTAACATGAACACAGCCTTCTAGCTTTACATAGCCTATTTATTTATTTACTCATTCATTTATATATTTATCCAGGAGCCCATCACCAATGCGATACCTGTGAGTTCAAGTAACCTGGAGATGGTTGTGAGTTCCCCGGGGCTCTATCCGGTTTCCCTCGACCACAATGCTGGCGGCCATTGTATAAGTGAAATGTATTCTTGAGTACGACGTAAAACACCAATAAAATACTACTTTTGTTGTTCGTTCAGTTGTTGATTTTCACTCTTGACTCCACAGCACTTCACTGGGAAATATTCCAGAATATGGTGTAAGGTCACAGTAAATTAATTAAACAATTTGCCAATTTCTCTATGTATTACTGACAATAATTTGTCACAATATTTCTTACAAGTCAGGATTCATTTAGCTGATGGAAGCAGAAATCTCATAGAGATGAATTACACTATATCCTCGGCAGTGACTTCCGGTAGAGCGGGCATTTGTATGCCAGTTCTTAAGTAAACCACCACTTCATCTCAAGTATCTCAACCGACGAAGAAAATTTAAATTTAAGTCCAATGACGTCGTTCACTCTCAGTATAATAGAAGGGCGGTAACTGGCAGTGTCCGCTACTCGAGCGATCCCGGAACATTCACCGGAAATGGTCGACAGTTTCCGAAGTGATAAATACGCCTAAAGGAGAATACATGGAAGTATTCTTAACTGAGATAATTAACTTAAACATTTATGGGTTTCAGCTAAATTGAATCAAAGGACTTATATATCTAATGAAGTTTATAAGCAAACAATAGTTTCTTTTTTTCTTTCTTAATACATAACTTTGTACAGGAAAGTCAAAATGCACAATGTAAGCTACGTCAAATTAAGTGACTTTTGCTTAAAAAAATAGTTACAGAACTTCTTGAAATTATCAACATCATGAAATTCGTCTACAAAATACATATACATGTGAGTCAGTGTTATACAGGAGGAGGAAATTGGGGTGTCAGGCATAAACCACTCACCTTTGGCAACTTACATACGAGCATTTTAACACGTAACATGCAGATATAAACATTATACGGGTGGAAATTAAGCGATGTTCAACGAATATTACAAGCTGTGCAAACGATTTCTTGAGGGCCGCCAACAGTTTATTGTCACCAATCTCCCACAAGCAACAGTGGACGGGAAATCTACCAATTCGTTGTCCTAGGACGTGTTTAAACCCACATCTCTTGTGTTCTAACAACTGAAAGGCACACGTGCCATGAAATAATGGAAGCGAGTACCATTCAGCCAATGAGAATTGCGGAAAATTTTTTGTGCAGTTAACTGACAATTATTGATGTAAACAATATTTTTAGGGCGCATGGACAAAAATTAAGCTTTGGTGAACAGGCGTGCGATTTCTTATATTAATACCGATCCGTATAATCATTTTAAAAAATCATGAAAATTTACCACGCTGTTGTGAATTAAACATGAAAATTTGAATACACTGTCCGACATTTTAAATATTGCTGTTGCATTTATTTGTGTTTGTATAATACATTTATTTGTGTACAGGACCAAGTTTTTCTCATCGCTAAATAACAGTAGTGTTACTAAGTAAAAGCGAACTGATATATCTAATGGAAATTAGAGACAAAATATTCCATTCCTTACAGTTCAGGATAAATAGGCAACTCAGGATTCTACAAACGAGTATATAGACACAGTTACAAAGAGTGACGTCAATTATTTGGCTTTCGAAAACGACGCAATTATGTGGGACATTTCTATAACGGGTTCTCAAGAGATGCACGATTGAAGATAAAACAATCTCGAAGTATCGGTGTATCGATAATTACGTACTCTCTTCTTCCACCCATATTTCCGCAATAACGCGTGGCTACTTCCAGTTAAGCGCCAATACTGTCTTACTTTATCGTCAAATACACACACACACATGCGCGCATACACCCCGTGGCCTCTCTGACTCAAGTCAAAGAAAATTGAAAAGTTATATGACGTCAATAAAGTGGAACAATGGACGATGTCCTGTTGTTGGGTCTGCTCCGGACATTCACCGGAAAAGCACGACATTTTACAAAATCACAAAAATTTGCAGAAATTGTATCGGTATGGTTTTGATTAATATATATGGACATGCGTAAACATTTCTAGACTTTGACCTGTACACGAGTTAAAATATATTCTCTTTTATGTGTGCAAGTAATGTTAGATACATTTGAACTATTCCTTCCAGAATTACCAAACATCCGCATTCGCACAAACTAGCCTATATACACTGGATTACCAAATATCCACATTCGCACAATCTAGCCTATATACACTGGATTACCAAACATCCATATTCGCACAATCTAGCCTATATACACTGGATTACCAAACATCCATATTCGCACAATCTAGCCTATATACACTGGATTACCAAACATTCATATTCACACAATCTAGCCTATATACACTGGATTACCAAACATCCATATTCGCACAAACTAGCCTATATACACTGGATTACCAGACATCCGTATTCACACAATCTAGCCTATATACACTGGATTACCAAACATCCACATTCGCACAATCTAGCCTATATACACTGGATTACCAAACATCCATATTCGCACAATCTAGCCTATATACACTGGATTACCAAACATCCATATTCGCACAATCTAGCCTATATACACTGGATTACCAAACATCCATATTCGCACAATCTAGCCTATATACACTGGATTACCAGACATCCGTATTCACACAAACTAGCCTATATACACTGGATTACCAAACATCCATATTCGCACAATCTAGCCTATATACACTGGATTACCAAACATCCATATTCACACAATCTAGCCTATATACACTGGATTACCAAACATCCATATTCGCACAATCTAGCCTATATACACTGGATTACCAAACATCCATATTCGCACAATCTAGCCTATATACACTGGATTACCAAATATCCACATTCGCACAAACTAGCCTATATACACTGGATTACCAGACATCCGTATTCACACAATGTAGCCTATAAACACTGGATTACCAAACATCCACATTCGCACAATCTAGCCTATATACACTGGATTACCAAACATCCATATTCGCACAATCTAGCCTATATACACTGGATTACCAAACATCCATATTCGCACAAACTAGCCTATATACACTGGATTACCAAACATCCATATTCGCACAATCTAGCCTATATACACTGGATTACCAAACATCCATATTCGCACAATCTAGCCTATATACACTGGATTACCAAACATCCATATTCGCACAAACTAGCCTATATACACTGGATTACCAAACGTCCATATTTGCACAATCTAGCCTATATAAATTATATTACCAAATATCCATATTCGCACAATCTAGACTATGAAAACTGGGTTAATCTATATTCGCACAAATGACATAACTATACTGCACGGATGATTGGGGGTTTTTTTAACGTCGTACTTAACAATTTTTCAGTCGTGTGACGACAAGGAGTCATTAGGTGTGTGTACATATACTGTGTCTTCTTGTGGCAGCGCGAGTGCGTGCCACTAAAGTGCTACCGCCACTGAAGTATCATGACGAAGACACCATGACACCCCACCCAGTCACAGTACATGACATCGGGCCAACCAGTCCCGTTTCCTTGCATGCCTGTATAGCCTTTTAGTGCTGAGCGCCACGCGAGGCAGCAATAAATACTATATTTGTAGTCTTTGGTATGTCCCGACCCGGCTATGATACGAAGTCTCCGGACTTCGAATCGGGAAAAAACAGTTTTATTTCGGTTTCTAAAATGATATTCCCATGCAAAGTTCAGTTATTTTAAGCAAAGTATAGGTATACAGACCTGCGGCGCATAACCTTAAATCATCATCTATACAGGTATAGAAAAGGTAACGCAGACTACTCACCATTCCTTGATGTTATATAATTATCAGTTATTCTCAAATAATTTATTACGTGATCAAACAGAAAGTGTGCCGTCTGATTGATGGTATATAATATGTATTATGTTACAGCGGTAGATTTATTCTGCTAAATACATGCAGCGCCTGCACGTGTTCTAATAATTCTACACCAAGACTGTATTAGGCTAAAAATATAAATTTGTTGCTAAATTTTAAAACAAAAGAAAGAAATATATGTTTGTAAAGTTTTCTTTCTTAACTGGTGGTCATTATTGCATGTGTTAATTAACACTGTTCACATTTCCTATTTAGGCGCGTGTTTATAACCACTCTGTACATTTTCAACACCGTGCATTTCTTTTTTAATTTATTTTATAATAAACACACAACACTTTTATCCATCAAATGGTCCGCCACGTCACCTGAACATCACTGTATATACTTTAATATAATACAAGGCTTGTAGTGTACTGCCTATGAAATTATAGTATTTCCAATATTTCCTCTCCATGTTTTACGTACTGAATGTGTTGCAATTATTCAACATAGAATAAATGAAATATTGACTCTTAACGCCATATCGACAATACTCCAGGCATATCGTGGCTGTATTCGACATATACCTGTATACTACCGGAGAAACACCACGATTCAGGCATATCGTGGCTGTATTCGACATATACCTGTATACTACCGGAGAAACACCACGATTCAGGCATATCGTGGCTGTATTCGACATATACCTGTATACTACCGGAGAAACACCACGATTCAGGCATATCGTGGCTGTATTCGACATATACCTGTATACTACCGGAGAAACACCACGATTCAGGAAGTGAAGATTTCCCCACCTCAACTATTACGCCATTTCAGAAATATTATGTACATAACGTGTTCACTGTTTTACGTTTTCAAAAAAAACCCCAAAAAACCCCAAAACAGTAGGTCTATGACGCCTTAGTTTTCTTCGATCATGGATCAGATCACTATATACATGTATAACTATCCGCCCATGTTATATGCGATAAAGAACGCTAACCCGTGTAAAATGTCTTAATGTAGTAAACTGTTTATCATATGACTCAATTCATGACGTATGTTCTAACGCGCTTTTCAATTTCAGAACGCCTGTTAATATTTAAAACTTGAGCCGTTGAACTCACGCCCGTTTAGTTAAGACCATTACAGGGTCGGAGCGAACTAGAATTTGAGACGCTCGCCGGCTTCTCAGCTGGGCGTACTTCCTGTAGACGAACGAAATGCCCAACGATAGTAGGACACAGCACATGGTTTAACCAAACTGCACACAGCGATAAATCTTTTCGATACAGTACCAACGTGCACACTACTACACTCGCTTACGGCTTGTCAGAGCTACTGTATCCATGGAAAGCCGACTGAATGTTTTCCCCTATTTTGAATTTGTGTATCTTGTAAACCTTAGACAGCATAAATATGATTTCTACGAGAGAGCGCAAAACATGGATTTGTACTTAAAAAACCAAACTGATAATGCTCAGCTGGTGGTTGCTAGTAGCTTCACGTTATAGTTTGAACACAGTCATGCAGGGCTAGCTTTCAGAAAACAGCTTTCAACTTAAGTCAAAAGGATGACATTAAACACAATTAGAAACTCGAACTCGAAAACCTTCTCACTCGTCCTACTTTTTCCTATATATAGGCCCCACGAAAAGGTACCAATTTAAAATTTAAAAAAGCAGGTTGGGCCTACTCGTTTGATTAATCAGTTAAATTTTTAGTAAAATTTATCCTAATTTTCGACAGCATACAACAAGTATACCCTACCTCAGTTCAACAGCCACCACCCGTTAAGATCTCCAGCTCACCTAGCGCCTTTCACTGATGAATTCACGTCTCTTTACTTGATCGAAGACCTCTAAACTAACGACACCAATTAAACGTCACTTCAAATCGGACTGGGTGCCGAGAGTCGTTATATATAGGATGTGAAACTCGACGCCACAGTTGGATTTCAATTTGCACTTCGTCCGCCTTAGCTTTAACCGTCGCTGATGGAGTCATCGCGTTCCACCCATGCGTGTAACCTGTGGGCACGCAGACACTCAGGCAGGCACGGAAAGTCGCGTCAGTTGTAATTCGATATCAGCATCAAGAAGTGATGCCAGCCACTAAAACAGTATGTGTGGACGCCGTCAGGGGCCAGACTATGTTATGTACGACGAAATTAAACGGCAGTTCAGTGGCACCTTCAAGAGTCACGCAATTGCCATGGACTGCTGTCTCCGAAACAGTCTAGTCAAACGTTTCCATATTTTCGATCAGGATTGATTTCCGGTGATTTTGCAATGCCATGACTCTTAAATAGACATACCTACAGAAACTCGCTTAATTCTCCAGGCAGAGAGAGTGGGAAATATGTCTTTTGACAGTCACGGTAGCTGCTAAGTCCATTAAGTATTCTGCTGTCAAAATAATGTGTCATTCGGCACGAATTCCTACAGGCCAGTCTATAATATGTCTAAGACTTCGCCGGACATCACTGACGTGGAGTACTGGTGCTGACTTTGAAACAGTATGGGTACGCTATTATGGTTCTTGTCTGTGATAGTATACTGACACGATATGGATTAATTAATAACACTTACGGCGTAAAACACCAATCAAATAAATAATAAATTAATAATTATTTATTCCCATACAGGCTTCATACATATATAAACACACATACTACAGTTTTCTCTCTATATATCAATATATTTGGTTCGCCTGTATACTTTTATAGCAAACAACGTTCTGCTCGTATATTCATAGGTTCGATTCTGAACAGATGTCTTCCTGAAATGTTGATAAACATATAGACGTTCCGCAGTTGAAACTGTCCTGATATATCATTAACCGGCCGACATATTCTGCAAGACGGCCTGAGTACGGTATCATTTTACCCACGAATGCTCCAATTCATTTACTCCAGTACTTCTTTCTCATACTTGTTTATACAAAATCGGCATCCCAGCTGTTTGTACATACTGTTAGTTCCGGTATATATATGCCGTGGGATCTAAATGTTTACACCTGCAGAGAAATTTTATTCGCTCGGTCAGACACAGATCAGAATTTGAGCTAAAAGCTAGCTTGTTCATATACACTGTCGACCGCGTACGGCCTTTAGTTTATTTATTTATTTGATTGGTGTTTTACGCCGTACTCAAGAACATTTCACTTATACGACGGTAGCCAGCATTATGGTGGGAGGGAACCGGACCTGACCTATAGAGGCTTATACAATATAACACATGACGTTCACACAGCTATAGAACATATACATATAACTGTGTACATGTTTATATTCGAATTATAAAAAAGCTTTGAGAATGCTTCACCAATGCACCCTTCAGTCCTACACATTTTAGTTGACTACAAGTCACTCCGAGATTGTATACCCCAAAACCAGCTAGCGAAATGTACAAATTCTCTCACAATAACTACAGATCAAGGGACAATACACTGTCCTATCTCTAAATAGAAAGGAATCGCTTAATAAATCCATGAATCTGAATGTCGATCGCAAATTGTACAAAATTAACTTTGTAACTATAGATAACTTTGTCTATATAATTGCTGACGTACAGACCGACAGACAGACAAATAAACGACGTCAAAAACCTTTAGTGGTGGAAATGGTATTTTTTCATGCACCTATTCCGGAACAGATTTTACTGAAAGTATTAAGGGATATCATTCTATGTAACAGGCTTATGCTCAAGCCTGCATTTTTATATAACAACTTTCTCCTCTTGGTATACATGTCATTTGAAACAGTGAAAGTTGTGCTGAAAATGTGATCAACTGCCGTGCACGATATATTTGTACAAACGAATGATTTATCGATGTCAGACCTGTAGGTTGCCTTATATTTTACAGTTACAGTATAAGACAAAACAAATACCGATATTAGCTATTTTGAAAATTATAATATTTTTGTTCACAGAATGTTGTCAATTAGAAATAACAAACTTTGAACCGATAATTATTTATTTTTCTGTTTGACTGTTGTTTTAGGGCGTACTCAAGAATATGTCACTTGTGCGACGGCGGCTAGCATTATGGTGAGAGGAAATCGGACAAAGCCCGAAGAGAAACCCACAGCCACCCTCAGGGAATTACATATACGTGTATTTATACTGGTGGAATACAAGTCATATTCAACAAACGTTAGGTCACACGTCCGAGACTGTTCAGTCATTTATTGTTACCGCAGCCCCACAAGCAGTGAGAGTGGAAGAATCTACAAATATCCTGCCGAAGGTCAGGTTTGAATCTGCATCTCATGCGATTAAAAAGCATTAAACGTTAAGTTGAGTTAAACAACAATCATATAAGTACATGTCGTTATAAACAGATATTATTGGATAAATCGATTTAGAAAATTGCTAAGAACGTGTAGTTTTCTTACTGTTGTCAAGATATTGATATTTGATCATTCATTCGTTCTCGCTTACTGAAACAATTATGGTGAAAACATTTCAAAATAATGATCGGTGTGCCATACAAAAACACAAATGGAAATCACCGAGGCCTGGTCAGTATAGTTTCTTACACATCCATTTACCTTGGAGCATATAGGTTGTACCGTAAGTGGGAAGGTCTGTCAGCAACCTGCGGATGATCGTGGGTTTCCCCCTGGCTCTGCCCGGTTTCCTCCCACCATAATGCTGGCCGCCGTCGTATAAGTGAAATATTCTTGAGTACGGCATAAAACACCAATCAAATAAATAAATCAAATAAATCATATAGGCTGTATATGGTTCCTACAAAGGACTGACGTCGCTGCCCTAGCTGAGAGTGAAAAATAACTACAGACACCAGAAATAATCTGATATCGACTTGCACATCATTTATAAATGGGATCAAGAAACATATCTTGTACGTCACTAAACTTCTGCTTGTCTAGGTTGTCCTGGAGCTGCAAAAATTTGGTAACCCTTCCCACCGAGTCCTTCTTTGACAGCGAGTCCCATCGCAAGAGAATCGGCAGTCAGTTGTAGTGATCGGGTTTACCATGCGTTAGTTTGGCAGCCATGTAACTGACGGCTTTGGAAATAAGCAGTCCACAGCTATACCTGAAGAGATTAAAATAATGGCTGGAATCACTGTGTTGTAATTATTAGCTTAAAATGAAGGTACATACATATATCTATATATATGACTGAACAATCAGTGAATTGAAAAAAAGACATGTATAAGAGAAATAAATAACCTTTATATAAATTCATACATACCCCATCTGCTTGTCGAATTTGTATTGAGGTGATAATGCTCTTTTTCTCCGCTTGAGTTTGTGACTTGCCTGGGATGGGGAAATTTAACACGTGGAGCCCATTTACATGTAGCTTCTTCCACAATTCGAAATTGTCCTTTCTGTAAATTGTCCTTTCTGTAAATTGTCCTTTCTGTAAATGGTCCTTTCTGTAAATTGTCCTTTCTGTAAATTGTCCTTTCTGTAAATTGTCCTTTCTGTAAATTGTCCTTTCTGTAAATTGTCCTTTCTGTAAATGGTCCTTTCTGTAAATTGTCCTTTCTGTAAATTGTCCTTTCTGTAAATTGTCCTTTCTGTAAATGGTCCTTTCTGTAAATTGTCCTTTCTGTAAATGGTCCTTTCTGTAAATTGTCCTTTCTGTAAATTGTCCTTTCTGTAAATGGTCCTTTCTGTAAATGGTCCTTTCTGTAAATGGCCCTTTGAACAGTATTCATAGGGCATCTGTCATTGTTGCTTATCAAGACGGTGCTCGAGGCGTTGTTGTCATCGATGTTACGCGGGATAGAAGACAGTTAATTGTGTCATTATTCAGAGTCAAGGCAACTTTGACTTTCTTCATCTCACCATGTAATTGTCTACAACAATCATCAAGTGCTTCTCTTAATTTAAGTAGCGCCGCGTTCGCTTTTATTGATCATTTTATTGTCCACAAAAGGGCTTTTGAGTTCTCCTTTCGAGCCCTTGTTAGAATTGCGTTGTCCGCGGTTGTTCGACTCCTGCAAATGTGATCAAATGCTCCTGATTTGTTGTGTAAAGGCTTTGTCCCCACGCACAGGTCGTCTAATATCACACCAAATATATTGTTGTTGGAAAACGTATTCAGGAGATATGAGCTGAACACCCAATGTGGCGGGCGCATTTCATGTCGTTGTATAGAAGTCGCCTGTAGCCCTAGTTATTCCTGATGGGGCTAGCTGTATATATGCATGTAAACTATGCTCGGTCCAGGCTTTATAATCCACTCTTTATCGAATGGGGCTCACCGTATGGTCACAATCAAATGCCTAGCTTGTTTTAACCTCTGCATGACGACCTCCAGGCTGTGACCTTTACTGGTTAATCATAGAAACCAGGACAACAATTCCGTGCTTTTGGATTACACGAATGTAGCCATATTCCGTGCTTTTGGATTACACGAATGTAGCCATATTCCGTGCTTTTGGATTACACGAATGTAGCCATATCCCGTGCGCGTTCGTGTGCAAATACTTTTTTCGGTGACAGTCGGCCATTTTGGGTGTATATGTGCCTATGCTTGGTATGAGAATAATAGAAATTGTCTAAACTTTAGGAAGGTTTGAGTTTTAATGATGAAAGTTTGAAACTCTTAAATTGGCGAATGCTCGGGTACAGGGGACGTGTCAGGTAGATTGTATTTGTTACATGGTGACTCAGTGACAGGATACGCAAATATACGGTGTCAATAATCTTCATACTGGGCGGGGCATCAGCCGATCATCCTATCACTGAGTCACCGTGTAACGAATTTATCCTGCTAAGACCCATCAATTCAGTGCAGAAGGCCGATGAATAGGTGAATCGCTTTGGCGATGTGACCATCGTTGGACATAACCTACTCAGCAAACATCTGACGTTATCAGCAGGATTCGAGGATATATATCAGCACCCCAGATGACTGTTGTCCAATGAAAAGTGGAGCATTTTTTCTGACGCGGGATAAAGGCTCCGGGTGACGTCTCCTTATGTAGGTATCTCCTTGATAGGTACACTCAACAAACGAATCTGTTAATTTAACAGAAAGTCTGTTATCTGAGTGATTCTAGAATGTATTCTGTTATTGTGATAGATTTTTCTGTTAAATATAACACACGCATTCTATTCATTCAACACAAATATTCTATTAGTCTAACAGGATATTATATTGAATATGACAGAATATTGTGTCATAATAACACAATACAGCATTCTAGCATCACTCAGATAAGAGACTTTCTATTAAAATTAACTGATTAATTTTCTGAGAGTATCCATCCCAGATTATGGCATACAGTAAGATCCAGATTTTACCAGTTGTCAACCTAAGTGTCAAGGTTTCTATTTTCTCACAGCTTGAGAAATGTGCATTGGCCATAGGCTGAAGGCAAGCATTAAACTTGAGCATTGGCGCTTAGGGAAAATTAATTGGGGGCCTGAGACCTGATTAGTCAACGCCGCCTATCCAATGGCGCTGATCTCGAGGGTTTAATCGTGTGTGAGACGAGAGAGCCTCACATGTATACCACTAGACAAACATCTAAATGCAAAACATACAAGTCAAGACCATCAAGGCCAGAATCAAGCCGGAACTACATACATGTATGTCGCTAAACTTTTATTAATCACTCTGTTTCAGTTATTGCCTGGTGATTCCGTGGCCCAGTGGCTAGCGTGCCGGGGCAGCGTAATGACCCAGGATCCTCTCACCACAATGCGATATCTGTAAGTTCAAATTTAGCTCATCCGGTTTCCCCCAGGCTCTGTCCGGTTTCCTCCCATCATAATGCTGACCGTGGTCGTATAAGTGAATATACTTGAGTTCACGTACGGCGTATAACACTAATCAAATAAATAAATAAATACTGCCTTGATCCAACACCTACGTCTTTCTATACGCGAACTTAACACTGTCATCGTATAATTCAACCAACGGCTGACCTGCTCAAGTTGGCAAAGAATTAACGCAAATAGAAAATTTCAGACGTGCTAATCAAATACACTATATATGGTAAAAGCACAGCATGACTTACAGACAAGGCGAACCAACTTAACTGAGAGGTTAAAACCGTTCGGAACTCTCAAAAAAATAATCTGTTAATTTTAACAGAAAGTCTGTTATCTGAGTGATGCTAGAATGTATTCTGTTTTTGCAGTAGATTATTCTGTTAGACATGAAACACATACTAGTGTTCTATTAATTCAACATAACGATTCTATTAGACTAATGGATATTATGTTGGAGATGACACAATATTGTGTTGTAATAACAGAATGCATTCTGGAATCATTCAGAGAGCAGACTTTCTGTTAAATTTAACAGATTAAATCTTTGAGTGAAATGTCCAAGAAGTAGACCTACATATTTTGACATCACTGTTTCCGCTGATTTTGTTTCGTTCAGCAGCTGACACAGCGAGGGCTGGGTTCTAATATACTCAGTATGTATTTTAACATTATTATATCCACATGCACTGAAAAAAAATAATCTGTTAATTTTTACAGACATTCTGTTATCTGAATGATGCTAGAATGTATCTTGTTTTTGTAGCAGATTATTCTGTTAGATGTGAACAGATTATTCTGTTAGATATGAAACACTTACTAGTGTTCTGTTAATTCAACTTAACGATTCTATTAGATTAATGGATATTATGTTGGAGATGACACAATATTGTGTTGTAATACCAGAATGCATTCTCGTGTCACTCAGAGATCAGATTTTCTGATAAAATTAACGGATTAATTTTTTGAGTGCAGGTAGTTAGCCACCGCATATAATACACTCGGTAACAGGGCCCAATCGTTCATGACAAACACGTAAAAGCATATACACTGTTCCTTCCCCGCTATAAGATAATTAGTATAGCCTCTTTGAACTTTTTTTGTTAACCCGTGCACGACCGGTTTTCATACACCTGACAGCGCACGCGTTGCTCTCCACATTCGCCTTACATCACTAGTAAATTTTGTACAGAAATCTTAAACAACACCGAGATCACTGGGGTCACATTGAGAAGGCAGGAATTGTCATCAAACACAAAAGATCCTCCCCAACCTTTGTTTTTAATAATACCTTATACACAAGCATTCTCTTTGTCTAAAACATACTTCTAACCAACATCTGGAACAATTTTATTAATGAATGCTGATTAAATAGTTCAGCACGTGAACACCAGTGATGAGGCTAAGCCTGCATTCGCCTAGGTGCGTCGCTCTGGCTCCAAAGGTCAAGCTTGTCTATTAATGGCAGTGATATAAAGCGATCGCAGAGAGCGTCACCTGCGCTTTAGGGAGTATGTCAGGTTTGTTCAGCTCGTTGGGCTTACGACACATCGTCATCGTAGCCTAAAAGTGAGAAATTCTGCAATGCCACTCAGGCAATTAAATGAATTACTAAACAAAGTTTCAGCCTGATGCAGGATGTGTCTATATAGAAATAAAGATACAATTTACCGCAATGTAATATATTCATGTGGTTTATTTCTGGGTATAAATGTGCTAAATACAGATAAAAACGGTTGTGTAGAATGTATATAATTATATGCCTAAAATATATCCTTGAAAAAGGGCATCGGGTCATTCATTCGCACCCAACACCACCCAGAAACGAGGACAATACGATTCATTCAAATTTAGTATAAATGCACTGGGTAGATCTGGACAGTTATGCAGTTAACATTTTTATGTTGAAAATGCTGACGATAAAATGCTTCATGGAGTTCTTTGCTCCTATATCAGTTAGTGCACTGTAAAAAATAGAGACTATATTTATTTGCTTTGTTACTTTTTTGCAGTGTTTCACATGACATGACATCACATTGCATTTAAGGGTGCTGAGCCAAAGCTTTGTCAAAACACTGTATACATCTTGTAATTTTACACTTTTATTTCTTTATGCCTTTCGCATTTTTTTTCTTTTTCTTTCGTTGGTTGGTGGTTTACAATGCACTAAACACTACTGACATCAACTTGGTCAGGTTTAATATAGGAAAGAGAACCTGTGATAAATCATCATTTTGACTTTCAAAATAAGCATAAACTGTCGTCATACCCCGTAAAGCCAGGGCAACCTGGACTCGATGCCATAGACTATATGGATGCCATATGAACTTTGAATCATATTTTTTTTTACACACTGTTGGGCTTGAGGTTATAGTGTTACTAAGATCCCATGTAAAGGCCGATTAGATTTGTTCTCTTGGTCTTCCAAAATACCATCTGTCTACTCGATGGGAGCGCTGCTGCCTCCAGGTTTTCCAACCTTCTAAAATCATGCTGGAAGAAGAGAAGATATTCCGAAGGACATTCTTCCAATTCCACAAGCTGTAAATCGACCCGATCTCCCGTGGTGATCAACATTTCTATGCCCACCTGTAAATTAACGGAAATCGGCCGACGTACCGTGACGCCGCCGATCTCCTGATGGGCCCACTTCAGATTCAACCGTCGGAAGCATTCTTTAATCAAAAATGAAATGAATATTTCCACAGCAGAAATGTCCAGAATGAAAAGAATCTTTGGCGAATCATGAGAATTAAATTTAACATTTTCCTCTTACTTCAGAGGCCAGTATTGTATACTGCGTCCCTCTATTCCAGGGTATCCTTCATATTAGCAACAAAATGCAAATGTTACTTCAGCCAAACATTTCGCGGTAAAAATGCGAGTTTTACAATGCATACAATGGGAAAAACTTTTTCACCATTATTCGCCAACAAATGAAGGCTTCAAGAAACGGTTTTGGATAGCTTTGAAAGTCCCAGAGTTTCTCACACAACAATTATTACATTCATTTCTATGCTATACACAACGCAAGACATGACTTAACAATGACTAAAACAACGTATGGCTATTGTTTATGGACTACTGGTGGTTGTTTTTGGCAAGACAGATTCAAACCGTTGGAAGCATTCTTTAATCCAAAAATGAAATAAAATATTACACAAATATTTTCAGAGCAGAAAAGTTTACGAAGAGCAAAACCTTCTGGCGAAACATAAAAATAAGATCAACGGTCTTCATACTTGGGAGGCCAATATTTTATGCTGGGAGGCCCCCTGCAGCGAACTGATGTATTTCACCACTCAAGGAAATCGTCAGTTTCCAGAAGACCGCATAGCAATTAATGGTGTTCATGCCAATTGTCCTGTCTCCATTATTTATTTATTTATTTATTTATTTGACTGGTGTTCAAAGTAGTAAATTTACGCCTTGAAGATTTCATGTCATTAGCTGGCACGTCATTTAATATGGGAAAGCGACCTTATGATACCTTTCCAACCATTATCAAGCCTCTGTCTTTTTTTTTTTACTTAAGCGCCCCTTGGCGAAGGCATGGGGGTATGATATAAACACTGCATTATGCCATCTATGGCTATATGTAACATTAATCTAAATGAAATGCTAGAGACCATAAAACATTATCATACGTATTGAGCACAGAGCTAATGCAGATCCCACCTCTGCCGCCTTAACATCAGCCCTCTTCTTGGAAGTGGTGAAATAAAAATACATGTATTATAATAACCAGAATGTTTCCTGAAATCTACACAAATATGGGGACTAATGAGATATATACATACAAATCCTTGTTTACATTTTAACATTTGCTTATTTTGACTCTTAGTTTTCTTGGCGTATCGTCCATTTTTTATCCATTCCTCATATATACGTATATTCCAGAATTGTCCATTGCACCATAGTGTCTGTCACTGAGGCAGCACCAAATTCCACCATAGGTCTTGACAACGATGAATCGATGCACATTTGCACCAGCTTTTGTGTCCGTATATAAACTCGTTTTTCATCTTTGTGGAACGTGATGCTTGAGATGCTTGGCAGTCTCTGCCCATTGTTAAACTGCAAGAGAAAAAAAAAGAGATAAAAAATTAGATAACATACAAGAGTGTTCTCATGTAATTTGTCTTCATATTCTGACAGTAGTTGCAACTATTGTCAGAAACCTGGAAATCAAAAACGAATCCAAAAAGGCTTACAAATTATGACGAGAAGAGTTAATTTGAGCATTTCATCACAACTGTGAGGAAACTCAGTTTTGAACAGTTTTATCACGAATTACACACTATGGTGAACAAATTATGATGTGAGCAGTTTACCATAACTTACAAACTATGGTGAGAAGCCAAATTTCTTGAGCAGTTTTATCAGGCCTATTACACTATAGTGCGCAGACTTTTTGGCAGTTTTATCACGACTTACAAACTACGGTGAGCAGACTAGGTCTTGAGCAGTTTTATCAGGCCTTATACACTATAGTGCGCAGACTTTCTGGCAGTTTTATCACGACTTACAAACTACGGTGAGCAGACTAGGTCTTGAGCAGTTTTTATCTTTGGGTGCTTCTTCTTCATCTCTTTACGATGCTCACGCTCCTGAAAGCAAATCAAAGGAGAATAAGAATTTGTTTGATGCACAACCATACACAACTGTTGTGAAAAATGTTTCAGTCTTCAAAAAAATAATACATATTTTGGAATTGAGGAAACCAGGAAGAGACATTCAGAAAACATGAAAGAAAGTTTCCAACAAACATTCTGGACTTACAAACATACAACATCAATAGTCACAGGTTAATCCTCAATGAAAACAAATGAGAGTATACCTTGTCTGAACGGCCTCCATATTATTACCATATAAAATTGAGATTACATGTGACAAATTTTACATAAAAAGTTTCTTAGCAAAAACAGCCTGTTTCACATTAATTTGTTTTGGTTGCTGTTTTTGTGTCAGTCGAAGTTATTACTTAATCAATTGCCAGGGTAAGATCTGAAACAAACAAGACAGAGCTTGTAGGAAATGAGGCCTGGCCTAAAGGAAATGATTAAGAGCCTGAAGGAAAGGATTCAGAGACTGAAAAAAATGAAAAAAAGCTTCAAGGAAATGAGGAATAGCTTCAAGGAAATGAAGCAGACCTTGAAGGAAATGCCAGTTGGCATGAAGAAAATGTTGCAAAACTTGAAGAAATATTCCTAAAGGAAATACACACCTCTAGTTTTCTGGCTTTTTCAGGATCCTCTTCATTCAATATGCGCTCTTTCTCAGCGCGGCGCTTCTCCTCCCTCCTGAGCTGCGCTGCTTCCTGCCGCTGCGTGTGCGCCTGCTTCAAGAACGTCTCCTCCGCTTTTTGTCTGTGTTTCTCAGCTTTAGATCGGGCCTACAGTAAAGTCAGTTGACATGATGATAACTAGACATGACATCCATTAGTGAATCTGTCCATAATACTTTTATCATTGTCTGAAGAGTTGGTCTCTTTATTTACTCTATGCAACCTACTGGTTGTTTATTGGTTAATGGTTATTTATTTGATTGATGTTTTACACTGTACTCAAAACTATTTCACTAACACTGTATACGATGGCAGCTAGCATTATCGTTGGAAGGACACCGGGCAGAGCTTGGGGGAAGCCCACAACTGGTGGCACACCTTCCCACCAATGGCCATCAAGGGTTAAGTTACTACCTAATTCTGAGAGTTTTATTGATCCTATAAATGTGTTTCAAGGCTTTTCTGGAAGGTAAGATGATCTCCCACCAGAAAAATGTTAAGTTTCTGAAGCCAGAAGTAATATCTAATGATATTATTTGCGTCTAAAAATGCATTTTCTCAGTGAAAATATAGGGAAAATACAGTACTTATTCATTTCATTGGGGTTTAACCACACAACAAAAATAAAGGCATGTGGGCACCTCATTCAGACATGAATTATGTCCTCACCCCACCGCCCTCACATCCCATCCCTCAATCCTCCAAGGACAGTTACCTGTACCTCCATCACCAGCACCAATGGAATCACTTCCGTTACATTCCAAGGTCCCTTGTACATGCATAGACTTAAGAAAAACCTTATCCCAAACGACATCAACTGCCGTTAAAACTCTAAGAAAAGTCAATGCAAAAAAATCCCAGGAATCACAGAAAAAACAAACTTGTGCAAAAGTAACTAAGAACAATTATGGAAATTAAACCTTTGTATTTTGTCAATAAAGGTGGGATAGGATGCTGTATAATAATAGCCGTGGATTGGCTAATATTCTGACCAATCACTTACCTCCTTGGATAGATTCATCTTGCTGACTTTGTCTACACAGTAAAACACAAGTCTGAGTAAAGGCTTGAGATCTTCCATGTCAGCAGTACTAGTACTACCTTTACCAGGCACTGTCAAAAACAGAGCAAGAAAACGGATGGTTTGTTGGAACAGACTTTACTTCATGTACTGTTTTACTCATTCCCTGGACAGTTCATTTGGTGTTTTATGCTACACTGAAAAACAATTTCAGTTTCAGAAAGTGTCGCTATGTTTTATATGTCGATCATACTGTTCACATATCAAGGACAACTGCCACTACACTGCAGATGCAACAAATATCACAACATCAGCAAACCACATCAATTCATTAGAGCATTATGTACCCTATCGAGAGTGAATGTGCACAACTAACTGCCATCGAAGATCCAAAACAACGAAAACGAGCAATCTGCATATTTCCTGTCGGTGAATTGCAGTTAACCCTCATGTGAACTAGCCACTGGAAGTCCCTTACCTACCCAGCTACATGTATGACCTGCCCCTGTACAAATAACTTTATATGCCCTACATGTTATTCCTAAACATTTTCACATAAGAAAGAGCAACTTTCAGCACAATTTATCCACATTTCTAATTTGATTTTGGAGACAAAACTGCATTGTTTCAATTGCCCAGTGACAGGGCTTCACAAAAAGTATAATTTTATCAGTCAACACAGAATAATCCCTATAGAATGTGTTTGAATAAACACCTTGCAAACATGCGAAAAAATTTAAGAAACAAATATACAGTTGTGGTAATTGTTGAGTTGTGGAAATTGCGCTTAATACTAAAATGTTGGCTTTGTTCCTGTTCAAAATTACGGGTACTTCACACCTCTTGGTATGAACGAAATATCATGCTTCAAATCCACACAGTAACGGGCAAAAATTACTCACAGTTAAAACAGAAAATAAGGACAGGCTTCCCATCAGGCAGTTTACTGGGCTGAGAATCACTGCAAAGAACAAAGAAATGATAACATAAAAATCACAGAAACTAACAGCTGTCAATCACCATTATAAACTTGACATATTATTTTTCCTATTATTATATCCAAGGTTTTATTTTGATGAGAATTCAGGAATTCAATTCTTGTCAAGACTCCTGTAATCCAAAACCACAGGAATCCAATTCACAAAAATGAGTTTCAAAATGACCAAAAGTTCTCGAATTTTTCAATTCTTAACTACTGTACCTCCTGTGGACAGGTGTATCTCATATGATTAACCTTATTAATGATTAGTGGCCACTGTTCACTTTTTCCTGCATTAGAACATTATACCGAAGCAACACCATTATGGTACTAGGTCTGGGCTGACTTCTAGTGCATTCCCAAGATTTTGGTAAAAAAAAAAAATAAATAAATAAAGGCCTGTATTAGGGGGGTTTCTCCCTTTGCCACCTAAGTGTATGATGTTTCAAACTACAGCAGAAGATGGCGCCACATTACTAAGGGTTTTGAAAGTCAAGCAAACCTGGTATAGAAATCCGGAAAACTGAAGTCCTATAGTGACCATAGTAATTGTGTCTTGCCATCAGAAGGAAAAACCCTAAGATAGTTCTGTTTAACATGGAAATGAACTTATTTTCATCAAATACCTGTGAGCACCTCAGTACAGGTATCTATAAATTCCCTGCGTGACACGAGGGGTGAACATGTATGGGATAGAAAGACAAGCATCATTAACAACCCGGTCGCACAAATTCCCTGATAGAAAGACAAGCATCATTAACAACCCGGTCACACAAATTCCATTTGATAAATGCTGAAGTACAAGAATACTCACTCCTGTGGTTTAGGCCCTGAGAATTGGTCAGAAAAATGCATGTACTCAACCAGGCCTTCATACTTCGTTAGCAACTGACACACCTAGGTAAAGAGACAAGGAAGTAGATTAAGAAACATTTGCCGAATTCCTCATCTGCAAATGTGATTTGCATGTACACGTACTGATGTCTTATGCTTAGTATTTTATACATCATCAGAGGCCGATTCTACAAAATCATTTCTGACTCAAAATTTAAAACCATACCACAATGCTTTTGTTTTTGTGGTCCGGAAATTTTGACATATTTTTCTTCAGGCAGCACTGATGAGGTGGTCAAAATGTAAATACATGTATTTACAGCCCAAAAATAAACCCTACATGAGGAAACAGGTCTCAAATTTTGTCTCAAAGGATACAGGAAAAGTACCGTAACACAAAAAGTCTGGTTTCAAAGAAAATAAAGAAAAAAATGCCAGAATTCCACTGTTGAGGCATATTTAATAACCCTTCAATAGTATGCATATTTTCTATCAATGCTGGAAAATATTGGGAAATGACATCATCAATGAACATAATGAGCTCCTGACCAGCGTAGCACTTCAATTCAAGCATTCCACTCAACCCAGCTACTCATTTTCCAGACTGGCCGCTTGGACCTTAGGAAAACTGTAGTTTAAAGTTATATTTCTCCAAAACAAAGCTGAGGGGCTTTTTTGAGCTGTTATATGCTAGGCCACCTTAATACTCTGTGTTAAAATGAAAACTAAGCGTTTCATGTATCCTTTAAGTCAGAAATGGCTTTGAGAAATCGACCCCTTTGCTATTGCTCTGTTTTACATTTCACTGGTTTACTGACACTGACTAAAGTACCTTTTTGTCCATGATAGCAGTGGTTGCCTCGCCGATCTCACTCAGCATCTGGTAGTTTTGAGGCAGGTCAAACCTGTCAGACGCCTTTTTCTCTTGACAAAATAAACTCTGAAACACAACAACCGTGAGAAGTCATAATACAGCTGATTTCCATGATCAATTCTACATGTACACCTAATCTATATGCATGTATGGATGGTGAGTTTCAGCATGGTGAGAAATCATCATGGGCAGACATACAACCTGACTGTCCTATCAAACAGGGTACGGTAAACCCACTCAGCTTCAACCTTTACAGCAGAAGGTGACATTGGCTGGCTGAAGTTGGTGGATCTCGCTAAAGAATAAACTTTAGTGGTAACGGCAAACAACAAAATGTATGCTGTATCAGAATGAAATGAAATGAATATAATATTAATAACAGAACAGAAGCAGTAACATTCTTTACAACAACAACCTGGGTTTCAGTAGAATATGGCCTGGTAATGAATATGCAAATTACATATATTGGCTTATGTCTGTTCCCTTGTTGTTGGTGTCAGAAGTGGAGGATTCAAATGAAAAATGCTACATGCTTGTTCCCATGCATTATGTGACAGAAATCAAATATTCAGGTGAAAAAAGAAGAATAATACGGCTGTATGTTTGTACTGTAAAAAAATCAAATATTCAAGTGAAAAGAGAAGAGTAGCATGGCTACATGTTTGTTCCCTTGGGTTTTGCGTTGCAGTTCACAAACTCTGATATAATGAATATCATAGTAAGGAGAGCGGACGGAATCTCGGCGACACCTGGTGACCAGAATTACTACTCACCAGGTCGTTCATCTCACGAGACAGTTTCCCGCAAGTCCTCTTCAGAGCCACCGCAAACACAAACTTCTCCATGGCATTAGGGTCCATGTTCACAGTCACCATCTGACAACATACACAACATACTACTCTACAAATAACTCAATGTCCTAGAAATTTAATGATTGTAATCAAAAATTTGACAACATTCCAAATTATTGTACTATGGGACTACCAGACTAGTTTATTATTTCTTTGGTTTCACTGACGTTTTGCCATACTCAAGGATATGTCACTTCAGTTCTACAATGGCAGCCGAGGCCTCTGTGGCTCAGTTGGTTAGCCCGCAACGTAATGACCCAGGAGCCTCTCACCAATGCGGTCTCTGTGAGTTCAAGTCCAGTTTATGCTGGCTTCCTTTCCGGTCATAAGTGGGAAGGTCTGAAAGCAACCTGCGGATGGTTGGGGGTTTCCTCCCACCACAACGCTGGCCACCATCGTATAAGTGAAATATTGTTGGGTATGGTGTAAAACACCAATCAAAAAATAATGATTTTAAAATACAAATACAACAGCAGCCAGCACTATGCTGGGAGGAAACCAGGCAAAGCCCGGGTGAAACCTACAGCCATCCACACGCTGTTGGCAGACCTTCCTACATACAAGCCAGGTTTTAGAGTCGAGGCTCTGGCATGGGTTGCAAACAACTGCACTTTATGAAACTAATACATAAGGTAAGGAATTTGAACTGTTTGAAGGAATTTAAATAGAAAACTGTGGTAGAAACCACCACACATCGTTACAGATACTTTCAGACAGAAATACAAAAGTAGCCAATGCAACATAAAACCAAGCGAAAACACAGGTCAGCAGCTAAAAATTTTCCCATAATATTACCCCTCAATTCCTGGCCACAGATAGAGCAACAAGTCCTTTTGGTCAGTTATTTTGGGGAAAAAAATCACAGGGGTGTCTTCTTGTACCAATGCCAAAATATTTACAGTGCTGTTGAACTGAAATTTCATGTCAAAGACACCATACGTGAGCCCACACCCAGGCAACATATATTATAAATGCATGTACTGACAAAGAGCCAAGATGGTGAAGTAGCAAAATCCTCAATTTATACATAAAAATCTAACGTGAAAAATGACCTGGGATTGGCCCAGTTGTATCTGTACTCACAATTTGATCGGAGGCTGGTTTGAATATCCGAGAAATGGTGTTGACGAGATCTTGTCGCTTGAGCAGTTTGAGTTCAACCAGCATTCCCTCCACGCAGGTGCGACCACTACACCATAGTGCGTACACGTTGTCAGACTCCTTCATGAGGACGCCGGGCTGTGCCTCTGTAGAGGTACCGTCATCGCCTGCCAAGAAAAGCAACTGACATTACATGTGCATTTCATGCAGACTTCTATGACAACTACCGGAGTTTGAGGCCACTGTCATATCGTTCTATCCGACATTAGCACACTGTCATCACTTGACATCAGTAGTGACAGTGGTTTCTGTTACAGCATCTTGACACGACTATTTAAATCACGCCTTTCATCTGATATATAATTTATTTTAGTGTTTTACTCAACTTTAAATCTAGATATCAAGCATACAATAGATGCTATGCACCAATTTACGTAGATAAGCCTTTCACCATTTAACAGCAGGAATTCTTCTTCAAGTTTAATTTCCAATATCTCAAGATTTCCGATGTTTTGGCATACTTACCAACCAGTGAGAAGTTGCTGTCCAGCAGCTCTCTGTGTGAGGTCAGCCAGGCTTGTGCTAACTTGTGATTCTTGCTCTTCCCAGCCAGGAAGTTGAGGAAGTACACCCCCAGTCCAGCCAACATAAGCATCTCCATCAGAAAACTGTCCCAGTTCGTCCGCAAATGTAACGGGATCTGGAGAAAGAGAACAAAGATTTTGATAGGAATTGATTATTAGCAGAGTTACGGTAATTCTTCAACCATTTTGCATGTTTGAAAGGTGTTTATTCAAGCATATACCGAAGGCAATTTTCTGTGTGGACTGATTAAAATTATACTTTTTATGAAGACCTGAAACTGGCCAATACAACCAATGTAGCTTTGTGTCCAAAATGAAATCCAAAAATGTGCATAAATTGCACTGAAAGTTGCTGTTTCATATGTGAAAAGGTTGCGGAATTAGAGTAGTACACTTTTAAAAATTTCAAATTTCCAGGCTTTATCCAAGTTATTTCAATGAATATTCCATATTCATAAAGAGTTATGTAAATTCATCGTAATTAGCCGAACTTCAATACACACAGCAGCATATTAACCATTTAGCAAAGCCGGAAAAAACATTTCTCCAAGAAACTGTCAGCAAACTATAAACAGGAGTTCAGGTTGGCTCTGAAGTCTCAATTTCAAAGCTTTTTGAAAAAAAAAACTAAAACAAAAGAAAAAAAAAACTGAGGCTGTAAAGCGTCCAAGGTCTGGGAAATCTGTTTCAAATTCCTGTTATTTCAAGGCCCCTTACAAAACCTGAGTTTAAAACACTATAGAATTTTGTACTTCTATCATGACAGTAAAGTGCGTAGGTTGAGGAAGCTGGAATGCCTAGAGTAAACCATTGCCATCCTCCAACTAACTGACTTGCATGTACACCTTCATCAACGGCGCTTAACGCTGCGACAGCAATGTAAAATGGGCCCCTGGGGCCGGTTGTTCAAAAGTGTATTAACAGTTAATCCAGGTTTAAATCATACCAATCTCACTGTAATGAGAACCGAATGGCACTTTCATCTCAACTTAAGTTAAAACCGAGCTTAAGTCAGAATACACTTTTGAACAACTGGCAACAGGGCATTATAGGCCGTACCACTTTCTCTGAAGGAGTGTTTCAAAGACGTCTGGCAGACAAACATATATATGGACATATGTATGCTTGGGTTTTTACATCATTTTTGACAATATTTCAGTCATATGATATGACGAGAAGACGTCAATAGATACATGTACTTTGTCATCTTGTAGCAGGGCGAGTCCATGCTGCCAAAATGCTGAAGATACCAGATAAGACAACCCACCCAGTCAAACTGAAAAACCTCTCAGTTCTAAGCGCCAGCCAAGGCAGCAATGATTACCATTTTCGCGCTACACGGGTTTGATCCCAGGTTTTCTGACTTCGAGGCAAATGCTCTATCCACCAGGGACTACATGTACATGATGTGAAGCACTTTAAAACACTCCGGAAATCTTACCTTGGTAATTTTCAGATCTGGAGGTTTCTCCTTGGACTGTCCTTTTCCTGGACGCTCCTTGTCAAAGCCTTCAAATTCCTCATCATCCGTGAAATGATCAAATTCATCATCTTCATCCTGACAACAACAAGTTGCAAACTATAATCTAATTCCCAACAAATATTTCTATGTTAAAAAAACCAAAGGTTTTAGTAGAAACCTGAAAATTTTTTGTTCTCTCACATATCCTTCTTAGTAAATATCGCACAGCTCTGGAGAATTATAAGTTTGCACCTCCTCGGTCATTCCATCATGAAAAACTCTTTACCCAGACTTTTCTTCAAAACTGTTGATCGTACTGAACTGAAACTTGGTACACGTTTCCTTCGCCATTGGGTAATTTTGTCCATTTGCAACAAAATCATTGTCATTTTTATGTTCTCTTATGAGAGAGAGCTATTATTGTGACTGCTCAAAGCAAGAAGTACATGTACATTGCTTGTGAAAGCAGCGATACTTTTTCCGAAATAAAGAAAAATAGCATGTGAATAGATTACAAACAGAAGTTAAGCTTAACTTTCAGTTCCACAGAAGTCTATAATTCTAAAGCACTAGCTGGCAGATTTGTTTCTTGAGTATCAAAAGGCTGACATCAGTTCCTATCATTTTTCAAAGCTTGTGAGAAAGAAATGAGGTTGGCGTACAAATGCCAAAGTTCCATCACATGATCACAAAAGGGTAGATGTGTTTATGTGACATTTAAACAGGCTTCCTCAATGATCAGGCCTCTTGTTTGCCTTGAGAGCAAAACCTGAGATTACTGAGCCAGCAATGACACATTCTGATTCATGCCTCCTAAAATCTAAACAATATGAAGAGGAATAAAAATTAGCATTTATGCAATAGCATCTGAAACAGCCTTTTCACAGCTTCAAGTCCAAAGATGTTATAAATATTAAAACTGTGTACTGCTGACATGAATAAACTTTAACTCAAAAAGCTGAACGACTGGAAGCCTTCTGAGCTCAAAGTAACCTTACTGGTTAGTGGCATTGCACCGCACTGAGCTAACCACCTGAGCCATGGCGGCCCGCTCACCCTGCATAGAAAACTTTAACAACAGGGTAGTGTTGATCAAATACATGTGAAAAAGAAAGCTTTATCATAACTCACCTCCACTGTAGCATCGTCTTCATCAACATCTGTGTCCATGGAAGCAGCGCCGTCAGGTAGTGTGTGTTCAGTTCTGTCATCAGTTACAGTGTCATCTGGCTCATCTAAACAAAGGGAGATAAATGTGTGTTATAAACTATGCACAATTCAGACTGCATCAGTAAAACCTACTTAATTTCGGACAATCTGAAAGTAATGCTTCCTGTAAATCAAATGAGTTAGGCCAAAGGTCACAGACTCCAAACAGGAAATAGACAGCTAGAATTGAAGAAATGAAGATCAGAATGAATGAATGATAATGGCTTAACGCCACATCGGCAATATTTCAGCCATATCATGGCAAGAAGATCAGAAGAATGAAATCTGGGACAATATTAAAAAGACAAGGAAAAAAAGACATCAACCAAGGCTTGACTGTCTACACTGTACACATTGCTGATACGTGTACACAGAGTTGTTATTTCCAAAAATGATCTGACTTAAGTATATTTATGTTATGAAGACTGCATTTTCAACAAGTAGCCTATATATTACTATTTTGAATAATAAATCACTCTGTTGTCATCCCCTTGTTTCCCATAAATGGGTTGCTATCAACAATCATTACCTTCATCAAACTCCTCAAATTCCGCAAACTCATTGTCCTCAATATCAGCATCAGGATGCTGACCTTGGTGGGAGAGGGACACACATGTCAAGGCCAACACCAAGGCAACAAACCACACCCACTTCATCTTAGTTCACCTATTAATGAAAACCAAGCAGAAAAAATTCATCTATATGACAGGGGTATAATAAACTCAAAGCTTCGGGGCGCCATTGAGCACAGCAGAATTGCCAAGAGCTGAGTTCGGCTATTTCACTTCATGTTAATAGACATAGCTCTATGGTTTTTAAAAAACGACATGGTGTACCTAAAATATCAAATATACCTGACGCTGCTTAATGATATGGTCCAGGTCAATAAGCCGCACTAAATCTTGTACGAATCTCAGTGTGACTGTTTTAGTCACTCTACAACAGTAAACCACATATAAAAGACTTCTGACTCAAATCTCTGTGGTTTTTATAAATGCACAGGTTTGTCCAGCTTGGGTTATGGTTTTTATATGGTTTCAGTTTTGAACTGATGAGAAGACTCCGATTTTGACAGATAATAAAATGAAGTCAGGCAATGTTTTTTTGGTCATTAATAATTTTTAAATTATTTGAGATAAATTTCTGAAGTACATTCACCAGCGTTCACATTGGTGGGCTGATTTTCCAATGGTCTGTATTACAAATTACATGTAACTTGGCCACTGGATCACCAGAAACCATGACCACACCCGTCATCTGTAGAGCTTAATCCAAATTACCATGCGCCAAATTAATTACAACAATTCTCACAGATTAAGCCAAATACCAGGCTATCAAACATTTTTTTTTTCTCTTTCTTTTAAATTAACGTATTGAAACATCTTGATCATGTGGTCAGTGTACCTACAATTTTCTTTTGCTTAACGCAGACGTATAAAATTTTTATTGCCCCAAAGTATCGACTTATCTGTTCGAGTCGGAGTTTGCCGGAACTCCATTGGGTCAGTCACGTTACAACAACAACAACATCGGTCAACAGAAAAATGTTACCAACCAAAGCAACGTTTTTCAAGATCACTCGAGCCAAAGGCTACAACCCCCTTAGCAATTTACATTCCCTTCGTCGCAATGCACATATCGAATTCCTTGGATGAGAGCTACAACAAATAAAACAAGAAAATATTTTACCTACCCCTTCAGGAACGCACCAAGCATGAGTGCACCGTCACAGATGGTGGAAAAGGTAAGTTACTCTCCTTAGCAGAGCTTTCAAATTTGCCTTGACACTCACTACACACCTTCTGCGCCGAAGAGCGGAACGTAGCCTAAGTATATGCCCCGCCGTGCGCGTGTGTGAAAATCGTCAGGAACTAATCAAGCCTTTCATATAGTGTCACTTCAGTTAGTCCGAGTACACTGACCATTGGTTCAGAAATGTTTGGATTCGCCATATTCATGAGCAGCCATGAACATGGCGTATCCAAATATTTCTCAACCAACAGTCAATGTACCAGTAATCGGACTGCACTTCATTAGTTCAAGAAACATTCCGTTCCACAGAAGCACGTATTCATAGCTTTGAGCACCCGGTTATTGACAAAGAGGAGGAGATGATAAATGACATGGGGCTAAATGGGCGACACCCTGAGTTTTTCAAAAGTGCCACAGGGCACTGAAACTATCATATTTGAAGGCTAGATGCACCCAAATTACTTTTCCGGACAGAATTTCCTACCTAAAAGCTATATTTTTCTTCTTCTTTTTTTTCAAATTCCAAAATCTTCTTCTGTGTCTAGGTTAAATTCGCTATGTTACCACCTGCAGTACTCTTGTCACGTGGCCATAGAGTGTGCTGATTGGTTCAGAGATATGACATCGCTGCAAAACCATGAATATCAATTATCCTCAGTTGCCCGTTGCATAGGCCTATTTTTGGATTTTCTGCACATGCATGTGATGTTATGTACACGATCGTGATTAGGAAAAATTCATTTTACAGCTACTTTGGAAATTCATCATGGCGAATTTTAAATTCGGTATTTCAGGTTTATCCGAGTTTGAATTTGGCATAATTGGCCTATCAATGGAGGTTCTATACTGATATAGCCTACATGGCATTCCGTGCGTATGGAAATTGTTAGAGCCCAACCAAAATGTTTCTCAGTATAACGGCAATCGTAGAGGTAAATTTGTCAACAAGCCCTGGTTAAAGTGGGCAGTTGGGTTGAAAATCCAAATAGTTCTCAACGTTATTAAAATAGTTGCTCGTTTTAATTTGCTTTTTATGCAAAGGCAGCGAATAAACTTAGCCTGGTGCGCCTTAACTCTGATTAAATGGCGGCTCATACATGTCCATGATCTTGGTAAGCGCGAGGTATCTAACACCCGTGAGAGACTAGTGAGTTTGACGTTATGCATGTTGTTGTTGCGGCGGGCACTGGGACATGGTTAGACTGTTTCTTGGTTTCTTTGCTAAAAGTTTGTTTACTGATTCCGTCTGTGGAGGGCAAGAGGCAGGGCCGCTAGTCTGCGTGAAAGAATTACTGGTAGGTGACAGATGTGTGGTGAGCAGTTGTCATTGTTCATAATAAGATATGGAACTCCAACTCGAAGGCTGGATAAACTGTGAATTTAGCAGATGACATTAGCTAGGACTAATATAACTGTTATGTTAGTAGCAGATATTAGGTACACTGCCGGCGGTTAAGCGTCTGGGCTAACTGCCGGCCTATGGCAGTGGATCCGAGCAGTGGATCGGTTCACGTGATGAACTGATTATGATGATGAACATTGAAACATAATTCATGTGTAGTTTATAAATTGTATGTTGAATGTATACTTTGATTTGGGATCTTCTTTGAGACAAATATTACCTGTTATGTAAATCTTCATTCACACGTCCTTAAGGTTGCAGTAATACTACGCTTACTAGCCCCAAAAGTCTCCAGTTCCTTTTCTTATACCGGCTTAGCGTTGATGGGGTCTCAGATGCTAACAGTGGTACTCAACGAAGGTCAAGAACAATTGTCTATGTTATCCACCAAGTCTCGTGCAAATAAAAGTCACACTAGATCAGTGGAGGAAAAGGAGTCTGGGCTACAATAATACACCTTGTACTGTTAACATTTTCGTCTGTCGATTTTTCTCAAGTGCAACATCGATTGGCTATTTTCTGGGCTGCAAGGGCTTGAGTTTGTTTGTACTGCCTGTTGTACTGCCAGACTCAGCATATCTAACAAATGTCGCTCTAATGGTTAATGGTACTTATCTGTCAGTTGTTAGCACAGATTAAGTGTTGGTTCAAACCTAGCTTTGGACGAGTAATTTGTAGATTCGTGCACCTTACAGCCTAAGGTGCCTTGGTGATAGTAAGTAGCCGATGACACAGGGCCTTATCTAGGAAAACATGTAAGGTTCTGATCCCAAACTGTAATGGTGACATCGTAACTGTGCATAAAGAAATTTTATAAATTCAATACAAAATCATGCTTTCTAAGAGCTTTTGAGTCTGTGAATGAAAGACATTTATCTGAAAACTTAATTTTTTATTAGTAAACCATCATTTGTTTGTTACATTTACTTTAGTCAGTTTTAATACAGCTTGTTTAGTTTGGGCAGCCAACAGTTTGGGAGCCCAAATGTTTTCCAGAAGCAAAGTGACTCTAGATACGGCCCAGAATAATACTTTTTGCACATGCAGTATTGTTAATGTTTGCTAAAGACCACTTGTCTTTCACCAATACATTGCATATTGTGGTATGTCACATGTGAGTAAGTTCACCAGTGAGTTGCCAATTTTCAGTGGTTTATGTCAGGTGGTTTGAGTTACACCCATGAAACTGACTGTTACCATATATGTGAAAAATTCGTGAGTTAAACAACAATCAAATAAATAAATATAAACATTCTTACTGAGCCCCAATTAAATGAATCAAATTCCAACAGGGTCGTACATCATCTTTGTTGACAAAGAACATTGTGATGGCCAGTAAGGCTTACACGGGGTCGGTATGGTATCAGAAAGAGATCCAGCTGTCACCCAAAAAACGAGGATGTCATCTCATAGGTGAAGAGGTTCACAGAAATACACCAGAGATGAAGAATATCAAAGTGGGACTGATGCATGTTCTTAGTAAGTATTCCATGCATGTTCTTTTAATATAACATGTATTAATACATGTTTTTTACCCACTGACCCTAGTTTTATACCACCCCCCACCCTCCAGTGCACCCGCAGTTACAGCGATTTTGATCAAACTTACCTTGCATTTTTCCTATTATCTGAACTTGAACATGCTTAAGTTTCATTTAAATCTGGTAATTTTTTTCATAATTACTCCTGTTCAGGTACTTTGTGCAATAATGGGTTTGCAGAGGGAAAGAGGGTGTTTCGGACATCCAGGTTCTATTTTGATCCAGACAACATAAATGAATTTTTAAGGTTGGCCTAAGACGGTGTAACTGCTTGTGATCCAACGACCAACGAAGTGAACAGATGTACATACGTTTTCTTGTCAGTTGCCAGTACAGTTATGGTGTATTGATTAAGTGATATATTATCTCATATTTATAACATACACTAAATGTTTTGATTAATTTGATACAATTGTTCATGTTTGTTTTCTTCATTCCTTTTTTTCCAGTTAAACATACATCTGCCAGCATAGCCCTGAATGAGGTAAGTGATTACCTCCCCTAACAGTTTCACTTTCAGTCAATATAAAGGCACATGAGCCTATTCCATAAAGCCAGTATTCTTTTTAGGTCACTAGAAATTAAAATTTTGACTTCCTTAACCTCACCTTAAGACAAATGTGGGAAATTTCACCTTCTAGTACAAAAAACTAATCCGTGTTTTGAGGGTTTAAATTTTGACTCAAATTGCGACTGGCTGTGTGGAATAGGCCCCTGGGTTCTTGCAGCCATTTGGTTCTTGATCTTTGAGTGAGTGAGTGCTTGGGGTTTAACGTCATACTTACCTTGATCTTTGAGTGAGTGAGTGCTTGGGGTTTAACGTCATACTTACCTTGATCTGTGAGGTCAGAGGTTTTTCTCCACCAGCAAGGGTTATTATTTAGTGATGCTTCCATGCAAGAGTGCTTCCAGTTAATTGTCTGTGCTTGTAGGAAATCTCAAGCTCATACTCATGTACAATTATTCCAAGCATTTTATCAGTTTTAAGTAGTTGTGTTTACGTATAAGTGAAATACACCAATCAAATAAATAAATAAATAGTACATGGAAAGACTTTTCTTAACATTACTTCAGGTGATAAGTTTAGTGTATGTAGATTATTTTCTGTGGACCTACCGTTTTGTACATCCTGGGATCTTGTATATCCAGGGGATCTTTGTACATCAAGGGGGTCTTTGTACATCCAGGAGATCTTTGTATATTCAGGGGATTTTTGTACATCTGGGAGATCTTTGTACATCCGTGGAGATTTGTACATCCTGGGATCTTTGTACATCCAGGGGATCTTTGTACATCCGGGAGATCTTTGTATATTAAGGGGATCTTTGTACATCTGGGGGATCTTTGTACATCCACAGGATCTTTGTACATCTGGAGTATCATTGTACATCCGGGGGATCATTGTACGTCAGGGGAATCATTGTACGTCAGGGGGATCTTTGTACATCCAAGGGATCTTTGTACATTCAGGGGATCTTTGTACATCTGGGGGGGAGGGGTCTTTGCACATGTAACCATTCTCCTTAAATTGTGCGGCTGATTATACAAAAGAAAAATGTTTGAGTACAGTATTCACTCTAAATAAAATTTAGTACCTTAAATACATTGTTTCTGTCAGATGGCTTGTTAGCTACCAGGCAATAGTTTCCTAGCCATTCTCTGATTCATTCCGGACTCTGCAGTTTTCCTTCACCCCTCAGCCTGACTTCAGTTTTGAAAGTGATAAATTTTCATGTATGACCCTAAACACCAATCAGATGCATATAAAAACAAATACTGAGGCCCAGGAGCCAGGTCCCCCAGTTAGATGGAACAGCCAAATCAGTCTGAGCCTCACACCTGTCTTATTCCCATGTTATGCTTTGGATTCGTCTATACTGAGAAAAGAACAGTATGATGGCCAAGCTCCCAGGTCAGTGTGAAGATATAATAACTGAGAATTCACTCAATATGTCTTTATGGTCAAACTTTAAAATTTTTTTGTTTTTATCCCCCCAGAACTGGGATCCTTCTGTGAGGTGAGTTGAGTTTTTTCTCTAGATGTCGACTTCATAAAGCCTACCCATTTCTGTATGACTTCACGTGAGCACTGCTCTTTATTTCCCAGCTGGTAATGAAATGTTTGTCTGTTGGCAGACCATTTGTCTGCCTGTTGTCCTATTGAAACCTATAGGTGTCACAACATGAAGCAGAGTTACCATGGTGATGTATTACTCCAGGCGTAAATTGTGAGTGCTTCGTAAAACGGGACCCTGAAACCTTATACAAGTAACCATGGTCCAGTATCATATAACATGGATAATACAAGTATAACTTAATTCTCCAAAACAGTATGTCAAGAAAACATGTGACACCTGTTTTCAAGCTTGACTGAAGATTGAACTGGGTGACTTTAAATAAATCTAATCATTTTCTTTTCAGAGACGATACTGAGATGTTCATGAATAAACTTGTACCAGAGGTAAATAGCTTATTGAACATTTCATTTAAAGTACTAGATATCATTTTACCCTCTAAAAATTAAATACGGGAAGCCTTTGCCTTGTATGATATTAAAGTCACCTTAAGTGAGAGTGTTGAAAGGGCATCAGGGCACTTGCATGCTTTGTTTATGTTGAGTATCAGAACCTGCTCTCTCTGACCATTTCAAATATTCCTCCACAACAGTCACCATCTGGTTCATTGATGTTCTCATCTCTTTCAGTCTACTCCATTTAAACATTCCTGTGAGGGACCAGATGATATGGTAAGATGATTTAATTTTATACAGATATTTAGTTACCATATTTATTTCTGTCCATGTCATATCTTGGCAGTGTCTCATGTTTATCTATTTTATTTGACATTTCTTAAATGCTGTAAGAGATTTTCGCTGATGGAATGGCAGTCAGTTTCATGTCAGGAATGCCTTAATTAACCCAAAAACCTTGACAAATGGCAAGTTTCTCACAACCTCCCCACATGTGACATACAGACGTACACACCATATTGGTGGGAGACCAGTAACAAACATAAGACGGTGTTGTGGTTTACTTTGGCTGTGATAGCGGTTCCTTGAGTTTACTGTTATGAATGTGGTTTCCTGGGGCTGTGTTGTGGTTTCCTTGGGCTGTTTTGTGGTTTCCTGGGCTGTAATATGGTCTCCTTTGGCTGTAGTATGGTTTCCTTAGGCTGTGTTTTGATTTACATTGGCCGTGTTGCGGTTTCCGCTGGCAGTACTGTTATGTCTTATGTAGTTGATACACCTTCAGTTTTCACCATATCAGGATAGGTAAAGTACTGGTCGTCTCCTTGTGTTAATCTGGAAATGTGACTGCCTGGGGCATCGTGTCTGGTGTCTTTGGCATGGTATTCTAGTGAGGCAGCACTATACATGTGTCAGCATGGAGACCAGCTTGCTACAAGGAGGCTCCGCCTTAATAAATAATGTTGAATATGTGTATTAAATCCAAAGCAAACAAGCCTATGTTGGGAAGATATCTGGATGTTTTACCAGAGTAGCTCTTGACACAACATCAACCACCACAACTGCAAATCACAACGTATTGAAAGTCATTAAGACGTTCTATTTCAGAATAATTACTTGTAAATATAGCAATCTTTGTGGTTGTAATCTCTTGTGGATACAAGTCTTTCCTTGACTTTCATTACAGCCTGCACACCTGAAGGCCCTATTTTTTGGCAGCAGTGTTACGATACCTATAACAGACGGTAAAGCCAATCTAGGCACATGGCAAGGTCTCTGGCTGTGCGAGCACAGAGATAGAGGAGGTAAGGGCAGACAACTCTGGTAACTCTTTGATAATTCACCTAATAACAAAGGGTTGGGAAAAAAAGGAGAAATAAAATCTGCTCACTCTATACTAATGCCACAATGATCAGAGTTGCTGATCTTTCTTGTTAATCCTGATATTACAGTCCTTGCTAGCTGTTTTACAGCCAGGGGCTGATTCCTGAAACTATTTCTGTCTTCAAAGAAAATACATTAACACAAACTATACCTTAATTGAAAATGCTATACAAACTGTGTGAAATTCTGTTGTTGTTTTTTTTGTTTTTTTCAATTCTTTAATGTTTTTGGTGAGAGAGAAAAATAGATTTAAACATTGTTATTTTCTGTAAAATCCACAGATTGGAGACACATTAAAGGTCCTATCATGGTTTAGACTAGTACAATGAAAAGCCTCCTTTCCTTCTCTTGAGTATTCATTGTGATGTCACTGTGCTTGAACTTTTACTCCGACTGTGGGATTAATATGCATTTCCAGTCTCAGCTGAATCTGTTCATATGCCATGATAATTGTGGCTTTTAAGGTAAATGCCAACTCGAGAAGGAAGAGTTTGGGATGTGCCGGAGGGCCACATCATGTCTACATTTGTGGCTGTAGGCTGCCAAAATGTGTCTGGAATGCCATGCCCTGAAGAGCTAGTGACTGGGCAAAGCTAAGCGCAATGTCGTGTGTAATCTGTTATAATGGTGTCCTAAAGGACACTGCTAAGCCTTTGATGTTTAACTATTAAATAGTCCAATAACAAGCACTGCTGGCAGAAAATTGAGATATTTTATTTAACCTTAAGTATAGCTCTTTCATTTAAGGTATAGTCTGCATAAATGTGTTATTTTCATTTAGGCCGAAATTTGAAGTACCATCTTGAAACTTATTTTTGGGCTTTGCGAATTGAAGTTTTGCCCCCCTCACCAATGTTATCTTAAGACGAATGCGTCTAAATGTGTCTAAACATTCATATTTTATCAAAATATATATGAAAAGATCGAGCACAAAGGCAGACACTTCCATTTCAGTTTTTTTTTTTTTAATTAAGTTATATTTTGTATTTACCTCCTGATAAGGAATGAAGGCATATAAAGGTACATGTAGGTATAAAAAAAGTTCATTATCACAGAGTTAAATGAGAAAATGCAAATTTATTGAAAAAGTCAGAAATTTCATAAATTCAATTTTCTCATTGTCTTGAACGGCTTTTATCTGCATTTGTGTCTGAACTGTATATTTATTTATTTATTTATTTATTTGATTGGTGTTTTACGTCGTACTCAATAATATGTCACGACGGTGGCCAGCATGACGGTGGGAGGAAACCAGGCAGAGCCCTGGGGAAACCCACGACCATCCACAGGCTGTTAGCTGACCTTCCCACTCTGAACTGTCTTTTCAGGTCAGTCCTGTTTTAGATCAATTTGACATTTTATTTGTCTTGTTTCAGGCTCAAGGAAAATAGTTGTGACAATACAGGGAGCTCCTATCTCATGAAGTTTACCCAACTTTGTTGTATTTGATATACTCATTTGTCTCTGTTTTAATATATGTATACATACATGTACATGTACAAAATAAAACTATACATATCTCGAGAAATATTTTCAATTATGTTTCATTTCTCCTATGTTTCATTTGAGGCTAAGCCTAAACAAGCCTGCATGCTTGGCACAAGCTCGACAGGTCAAGCGTGTCTGGTGATGGCAGTGGAGTTTAGAGAGTGTCACATGCGCTGTAAGGAGTATGTATCATGTGTTGTATTTCTAGCCGTTTGTCTCTGGTATGTCTCTTTTTCGTATAGTATTGGTTCCAAGCTATGGGACAGTCGCTGAGAGCCGTTTTAGAGATCTTAAGAATGCAGCTTGTACAAACCGACTGTGTCGTTTGCCTAATCGTTAGAACATCCTTATCAAAATCGGGACAACCTGCGGATGGTCATGGGTTTCCCCGGGCTCTGCTCTGTTACCTCCCACCATAATGCCAGCCGCGTCATCTAAGTGGGTGAGTGAGTGCTTGGGGTTTAACGTCATTCTTAAGAATTTTTCAGGCATATGACGACGAAGGAGTCATTAGAGTGTATATAATCTGCCTCTTGTTGCATGACGAATTTCCGGGGCTCTTTTGTCTAGTGCTGTTTCATTGAGATGACTTACCGAAGCCATGTAAGAAGCCCCACCCGAGTCATTATACTGATGCGGGTCAACCATTCGTTACACTTCGCCTTAATGAACACAGACCCCCATTACAACTACCGCTTTTCAGTAGGGACGATTGTAATTCTGTGTATTTTAGGGTATAAAGTCTTTTTTATTTTTGCTCCCAGGCGCCTATTTTTGGTGTACAGGTGCATGCTTGGTATTAAAATATATTAAATGTAAAAACTGTCTAAACTTTGAGGAGGTATGAGCTTTATTGATGAAAGTTTGAAATTCTGGGCGAGAGGGCACAAGGTGTGCGGTAGGGATGAGGCTGCGAGTGACGTCCCCTTGGCGTTGCTAGGCTGGCGTTCCTCCCAGCTGCCGGCATGGAAAGGTCTCGATTTTGACGGCCAACCTATGTCAAGATTTTTATGGCTTCTTTCTCACAGGCTGGGCCAGGTATGCACCAAAGCTTATTGGCCACGGAATGTTTCGGACTGAGCTACAGCGCTAGACGTTAACTTTGTCGCTTATGGAAAATTAATGGGGGTCTGAGGCCTAATGGTGAACGCGAAGCGAGGAGGCTAGAACTTCCTCTTCGAAGAAATTAGGTGTGACCCGACCCAGAATTTACCCTGGATCTCTTTGTCAACTCAGATATCGGTACCGGTCGTCGTCTAAGTAAAATATTCTGGAGTACAGAGGAAAACACCAATGAAATAAGCAAATAAATAGAAGTCGGGATACTTGGGATCGAACCTTGGTCGAGTGATACCAAGGACTTTAAAAATGGTACTTGTTGCTGCCTTGCTTGGAGCCTAGCACTGAGAGGTTAGAGCAAGGAAACAGGACTGACTGGCGCAGTGTCAGTACAATGTAACTGGGTGGCCTGTCATATCTGGTGTCTTCGGGCATGATACTTCAATGGCAGCAGCAATTTGGTGGCATGGACTCACCGTTCCACAAAAAGATATAGTATATGTGCAAACACCTAATGACTCCTCACCGTCACATGACTTAAAAATTGCTAAGTACGACGTTAAACCAAAAGCATACATGCATGGGTACGGAAGGCAGTGCATTATCAGCTCAATTTCTATTCAGTGTTTCGGTAATCTATCCTGCACTTTCTTGGGTCATCAACAATACACCTAGCAAGTATGGAATCGATTGGATGAATGGTTCTTGAGAGCACTGAAAGACGGGGAACTGTACAAAGTAAATACTTCCAGATCTTGATTGGTAAAGCCATTAGACCTATTGATTTTCCGATCAGAAAACTAGGGTCACTGATTGTGTTCGTCTCGTAATTAACTCCTACTCTTATCAGCATTTTTCCAGAGAGTCATTGATAAAACAGTGTTGGGACACGTCGAACAGTTTCAATAAAACCCCTAATTCAGGAAAATTGGTAACAGACGGTATTTCGCGGGTTACATTTGACCATTTGCCAATTACCACACTGTCTTAACTGCTCCGGTTTTACTCTCTTTTGCCAGGTCAAATGTGGGAGTGTCTCATGTTTACGACTTAAAGAAATGCCGCTGGTTAATTGAAATATGGAACATTTGAAAAGAATGGGTTGGTTGATGAATCAACATAACCAACAACAGCTTTGTATATTGGCATACGTAAACCAAAACGGCGCTGTTGTCTCAACCATTCTGTCTGCTTGGCTGCAGCTTGACGTTTGGAGGTTTTCAGGTGCCTGGCGAAGGGCGCCGCTTTTCATTCACTCATAAACTTGAGCCTTGTTGTATTTGAAATACTTTTTTCTGTACGGCGTTAAATGGAATATCTCACCAATGCGGTCGCCGTCAGTTCAAGTCCAGGTCATGCTGGCTTCCTCTCCGGCGGATGGTCGTGGGTTTCCCCTGGGCTGTGCCCGGTTTCCACCCACCATAATACTGGCCGCCGTGGTATAAGTGAAATATTCTAGAGTACAGCGTAAAACACCAATCAAATAAATAAATGGAATAAACCGGCCAAAATTAATCAAGGACGAAGCATATGAGACGAGGTACCCATAATATTATCATGAATCTAAGTTTAACACAAATATCACACATATCTCACGTAACACAAATATCACACCTCACGTAACACAAATACCAAACATACCTCATGCAACACAATTATCACACATATCTTACGTAACATAAATATCACAAACCTCATGCAACACAAATATCACACATACCTCACGTAACACAAATATTACACATACCTCACATAACACAACCATCACACATACCTCACGCAGCACAAATATCACACATAACTCATGCGACACAAATATCACACATACCGTACGTGACAAATATCACACATACTTCAGATAACACAAATATCACACATACCTCACGTACTGCTTCTCACAAACTAAGAAGAGGTCGAGTCCAGACAGAGGGTTTTCGGAAAAAAATAACGACAATCGAACCGAATGTTCAGGAGTGATTGTTTTTTTGTTTTTTCCAAATAGGCATACGTATATTTTTGAATGGCAATGTTGACATTTGCAGGAAGATGGTGTTCATGGTAGCTGACAACTAATCTTGGAGTCATTTATTCAATCTGTGCTTCAAGTAATTGTTTGCTTAAGGGTGGAGTGGTGAATTTTAAATTTGACAAGCGAAAGCCAGTCTCATGATTCAACATTGAAGTATACATCCAACTTTCCAACTTGTCGATGTTAAGATCTGCATACCAATCGTCAATCATAACGGACGTTAATGATCAGTAATGGGAAGACAAACTTCCAAGACATTTAAGATATTGTGGGAGCGCAGTCTTCCACCACTGCATAATGTCCAATTTCCTAAAAGTACAATAGTTCGCGCTTGTGTCCATTCTCTCAAGAGTGAAGAATCGTAGAAATCGTTTTTTTTTTTCAGATTTCCTGAATTTGCATCCCGATTTGGATTTGCACCAAACTTTAATGGGTTGGTCTTCACACCCAGGTCAACCGGTGGACACCATTTCATCGAAGAGTCTGTGTAACTTATCCCGTGAGTTTACTGACAGGCAGACAAATGCCCTATGTATTAGAGAAGAGAGGAAGGGGAGGTAAACTACATTGTCTTTGACTGAATTAACATCAAAAATCACTGACCACATAAAAAAGGTCTGTATTGAAAGTTTATTCATTAGACAAAATCCTATTTAACAGCAATATTTTAGTAAGTGTCAATGAGAGGTTTAGCATGTGGAGTTACGTCTTTGACAAAAGCACTCTTGTTGATGTCAAACACGTGGTCCGTATGGGAATGGGAAACACTGTTGTGTAAAGGAAGTCTATCGGTCCATACGGTGTACTCTTCATATGTGTAATTCACCCTTGTTTCTGTAGTTGTGTTGTTAAAGCAAGTAAGTAAACAATCATTCAGTACATGGCAGCAGAGAATGATATCTTTTTACACAACTTGAAACAGGCTTATATGAAGGCGGAAATGTTGAGCGATCACACCCATAAGTGCCTTTTGAATATGCCATATATTTTAGCCAATCAGAAGAGACGATCAAATCAAATCCCGATCATGTTATTGGCTAACTTTTGTAACCTTGGTTACATGAATATTCTCATTGATAAGCTGGCCAATAAATATATGCATGATGTACATGTACCTGAACAGCCCGGAGCACTAAAAGATGATAAACGATTGTCAACAACAACAACAACAAGTTTGGCACAAAGCGTTAGCAGGAGACGAATCTAAGCACTGAATCTAAAAATTCTTATAGGCACATCTTACATTTTTATATATATACATTTATTACCATAGAAGGCAGACAACGCCATTGGTCATATAATGCGAAAAAGCGATATAATATTTATCATGTACTGTACCATGTAACTTTATTAAGTCCTCTGAAGTCGAAACAGCCAAATTGGAAAGAATGTTAAACATCATACCTTGTACACCAAAATGAAAACTACGGATCAACGGCCCAGGAAGATCGAAACGTTACACCGACCTTATCACCAAGACGTCGCATATAGGCCGCCTTAGTACTTACGACCACAGACACTTTACAATAGCTTTGAGAAACATCTCCTCTTGGTTGGTATGGATGACTACATGAATGACTGGGGTCATCATTTGGGCTATATCGTGTATACACTGTTTGAGTGAGGCAGCAATATGCAAATAGCGGTTAGGCAATGAACACGAAGATATGCCTTTCCATGGGAATGGGACCGTGCTTCATCAGAGAGATAGACCTTCCATCGTAATGTGGCGAAAATGGGGCCATCCTTCAACAGGGAGATATGTCTTCAATCGTAATATGACGGAAAAGGAACCATGCTTCAACAGAGATATAGGCCTTCCATCGTAATGTAGCGGTAATGGGGCCATCCTTCAACAGGGAGATATGTCTTCAATCGTAATATGACGGAAAAGGGACCATGCTTCAACAGAGAGATAGACCTTCCATCGTAATACAACGGCAATTGGCCGTCCTTCAACAGGAAGGTAGGCGTTCTGCAGTAATGACAGCAATGAGACTGCCCTTCAATATAGAAAAATAGACCTTCCATCGTAATACGACGGTAACTGGTGGCCCTTCAACAGGAAACTAAGCTTTTCGCCTTAATATGAGGGTAACTGACCGTCTTTCAACGCTACAGACATAGGCCTTCTCCCGTAATGGGGCTACCTTTCAACGTTATAGACATAGCTAGCCTTCTGTCGCAATAGCGGTCATGAGAGGGTCCTCCCATACAGACAAATAGGCCTTCCATCATAATACGACGGCAACTGGTCGTCCTTTAACAGGAATATAGCGCTTCCATCGTAATACAACTGTAACTGGCCATTCTTCAACGCTAAATAGGCTATCTGCCACAATGCTGCCAATGGGGCTGTCATTCGATATAGACAAATAGGCCTTAATTTTGTAGTAATATGCCGACAGTATTTATGCCTTCGCAAAATACGGTTTCTTTAGTTTTTTCATTGTTCTCTGACAAACTCAAAATAATAAACTCGGCAGATGTACACAAACAAGTGCGCATTTTATCTTAATGAGTTAATGCCCTATACATGTAGGTATGTGATCAAGGCGATCAATGAACATATATATATGTAGGATATCAATATATTCAGATTGGTGTACAATAGCAACAATTACTGACTGCAGGAAACATTGATGTCGTCTTACACAAATACAAATGGATGATGATGATGTTATAACGTCCTACACAAGGATAATTCAGGTGTAATGTATTAATCCATCTGGGAAAATTGACGGTCTTATTCACAACTAAACGCCCAGCGCATAACAGCACATGTATGCACACGGCAAGATACATGCTATAGTTTTACCCTTATCGGGAAGATTTTCCAGCTGCCTATTGGAAATGAGTCTCACATCCCATGTGAGTATGCCGTATGCCAAACTAGAGGTATGGCTTCTGCAGTTCTTTTCCAAGGTGTCACGATGATCCCATTTCCGTGTCATGTCCCATTGATAACAGGAACAGTTGCAGATCCACAAATATTCAACTGGTATGTAGAATAACTTCGCTCTAAGCATCCAGGGGACAAAATTGTCGACATCATCCCGTATAGAGTTTACATATGATCCTTACTGACGCAGAATTAGGCATAACTGGACGCGGGGGGTGCCCTCCTCTGCAAACATAAAACGATAAGGTCGTGGATATTTTTAGGGTGGTATATTTGTTTAATTGCATTTTGTTTAACGTCATACCCTAGACTTTATAACTGACCACTGTTATATGCACGACGGCGGTCAGTTTTCATGGGTGGAGGACAACAAAGTGCCTGGAGTAAACCATCGACCTTCGGCAAGTTACTGACGAACTTCCCACATGTGACGTATGGATGTATATGCACACCGCACTGGTGAGCGACAAATGCATGCATGGTGTTCAGCAAACACTGGACGGCGCACACGGTCACACGAGTATCATCGACCGGTTAGACTCAACATGAGCTGGGGAATAAAAAAAAAATTCCCTGTCCAGGACTGGGTTTGAACCCGTACATTGTGTGTCCTAGCGATTAAAATACAAGCGCCTTTAGGGATGGTTTACTTATTTCACTGTTCTGTAACGTCACACTGAAGAATTGTTCACTGTTAGGATGGCCTCCGTTACCACTGTTCGTGACGACTTTTAGACAACAATCGATCAGCCATTCTTGTGTGGCCGTTTGCGCAGTCTACAGTGTAGCATTCGTTGAAAACCACCTGTCTATCAATAATATGGCGTACATAGCCAAGTCACACATGGGAAAGTGTGGTAGAAGTGTGGATACTGGTAGAAGATAAATGGTCTTTAGTGCACATCTGACTGCGCGAACGGTCACAAAAGTGTCGTCGAACACTTATTGTCATTAAGGTTAAGGTTAAGGCTTCGTCATCCGGGGCCAGGTGTCATATATACGACTAAAAGAAAAGCACCTCAATACTCGGCCCCTGCCCGATATATTTATCAATTTTTTACCATCGGCATTAAATAATTGGTCAAATACGTTTTAATTCATTTGTATAACAAATATTCCTAGTACATTAACCCGTAGGCTAGGTTGAGTCGTACATATATGCCGTACACAAATATTTCTACACCTACAGGTCAATGTGCTCGGACTATGAGTAGCCCTAGACTGGACGAAAGTCTGTTGCCTGAGTGATGCTAGAATGTATTCTTCTATTATAACATAATACTGAGCCTTATTCAACATAGTATCTTATTAGTCTAATAGAATCTTTATGTTGAATTAATAGAATATATGTGTTATATTTAAAAGAATAATCTGCTGCAAAAGTCTGTTGCAACACCAATAGATTCTGTTAAATTTAACAGATTAATTTTATGACTGTAGGTAGTTGTGAAAAAAAGGATACAAATATCGAGTTACGTGTACATGCAGTTCATGATCATGTTGGTGCCACGCATGACTTACCAGGAGAAACTGTCTGTGAGCCTTATGCTTCGCGTGTATTTCCCGTCGTTTTCTACCAGGCTGAAAAACGGGATAAATTTAAGCGATGTAAAATCTTAACTCGCATTTGTTTTTTCAAGTTTAGCAGGTAATTTTAGAGTCATCCTCAACATCACTGGAATCTATTTGTAAACAAAATCAGAGACAGAAGCTACTCTGGGATTTCGGTATTTATTCTTTAATTACACATATATAGACAAGTGATATAGAATTCTATACATGTCCAACTCTTATTACATATGTGTCCACTTACGATGAAATAGACGACAGCGATGAAAACGACCTGGAAGACGACGTAGAAGACGCTCACGATGATAACCATGATCTGTTCGGTCAACTCTGAGGTGGACAGGTGAGAGACAGTTGCATGCCATCCACACACGAAAGCCATCAGGACCAGCTGGATGAGCAGGTACGAGTCCTGGAGAGGAAACACGTGGTCGTATGTCATACATAGTATCATGATCTATTAATCTTATACCATCTTTGCTCATGCTGGCTTCCTACCCAGTCGTACGTGGGAAGGTCTCTCAGCAACCTGCGGGCGATCGTGGGTTTCCCAGTCCGTTTCCTTCCATCATAACGCTGGCTGCGTGAAATATTCTTGAGTACGACGTAAAACGCTAATGGAACAAAATAAATATATACCGGTATTTCATATCTGAATGTCGTCTTTCACTCGTGAACTCACTGTTCAATGAGTACGGTAGCCAACTGGGTGGTTACATATGGCATAAGTTGATTGTTGTAAAGGAAAGCGAACACACGATGAAACCGTTAAAACACGCCTTTACATCAAATTTATAAATATCAAAACTACTTAAATAAAATTTTATAAAGTTTGTGCATTCAAATTTTTGTATTCCATGCAAGATTGAACTTCTTCAGGGATTGGCTTCTCACAATATTAAATTATATGGTTCCAATATAGACCTGTAGCAATATCACAGTAACTAAATTTAATAAAGATTCACTTCAGATGTGTAAATGGGATAGCCAGGTTACTCGTAAGGGGATAAATTTTATCGTCATGAATATGTACGTAGGCTATCAAAATATCTCCTAAGTCACCTCAAGAGAAATAGGAATGTAATTATGTACCGGGTAATGCTTGTGGGTTCACGCACTGATTGAGGTACCTGATATTATAATTACAGTCAACTGAGATTAGGGTATTTATGTCATTATGACTTCACGCATTACTTAACATAACTGATGGTATACAACGTATGCCGGTGAGATAGGATATTCTTGATAAGTGTATTGTCTGAAAAATTATCTTAGACAACTAACTCTGCATATACACCATTTCGATGCTGGAGGATATCTTAGGCATTTGTAAAATGCCCGAGGTACTGTCTGAGACAATCGGCGGTACTTAACATATGAGTGAAATATAATATCCTCCCTACATAAAATGGCGTATTATCTGAGATAACCTGCAGTACATATACCACACGCGTGAGATAAGATATTCTCAGTACGTGAAATGATTAAGTGTTATCTGACATAACTGATGGTACACACCACACACGTGAGATCGGGTATCCCCAATACGTGACATGATGGACCATTATCTGATAAAGTATTATATGACATAACTAATGGTACACACCACACATGTGAGATCGGGTATCCCCAATACGTGACATGATGGACCATTATCTGATGAAGTATTATCTGACATAACTAATGGTACACACCACACATGTGAGATCGGGTATCCCCAATACGTGACATGATGGACCATTATCTGATAAAGTATTATCTGACATAACTGATGGTACACACCACACATGTGAGATCGGGTATCCCCAATACGTGACATGATGGACCATTATCTGATGAAGTATTATCTGACATAACTAATGGTACAGACCACACATGTGAGATCGGGTATCCCCAATACGTGACATGATGGACCATTATCTGATGATGTATTATCTGACATAACTGATGGTGCACACCACACATGTGAGATCGGGTATCCCCAATACGTGACATGATGGACCATTATGTGATGAAGTATTATCTGACATAACTAATGGTACACACCACACATGTGAGATCGGGTATCCCCAATACGTGACATGATGGACCATTATGTGATGAAGTATTATCGGACATAACTAATGGTACAGACCACACACATGAGATCGGCCATCCCCAATACGTGACCTGATGGACCATTATCTGATGAAGTATTATCTGACATAACTAATGGTACATACCTCACATGTGAGATCGGGTATCCCCAATACGTGACATGATGGACCATTATCTGATGAAGTATTATCTGACATAACTGATGGTACACACCACACATGTGAGATCGGGTATCCCCAATACGTGACCTGATGGACCATTATGTGATGAAGTATTATCTGACATAACTGATGGTACACACCACACATGTGAGATCGGGTATCCCCAATACGTGATCTGATGGACCATTATCTGATGAAGTATTATCGGACATAACTAATGGTACACACCACACATGTGAGATCGGGTATCCCCAATACGTGACCTGATGGACCATTATCTGATGAAGTATTATCTGACATAACTGATGGTACACACCACACATGTGAGATCGGGTATCCCCAATACGTGACATGATGGACTATTATGTGATGAAGTATTATCTGCCATAACTAATGGTACACACCACACATGTGAGATCGGGTATCCCCAATACGTGACATGATGGACCATTATGTGATGAAGTATTATCTGCCATAACTAATGGTACACACCACACATGTGAGATCGGGTATCCCCAATACGTGACATGATGGACTATTATGTGATGAAGTATTATCTGACATAACTAATGGTACACACCACACACATGAGATCGGCCATCCCCAATACGTGACCTGATGGACCATTATCTGATGAAGTATTATCTGACATAACTAATGGTACACACCACACATGTGAGATCGGGTATCCCCAATACGTGACATGATGGACCATTATCTGATGAAGTATTATCTGACATAATTAATGGTACACACCACACATGTGAGATCGGATATCCCCAATACGTGACATGATGGACCATTATGTGATGAAGTATTATCTGACATAACTGATGCTACACACCACACATGTGAGATCGGATATCCCCAATACGTGACCTGATGGACCATTATGTGATGAAGTATTATCTGACATAACTAATGGTACACACCACACATGTGAGATCAGATATCCCCAATACGTGACATGTTGGACCATTATCTGATGAAGTATTATCTGACATAACTGATGCTACACACCTCACATGTGAGATCGGGTATCCCCAATACGTGACATGATGGACCATTATCTGATGAAGTATTATCACCTATACATCATACAGGTGAGATAAGGTATCTTCATTAGGTATAATGTTCGAAGTACTTCTGAGATAACTCATGTACATACTATAATTGTGAAATAGAATGTCCACAGCATGTTCAATGATGAAGTATTTTTCTCTGAAAATAACTGATGGTACATACCATGTAAGCGAGATAGGACATCCTCATTTAAGTACAATGTATGAAATTTTATCGGAGATAACTGATGGTACATACCATATAAGTGAGATAGGATATCCTCGGTAGGTATTGGTTCAGTGCCACTTTGAAGGCAATGGCTGTTAGGAACATGGTGAAGGAGGAGCTCAGCCTGGCGTTATAGGCTGTCTTCGCCACCGAGAAGGAACACATGTGCATAAGGAATATTATCGCCTGAAAGATACAATACCAAAAAAGTCGTCTGTATGAAACTGGAAACAAAACTTCTGTAACAAACAATGAAACAAACTCGTCTGGGAAGAGTCATATGCAAACTTGTCTACATGTATGCATGAAAAGGACAGAATTTTCAAAAAGCTTACATAAATTTTTAGTTCTCAGTGTGGCTACCCAACATCTCTAATCCTTTTTTTTTCTTTCACTTCCTCGACGGGATGTCATTTGCATTAATAACTTTTTTCAAAGCCATTACCAAAAATACATCGGTGTTCTTGACATAATACATGAATCGGTAAAGTCTGTGTTTAGGATATCAGAGAGGAAAGACAAAGGCCATTTTTTTCTTATGGTACCGAAAACTCCATCATTCTTGGCCTGTTATCCCAAAGCACAAAAATCATATTCTGGATTTCATATTGGAAAGAGAAAGTCTAAATTCTGTGCATGATATTGGAAAAACAATGTCTGAAACGAAATCTAATCAGTCATTTTCTAAGTGTTCATTCGTAAAATTAGCAACACGTGAACCCTTGGATTCCAAGCCGTGGATTTCAAGCACTCCATTTATATTGCTGGGTGCCCTCGACTTTCTACCTTTGCATTTGTGTGCTAATACGAGCTAAAAGGGGTCATCACCATAAATACGTGGTTATGCACGTATTATGCAAAAAAAAAAAAAAGAAGCTTCTGACGTCATCAGCGCCTTACACTATCAGTATGATCGATCTTATAGAATCAAATCTTTGATCTAATATGATGATTAGTCCACTTTATGAGGGGTTTTTTTCATTTAAAAATACTTAAATCAATACTAATACTTAAATCAATACTAAATATTGATTAAAAATACTAAATCAATAGTTTGACCCTGCCAGTTTGGCCTATTATTTGCTCCAGTCTGGATCATCACTGGATCTTTCTTATCACCCTCTAACTGGATCACAAAAACTGTTTACATTTACCAAGAGAAGGAACACGTTCCATGTGAAGTAGCCGAGCTTACGGGCCGCCTGACAAGTGAAGGAGAGGGCGGGTCTACGAGTCAAGGTGGTGACAATGTCAGACTCGTACCCTTCCGGCTCGTGAGTGTCCACGTGTTCGAAGAGGTGCCACTCCTGGCAACAAAAAGGCAAGGCCGATATAAAACAGGATCTAAGTTACTGTATTTCAGCTTAATTTTGGTAAAAATTCGTTTTCAAAAGAACATAAAGACCTTAAATAATACTTTTATGAATAATATGTTTTTCTGACATGAAATTAATAAAACTTGAAAAAAAAACTCTAGTGGCTCTGTAATATGAATGGATCAGTCAGTATCAAGCAAAATGTCTCTAGAAAAATGATAAGGTTTAGGTGAAATATAGTAATTGGAAAAGAAAGGCTTTCAGTTGATTAGATGACGTAGAAATGGATAGACAGATTTAATTATTTAGAGATTCATCAAATGTCTAAATATTGGTGAAAAAACTTTTTCGTGAATTTGTGTTTTTTGCATCAGAAGAAATCTACCGATACGGGCCAACACATAACTATGTTACCACTAAAACGTATGAAAAACATAATCATCGTGGTTGCTAATACAGCGCGTAAACCTGTTCTCTAAATCCACAACCAGTAAACATACTGGACAATGTGCCAGTCAGAAATTCAAATGGCAAATCCGTCACCAAGAAGCGTAATCTATAAACACTAATTTATATTTACCATGCATCCAAATAAAAACTAATTGGCTAATCTGTTTTGGGGAGAATCTTGTGATAACGGAAAGCAGCGCAGAGATATTCGTTATCAAAATCCACCACCTGGAAACTCATTTGAAAAATCCATTTTATGAAATCCAAACAAGTGATTCCAGAAACATTCTGCAAGAACAAGGCTTGAAAACCTATCTGGAACTTTCAACATAAACCCATTTCGGCACGGTCAAGATCCGGAAACCCACGTGGCTCTTCAAATATGATGAACCCAATTTGGCAAAGTCAGCTTCCAGAAACCCACGTGTCATTTCAGTCATATAACGATTCTTATTCGGCATTTCCATCCCTTCTGGATCGTCCAATTGACCATCCACACTGGATCGCCCAACTGACCATCCACACTGGATCACCCAACTGACCATCCATGCTAGATCGCCCAACTGACCATCCATGCTGGATCGCCCAATTGACCATCCACACTGGATCGCCCAACTGACCATCCACGCTGGATCACCCAACTGACCATCCATGCTGGATCGCCCAATTGACCATCCATGCTGGATCGCCCAACTGACCATCCATGCTGGATCGCCCAATTGACCATCCACACTAGATCGCCCAAATGACCATCCACGCTGGGTCACCCAATTGCCCACCCACACTGGATCGCCCAATTGACCATCCACGCTGGATCGCCCAGTTGACCACCCACACTGGATCATCCAATTGACCATCCACACTGGATCGCTCAACTGACAATCCGCACTGGATCGCCCAACTAACCATCCATGCTGGATCGCCCAATTGACCCCCGTACGGGATCGCCCAATTGACCATCCACGCTAAATCAACCAACTGACCATCCATGCTTGATCACCCAATTGACCATCCATGCTGGATCGCCCAAATGACCATCCAACCTGGATCGCCCAAATGACCATCCACGCTGGATCGCCCAATTGACCATCCACGCTGGATCGCCCAATTGACCACCCACGCTGGATCACCCAGTTGACCATCCACGCTGGGTCGCCCAATTGGCCACCCACACTGGATCGCCCAGTTGACCACCCACACTGGATCGGCCAATTGACCATTCACGCTGGATCGCCCAACTGTCAACCAGGCTGGATCATCCAATTGACCATCCACTCTGGGTCGCTCAACTGTCAATCCGCACTGGATCGCCCAACTAACCATCCATGCTGGATCGCCCAATTGACCATCCACACTAAATCACACAAATGACCTATATAAATAGATTGACACAAACATTGCTTTCTAAATAATTATTTCATCGATCCGAAAAAGAAATCCCTGAGTCTATCTCACAATGATTTTTTTACTCCAAAATCCCAATATACAAAACGTTACATAAGAATTATTAAAGGAACTTTAATATGACACTGACACATGGGTGAGAATAATAGAAAAATAGTTGAAGCTCGAATTAGAAATGGCTGCAGACCTGTTTATCGACGAAATTTCCCTGGTGGAGATAACTGGGATCCAGAGGGTCAGGTGACAGAGTTATCTCCTCTGACGACCGCTCGGACGCCACTGTCACCGTCAAGTTCTGTGAAATGAGGGAATAATATTTATTTATTTGTTTGGTTAGTGTTTTACATCGTATATATGGTGAGAGGACAGAGCCTGGGGGAAATCCGCGACCATCCTCAGGTCGCTGGTTGACTTTCCCTCGTGTGGTCGGTGAGGAAGACAACTTGGACTTGAACTCACAGCGACCGCCTTTGGTGAAGACCCCTGGGTCATCATAATTCCGCCGCGCTGGCGCGCTATATATAACCACCTCGGCCACGGAGGCCACGGGATAATTTGAAATGTGGAAATCGTATGTGGAAGTGGAATTCGGACAACATAGCGGTTTCGTGTGCCAATGATTCCTCTGGGTCATGTTCTGAAACAACAGCTGATATTTAAACAATACAACAAACCAGTACTACGGCTTGAAATCCTCACCTGGCAGTCGAAGGGGAAATAGTCCAGCTCCATGGTTTCTGTGAATGTCCCCCTGGCCGTTAGCCTTTCGATGACGTAATCCTCCCCAGTGGTCGGGCTGGTCCATAGCTCCCTTCCCTGTACTTTCGTAATATTACTGTCCGTGTTTTCTATGTACAACATTGGACTCCATTCCACCCTCATCGTTCCCAAAGACTGTTGAAGAGGACATGTTTAGATTACTTTTCTGTGTCAGCGAGGGACCGCTTGGGTGGCCTAACGGTTAGAGCTTCCGCCTCCAAGTCGGGAGACCCGGGATCAAACTCATGTCGGGTCATCTCAAAGACTTTTTAAATGGTACTTGTTGGTCTCAGTATAATGAAACTGGCTGTTTTGTGTCTTCGGCATGTTACTTCAGTGGTGATGCACATTGGCGGCATGTTACGTACGACGTTAAACCCCAAGCTTACACACATTCTGGCAGATACAGCCCCCAACATATAAGCAGGCGGATTTATTGCAGACCGTCTTAGGCCTAATAACTGAGAATATTCCGTTTTGTCTCAGAACTTACTCTGGTCTACGGTGTATATTAAAATGGAGTTGTATGGCACAAATAACGACAAAGACGTTGTTGGTGGGAATCTCCAAGCTTTTGGAAAAATTCTTATTCCACCTCCAGAGCAAATGATAAGAAACGCAAGTCTGCCAGATTGTGAGCTACTGGAAAGATCTGCTCTATATGACAAAACTTTTTGAAATGTATGAATACTTCGTCTACCTCGATCTACCTCGTCAACCTTTGATATCAACTTTCCTTTAAATAAATTTGGACACTCTTGACGGTTTTAACTTTTTGAAGCACATACATTATTGGCCATATATAAAGAAAAACGTTCTCAATATTTCAAGACTCTACTTAAACCTCTTGCAAATATTATACGGAACAGGGCTAACGAGTTCTTCTAGATTGTTCTATGTAAAAATCAACTTCTAACGTCATGAAGCTCTTCAAAATTGGCTTGCCTAGTTCCAACTATACATACGTCCGTTTTGGTGTCGAACAACCTATCGTCGTTCAGCCACCGTGCCTGAATAATGACGTCAGCATTGAAGGTTTCCGAGACGGTGTCCACCTGACCCACTTTACGGAAAGTCATCCGTAAGAACACCTTCGTGTGAACCTATTAACGGAAACGGAAAAGTAGGTCAAGAAGGGGAGAGTACCGTGCTTATACTATACATTACAACCATGCAGTCTGTTTAACCCAAGATAAAAGGACGAATGATTCTGAACGATTTTTTTCTGATGGGTTTGATATAGTGTTCGCATAGTTTTTCGTTGTCATGGATACAGAAACTGACTAAACATGTTCACTGTAGTCGATCGTCGGATCATAAAAAGCTGATAGTTCACCTGGGGATTCCACACTTCTTGTACTCTGGCTCTCAATATAGTGCGATTGTTACAAGCATGAGCACCATGACCTGTAGGCCTACATATGTGAATGGATGATTTTTGTTTCATAGTTTTATTAGAAATATCCATCTGGTTATTATATCAATTATATTATTATTATTATTATTATTATTATTATTATTATTATTATTATTATAATATAGAAATAACTTAACAAAGGCTGTGCTGATTGTTCAAAGAATAAAAAAAAGCGTAGCAATGCACTGAGTGGGATTTCGCTGTAACAGTGAGTATGGCAGCAGGTTTGGATGGCGGGGTGGGGAATGTGGGTAGATGTGGCGATAGCAGTTGGGGAAGAGTGGTGAAGTGCAGGATGGGGCGGGGGGTGGTGGGGGGAGGGTACAGAAAGCCAGGTGAGCAATTAACTAGATTACATGTATATACTTATCCAAGGCACGATAAAAATAATGTAAAAACAGATGTATATCTTCATCGTGAGAACATCACATACGCCCTAGAGGAAAGCTCGGGACGTGCCCGAGAATTGTGGGTTATATGACGATTTCCAGACATATAGAAAGACGATAACAACAAGGGGTGGCATTCAAAAGATAGCAGAAAGTGTCTTGCCTCTTTTTCAAACGCCGTTTCAGGCCGCTTTGCATATAAAACTGAGATGCATATGTGGTACTCGCTAAAGAAATGGGAAAGAGTCCCAAGCATTATGAAGTGGATAAAGAGCACGGTGTGGGACGGGATTCTTTAAAACAACGCTTAGAGTAGCACCTTGACTGGTTATGTTGGCGTTACATAATTTCATAGCCAAACAGCGCAAACGTAATCAATACTTACAGTTTTCCCACCCTAGGATGGAACGAAACAATACAGAAACGTGCTTATACTTCGTTCAGAAAAAGTGTACTGTCACCACAAGTAAATAATATTCATGCCATGTTATGCAATACATAAAGAACAATGACAATAACCCATGCAATCTTGTAACGACATGCAATGAAGTGGTAATGAAATTCAGTGCTGTAGGCCTGTAGCTTTCTAAACACAAGGAATGGCAACAAGCTATACATACGCCGGACACAATACTGTGGTGTTTACACATCCGTAACGAATGGCCTAGCCAAATCTGACGTACAAAAATATATTTTACTAGCTATGTACACTATCTGAATAGAAAACAATGTCACAGTAGTCGGTTAGTGTTGTTATGTATACGAGTGACCGGCCTAAGTATAATACGCCATTGTCGTTGTAAATATGAGATCATGTTGGTGCGTGCATTTCAGGACAGCAATACCGAAATACATTAAAACGGGTATATAATGAACGGCTTCAGACTTATGTCATTCGAGACTCATTAAAACTAATACCTTAGGCTGTGAGTCGAAATGGAACGCCAGTTCAAATTAAACCTCCAGAGCATCGCATTATACCCGATTCACTCACATCGGTTTAGCCCAGTGCAATGCAGACATTGTGTTGAAAGAACACCATATGAAATGTTACGTGATAACTATATAATTAAATAATGATTACTATATATCACGGGGTTTTTACCGTAATTTACATTATCGTATCGTTTGAATGTGCTGCATGTATGCATGTGTCGAATTCCTAGCTCTAAATCTACACTGCAAAAACAAATGTTTATCATTTAATCATATCTCTGCAAGATATTATAAACGTGCTTAACAAATTAATGCCTTTCAGTAAATATCGGACTCGTGTCTTTACTATTTAGAACGTTAAAATCATTCCAAAGTTTCAAAAAGCTGTGATTTGATCGGTTTTATACATTTTAAGAAATTCATGAACTATTTTGAACGGTAACTATAACTGATGCTTACTTTTAACATGTTAAAGGTGTGTTTATTTTTCAGATACATACGTATGTTTCATAAATATATTGATTTATTTTATAAATACCCATATTTATAGTATAAATGCAATAATTTATGTAGTAAATTGAATGGGTTCATCGCTTAAATGGAGTGATTTAAAGTTTTCAATGGATATGATTAACATTATAAAGCAGTCTTATTATCAGTTGCTGTATAAACATATTTAAGTATTAAACGTTACAATTAAACATTATGCGCATTAATTATCTGTTGGAAAGAGATGTTTAAATGTTAAACATTTGTTTTTTCAGTGTAGGATCTGCATAATGGCGATATCCGCGGTTGCAATTATCCGCGTTCGGATTTTATCTGTATGTATATTAATGACTGTCTACGCAATTTAGATATTTCCTATATCCCAAATTTCTCCATGAACTGCATCGGCATGTTTGGATGAGCTGACCCAAGAATCTGAGTTTCCTGCTGAACTATAATAAAATTCATCTCAGATAACTGAGTCAAATAACCAGATCAAGTGAGTCATCGAAGACTTCACAAATGGCGGACATTTTCTTCGAAAAACTCCCGTTGGTCACCAAACGAATGAAATGTGCGTTTTATGACAGCCGATGTGGTCACAAAACTCTGAGCTAAATTAGCTACATATATACTGGAAAAGTTAATCCAACACTTTTGATGGTTTTCCTTTTACATGTCCATTTTGTGCGAGTATTTTTTTCATATTGCATTCCTCTTGCAAAAGACCTTATTTATTTATTTATTTATTAATTATCCTATAATAATTTTATTACGGTTATTATTATTATCCTTGTTATTGTGTTGTTATTATGTTGTTGTTGCTTAACGCCAATTTTTGTCACATACGATGGATGTCTGTTTTATGTGCGGTGGAGATAGAGATCGGAGTACCTATATAGTTCACCTCAAAGTAAACTAACAACCATAAGTAAGATATTCTGGCGACCTTCCCACTTGTGACAATATTAGTGAAAAGCGCGTGGTCTCCACCAAATGTCCCTAATACAATAGAAGTAATATCCATTTTAGATTTTTTCCAGTTAAAAGGTGTCAGGTTACTGCATGCAGGATTTCAAAAATTTTACCGGAAGCACCTAGTCTAAAATCGTGGAAATCCTTATCCGGGACTTTATGGGGAGGTAGCATCAATTACAGATGTGGTACTAGAATATGGAATATTGGTAAAAGGTCAATATTATTTGCGTAAATTCAGAATGTTGTCTAATAAAAACAAGCAATGTTGTAAATGACATGTATGTATGAACGAAACCCCACGAGTCTTATCAATTATTCATGCATGCAAAACAAGTCGACATAAGGCTGTCGATAATTCAGCGTCAGAAATTAAGGCCTCATAAAAGGCAAAGGTAAACTGGAAGCTTTTCATGAGTTTTATTGCTCCCAGACTCCATTTAAACTGATACAAAAGGTTAATTAAAGGGTAGATCAATAACCGATCAATCAGGTCTGTTCTGAATCCCAGTTACGTAAACCTTAGAAAAAGTAAACTGGAACCGTTGACGAGTGTGTCAGCACATTAACTCTGCTCCGGTATCGACCTCTAATGACGCCGCTCAGTGTAGGCGGATATTTGGCTATATTCCCAGACTTGGGTGCGGTTAGTCAATGTATGGGTTTTGATTCATTATTTTATTTTATTTTATTGCCGTCTAAAGATCATTTCACTTAAAGTGATCTATATGATAGGAGGAAACTACCCGAGGGAAACATACGACCATCGGCATATTGCCGGAAGACATTCCCACGTACGGTGAGAGAGAAAGCCAGCATGAGCTGGACTTGAACTCACAGCTGGGCTCCACAGCCCTTGTGCTTTGCTAGAATGCTGATCACTAGGCCTATATGTGGTTTGATCTTATGAGTAAATTATTTCATCTCTGTACGAAAACGCATAGATGATTTATGTTTGAATGCAAAGAATGAATTGACTCGCATTTGAATTAATGAGTTCACGTTTGTCTAAATGAATAAATGACGTGAATAAACAAATACAAGAACATGTGAATAAATCTTAACTGAATAAATACAACCATACTATTATCGTTGTAATTTGAGGATGTAAAAGAAATCATAGAGGCTTGGTGAATCACCCCTCCCGCCCTCGCCCAAGTCTATGTGGTGTATTAACCAGTCAAGTGTTACCTTTCCTTGCTTCCACGGCGCAATGGTGGTTGACGGAAACACTTCCGGGGTCGTGTGACTGACCCCACTACGAGAATAGACCCCATTGACAACTGCAGGCCGTACACTCTTTGGATCCACCGTGGGGCTTTCGTTGACTCTCCCTGGCATAGGGGCCAAGTTATGGTGACCATGCCTTATCCAGAAGAGAGATGTGTTAAAGGGACCGGGATATGGCCCCGGTTCCTCCACGGGTTCCAATTTTCCGCACCATGGTTCTGTTAAGGATCCACTCATACCTAGGGATTCGTTCAGCTTATCCGTACTGGGTTCCGGGGCTAACTTTATCTTCTTTTTCCGACGTGTAAGCGGCTTAACTTCGGTGGTCTCCCCTTCTTTCTCCGAGTGGTGTGTTGGAGAGTCTTTTTCGTCCATAACACCGCTGTCCGGAGATTCCTCGTGTGCTTGCATATTGTTTTTATTTTCAAAACGTACTTTGCTGAAGCCGTCAGATTATAGAAAGGGGTAGGGATTCAATGCCAGATGGCAGAATCAAAAATGACCTCTTCAACTGTGTTGCGTAATTCCCTCCATGAACTGTAAAAACGTGAACATTTTCACACCTATGTCCCCTTCACGTCAATGAGCCAGGCTGAAACCACCAAATATGTAATTCAATATTATGTACGAATGAACTGTTTCCTGTGGTAACGAAGTAAGCATTAGTAAAGGCACACCAACTGAGTTAACTCCCATCGATGAGACAACACATTCTAAAATCTTCTGCAATATTGTTCTCAAATTATCGAATTTGGTTGTACTTGATTGCTCCACGCTCAAGTTCATCTGTCGCAGGAAGTTCGCCGTAACACTATCTCTGTAACAGCATGCATGTAACAATAAAACCGTAAAGGTTCAACAGTGTGGCCTAAACGACAAATTAGTAAAAATAATGAGGCAGAAACAACAGAGTTGTAACAATGTTGCAGAAACAACAAAGCTGTAATGATATGGCAGTTACAATAAAGCTTTAAATGTATCACGTTTTTAAACTGTTTTTTTTATTTAAGTATTTTATACTATCAACTTATAGAGACAGGTACAAAGCTAAGCATTGACGAAAGACATTGGTTATGGCTTCCAAAACATACATAATTATTCCTTCCAATTTATTTATATTTTTATTTGATTGTTTTTTTTTGTTTTTTTTTGCGCCGTTCTCAAGAATATTTCACTCATGCGACGGCGGCCAGAATTATGGTGGGAGGAAACAGGGCAGAGCTCGCGTGAACCGCTCGATCGTCCATTTTAAGTTACCGATTTACAATGACCTATACTGTATCTGTGTTTTTTGGCCGAAAATGCGGTAAGTGCTTCTGGAGTTTTTCACGAGAAATCATTTATGTTTTCATTCTAAAATCAAATCAATGATTAAATCTTTGTGGAGTCAGTCGCCTTAACGGTAGAACCATATATATATATATATATATATATATATATATATATATATATATATATATATATATATATATATATATATATATATATATATATATATATATATCGTATCAGTCCAACAATTCTTGACAACATAAAAGTACTTGAAAATTCCTACCAGGAAAAATGTATGGAAAAAATTCCATCAAGTGAATTGCTTAATTATTACGAGTAACGCAGGCTTATGGTGTTTTCTCGTCCTATATCAAAATTTAATCAATTTTGTTCAAGTAGAAGTCGACATGAATATACATGTACTAAAAAGACATCCTGAAAAGCTTCGGTACTGACTCGTAATTTGTGTTGTCTTTAATTATTCATTTTATACACTTTGCTTCCCTTGGTAACTTGTACATTTTGTCATCAGGAATTCACTGGACCAAGATACTCGATAGCTGGAAGTTAAAATTATGGATTCGACCGCGGCTTTAAGTCAGCAGATTTGTAATGTACCGAATTATGGGCGGTCCCTTTCACAAGGTTCCACCTGGTTTCCTCGATCTACAAAACTGACCCTGATGAAATATTCTTGACTAAATTTATTTATTTATTTATTTATTTGACTGGTAACTACTGGTAACTACTGGTAACTACGCCGTGCTCCAGAATATTTCAACTTTCTTCACTATAATAAACGATGAAGTAAACAAGCTAATTATTTCCGGTGCCATTAAAGGGATATACATTATGAAACCAGTAAAAAGGACAAAATCGGACCAAATGTCTGTAGAAATCTTTGGTCCAGCATTTTTATTTTATACAATCTTTCGTTCTTTAATTAATGCCTTGATTTTAATAATCCAACAGGAGGTTTCCATGAACGACTGACGCATTTGCCTATAAAGGTTTTCAGATCAATTCGCCTACAAACTGTACAGACACTACAAACAGTTTTGTATGTATAAATACAGGTACATATCATTGCGACTGGAATCGTAATTTCATATTTCTTTTTCTATAACTTGCCGCATATAACATTTTCATATTTCATGACAAGTGCTTTTTCAAATAATTCAAATTAAAACATATTTATTAATCGGTTAATCTTGACTGGTAACACGAATATATCTTCTCATTTTCACACCCTCCTTAGCAATTAAGTCAGCTTACCTGTGAGATAGAAGTCATTAATCTTCACCAGTCCATGCAAGGGTAGTTATGGACTCATCCCTTAAGGTGTGTCACTCAGGTGTGCCAGAGACACGGGGTCTTAGCGACTGTCCGACGGATTGCCGTATTTATCTCACCGGTAATAGACCGGTAGGTCTACATCTCCTATACGTATATCACTTTAACAGCGGAACGTCTTCGCGGTCAAACATGCCCGTGGAATTTTTGCCCCCGTTAAGCCCTTAGCAACACGACAGCGTGCAAATATATCTATATAGACGCGTACCGAGCGATTCTAATGCATGCATACAAGCCGAGCGGCCGAACTGTCATATCAGGTTGTATTATGCGCTCGCTATGACAACGACCTCACCCTACAGCCGCGTAAAAAAATAGAGAGACAAGTAAAATCAATGTCCTCGAGTGCCATTTGCATTACACAGGGGATCTTCTTTATGGACAAGATACACGACAAGGAGGGTCACTCAAGGACAAGACAGGTGGTAAATCGACCATTTATATATCACCAAAACAAAACAGCATCGGGTTTACATCTAAATGGAACGTTTTAGTTGACATCAAGACCAAAAGCGACTCCAAGAGCCACCGAGATCAAAAGCGACTCATCTCATTTCTTTGATTGGCTGTATAGGTGTTCAGAGAAAATGCATGTCTATCAATAAAATCGTGATGCTTGCCAAAGTGGACTACTCAGGCGGTGTATATTACATGACAGACGCCTTCTACAAGACATTCTGACGACGTTCGGAACATCCGTCTTTATTTATTTACAGCTTATTTATTTATTCATCTATTCGATTGCTGTTTTCATATGATGTCTTACACAAGAATTTTCATTTACCCGATGTCGATGAAATTTTCATGGGGATAAAATCTGTTCTGGACGTAAATCACAGCCACTGGCTTCATTTACCTGTAAAAACCACCTGATCAAAAATGCGACACCTGGATTCGAGCGCGACTTGATTGTTGCAATGCCCCAATCGCACCTTTCTAGAAACAGTCTACAGCACAATAAGACCAAAATATATAGTGAATAAAGCATTAGAAGAAACAATCAAGAGAACGAGAGACATTATGGAATCGAATAATTAAATAAATGATTTGAGTGCCAGACTGGAGCATCGAATTAGTGCAATCCACTACACCGGATGTTACGTCATGCCCGACTATTTTGTAAGACATAACAAAAAAGTAGTGAAAATGTGATATGCTAATATCTGATACAGAAAATATATTGAGAAACCTTAATTGCCGCCTGAAGTAATTCTGATCAAAGTTGTGCAGTCTATTGCTTAATCGTGTCCTTGCAATGACGTTGGTAAATTCATATAACGCGATACCCATTCAGTGCAAGGGAAGAATGGTCAAGTCATCCTGGATCCGCGAGTGGCAGTTGCGAGGGAAAAGATACCCCAGCACTTCACCAAGAAGTAAATCTAATATACTCCTATACACCACTAACAGGAAATAATTTTGAATCCATTAAATCTATATATAAACCATTATATCAACTGACCAATCAGAAACCCATATAATGGCAGCATACATGGTATATGCAGCGTTAAAGTCCTTCCATTCTGGAAATGGATAGAAGCTGTGTTAATTGCATCCATCATGAGAGAGTACGTTGTATTTGTTTTTATTTCCTATAGAGACTGACGGATACATAAGCACTACCGTGGGTATATATGAAGATTTTTACAAATAAATTGCGTAACTGACATCTGTTTCTTTCTTTCCTCGACCTTGGAAAGATAACTTTCGTCAATCTCTGGTCTCCATTTAGTCTCTCTGAAATTTGGCTTCCTTTTTAGACTTTTTTCAACCGAGTTATTAATGAATAATACTCATTTACTGTGTCACACAACATTTCTTTCTGAAAATAGTTCGTTTCCACTCCCAGTCGAGGGATATGTCCATATAGTTCTGTGTGTATGCATTTTGAATGCTTATACGTTTATCAGTCTTGGTGGACATTTAATTTAAGGAACACATGTGACATCTCTCATCACAATGATCCGAAAAAACTACCACAGAATCCAATTATATTTCAGATGCATTTTACTGGGCTGAAAAAAATACTATGAAAAAAAATTCGATCTATTTTGAATTCGTGGACAGTGTTTAATTTTTTTATCTGATACAAGGATTTGTTCTAGTGCCTGTAAATAGACGGATTTAACAAACACAGACCTCTGCGATTAACTCGACCTGAACTTGACATCGTCGGAAAGAAAACATGTGCTAGTAGGTGCACTTTGTTTTTACTGAGCAAGTTCGAGTTTCATTCGCGCACGCGAGCTGTAACGTTGGTCAAGGGCTTAAATTACATCCTGCATGGAGAACACATTCAACGTTACTGGACCCTGTCCAGGAATAGCGATGCCATTGTGCGTTTATGTCTCCGTATATCGTATACACCGTAATTAGTCTCGTACATAAAAAAAGAAAAAAGAACATACTATCAAAAATACCAAACACATTGATATCTAATGACCATATCTAACTTGCTTGAGCTTATAATATACATGCAGCCGCTATTAAATGTTTAGGTATTGTCCCGGTGCGTCGTGTCTGTATTCCATTGAGGAATCAAGCCATCCGTTGACCTAGTAGACTGAATGTGTGTTTATACTTTCTATAGAAATCTCCCGAGGACAGATCGGTTTTGTATAGTGGTCGGAATTAGGTCGATCGAACATATAACGGTCGTCCGAATAGGCTTTATTGTCAACACTTTCACGTATGTAAGTGCTAAACGGTGTGTATGTGTCGGATTACGTTGACCAGGACAACCTTTCTGGTGTTTATAAAGCTGTATATATCATTATTACGAGCTATGCAGCTGATATAAGGGAATAAAAAGGCAGTAAAGAATTAAGTAAATCTTTCAGCGTCGAATTGGTGACTCGTTATATACTGGTGTCTATATACTGAAAGCAAACACACGTGCTAACGCAAGAATACTCTACAGATTTTGTTCATAAAAAGTATTATTCCCGAACCTAAAAAAACAAATAAACAAACAAGCATTCTGGAGGTACTGCGAAAAAATACATGTCCCGTAACTGTTTGAGCCATTATATCAAAGTCGACACAGAACAAACAAGGTCACGCTTTTGGTGAAAATAGACAATATGCAACATTCGAACCAGGCCAAGAATAACGAAGCGCTTTTGATAAAAAAAAAACAGTCTGAAAAATGGACAGTGTCAAAATAGTACAAGAATGACAATGCTTTTCTTGAAGATAGGACAAGACAATCCTTAACTCAGACGTGACCAGTAACTTTTCACGTTGTAGCTATGCAACAAGTTTCAATTCATCATGATGAAACGTTTTGAAAAAATAAAACATTCCGGACAAAGCTCAAAAGCTGGACAAAACCGGTCATATTCTTATTGTCGAAAATGTATTAGTAAAAACACTGGTAAACTTGGTAAAACAAAGTTGAAAGAAACCCACCTCCAGATAAGACGGAAACCCCTTTCTCACTTGATTTATTTGATTGGTGTTTTACGCCGTACTCAAGAATCTTTCTCAGCTGAAACAAGTATTGGGAAATATTTCTGTGCAATATGTTTTTGCAGATCGAACTCGGTGAGACAAAGCACCAAATAATAGGATTGTAATCTACAAAATCGATTTTTTTTTTACAAAGTACTTGTGGAAGAGTTTAACATAAGCGCCCCTCTAGCCCCAAAGCATACATACCCTGCGCCACGGCATATCTTCGATAAAACTCACCAAAAAGATCACCAAATGTTTCCCAAGGAAATTTGTATTGTGCTTCCCCGTTAATAAAGATTTGCCACAAAAAATACTGGATACCCGATATGCTCAAAACACCACAAAGGGTGAGATTTATAGCTCAATCCAGAAAATGCTCAATGAAGCTCCTATAGGTGTCCAGGTTGTTAAGAATAGCTCTCTTCAGGAAGCTAAACCAGTTTGGAAAGATACTGCCCATGGAGTTGTCGGGAAAAACGCGGTGCATATACTATGTGGATACTAAACGATTCATAGACACACCCGAAGAAGTAGATTTGAAAGGCGCAGTGCAGTATGAACAGATATGCATCCACATGGGAGTTCTCTACTCTTTACATTGTAATCCCTCATCAAAACTTAAATGTCCGGCTCCTTAGTGAGCTGATTTAGTGCTTCAAAAGACAGGCCCTCGTGTCATAAATGTCAGAGCATGTCACCAGACATTCTGTTTAGTTCGAAACCCTATTCATTTTCCCATTATGATGTCAGAACTAGAATTTATGATAAATAAAATCTACGTGAAATTTGACAGCGCGATATATCAACACCACACTATATTCCAATGCCTGGGTACTTACCGCGCTCCCCTATTAGCTTTCACATAGGAATACGACTGTAAGCAGAAGGTGTTGAAACTCACTTCATAAATACAATAGACTACAGCATGGAGAATAAAAGTAGTTCAGCGACGTATCCGGTGAAATACGGCCTATTGTCAAGTTACCTCAGCTAGGGTTTCATTCTAACTGCTCATGTTACAAAAAAAAAAAACAAAAAAAAACAAAACAAAAAAAACTAGTGTTTTTAATTGTAATTAATCTGACTACTCATGTTACAACAAAAACTAGTGATTGTAATTGTAATTAATCTGACTACTCATGTTACAACAAAAACTAGTGATTTTAATTGTAATCGTAATTAATCTGACGTCACTGGTCTGGAATTACTCAAAATCCTGTGTTGTCATCAGCGTTGTGTTGATATACCGGTACCTGAAAACAGTCACAGGGACAAAGCCTCAGGAGCTCTTACAGTCCACCATTCCTAGTCTATGCAGGAACCCTAGTCTGCGAAGGAATCCTAGGCTAGGCAGGAATCCTAGTCTGCGCAGGAACCCTAGTCTAGGCAGGAATCCTAGGCTAGGCAGGAATCCTAGTCTGCGCAGGAATCCTAGGCTAGGCAGGAATCCTAGTCTGCGCAGGAACCCTAGTCTAGGCAGGAACCTTAGTCTAGGCAGGAACCCTAGTCTAGACAGGAACCCTAGTCTAGGCAGGAATCAAAGTCTAGTCAGGAACCCTAGTCTAGACAGGAACCCTAGTCTAGGCAGGAATCAAAGTCTAGGCAGGAACTCTAGTCTATGCAGGAACCCTAGTCTAGGCAGGAATGCAATACAAGAGACAGCTCCACATGCAAAGCAGGCTAAAACTAATGCTGGGACGACAGTGGCTCAATTTTTTGAAATTCGGCATCTTGTCAATTTACCCCAGTTAGATTTTATTCCAACTGTTTGTGTAAATGCTTAAAACCTACTTGTACATATAAATGTTACTTGAAGGATGATTATTAGACGTACATCTTCAAATATAATTAAGGGCGTAAAACACCAATCAAAACAATAAATAAAAAAATCAAATGTTATTTTGATATATTTGATAGCTGCCATCTGTAATTAAATGTTATTTTAACGGGAGCTGTTACATCTGCCAATGTTATTTGGATCTGCTTTTGAATAAGAGCAATTCCCAATATTTTGTGGGTGACACAAAGATGATATCTATATCTAGTGGAATTGTCCAGTCACTAAATGAACAATGTATTCGTAAGAGAGCCTTTGACTGAATCGCCCGTCTGGGTTTGGGCTCTTAACTATTGAAGAATGTTTGACCTACCGTGTTGCCTCCCCTTAACCAAGTAGTGAGGGGGCGCGCCGGTGATCACATCCGGAAACCTGTCAACTGTTGGGTTCTCGAATCGTTGACTTGATTGCTCAAAGTTAAACATTCTCCAAATTCTACAATGACAGGCGTCAGGTGAAACATCTAAAAATGGATTTGAAGAAAAAGCTCATATCTTTCATCAGTCGGCAGGTAAGTCAGCTTGTGGTAAATAGGAAAATGAACTCGTTGATACAACAACAACGCCCATGTCCACATTGCATGTCAACCGTATGTGACAGGAGCTGATCGCTGACTTTGCAAAGGACCGTCTTTGTGGATTCCAAAGGATTACAAGATAGCAACAATTTTTTTCTAAAAAGCCAAGATGTTTTAAGCCAAAATCCTACTTTGTCAACCATCATGCCGCCCAGCCCTGTCCATCTAGATAGGCCTGAGATTTTGCTGACAGCCGCGACAAATTTTGCCAATTGCAGGTTTTTAAATGGAGTGCACGTTGGTTTGGGCCCATCCATGAGCGAGCAACGTTTTACCAAACCTAACTTAAGAGCAATCTCGGGCTATGCTACTCAACCTTTAGTCAGAAATCCCCCCATTTGCTGTTGAGGTTAAGATCAGATGGTATGCGAATAAGCACTCCATTTACACAAGTTTGTCAAATCCACGTTGTAACATTTCTTATCGCCACACACAATTTTGTAATTGTAATCTACTAAAGTATGCAGCATCACTTGGGCGCTTGCCTTTGGGCTCAGCAGACCCATTTCCAGCTCATTTGGGCATGTTGTCTTGCTCCGCAGTTTGTTTACTTTTCCAAAGGGTGACTGTAGACTCATGTATTGATGAAAGGAAAATGATCTGCGAAGAACTACATACTCGTAATACTCCCAAAACCTAGTGATCCATGCTGAGAGTCTTCTTTTGTTTAAATACCTGTTGGCTTTGTTTTTTTTGTTTTTTTTTTTGCTATCCAGGACTCAGCCAAGTCTCCTGTTGATGATGATGTGAGCAGCCTCCAACTGTCAGCTGATCCAGCTCTGACCAAGTTCAAGGTGGGTAAAATGCACGCTGACAGGTCTTATGGGTCATGATTTAACACTAGTTCTGTCTCATCATCATACACATGTGAATACTCCTTTGGTTGTTTTGTAGAAGGTTTTTTTTTTTTTGTGTCTTTGGAATTGTGGATAATTAATGTAAAATAAACTGCTACTGTAGTACTTACTGATTATCACGTCTGCATCAAACTGAAATTGAGAAGAAAAAGAAAGGAAAAGGTGATTTGCATTATTCATTATCCCTTGGCCAGTGAAAGTTCAGCTGTGGATTTTGTTGAGATCTCTGAGGTGCATGTACCTGGCAAGGTGTGATAGTTTCCTTGCTCTCTCCATTTATAGTAAGTTATGTACCTGTCTTAAATGTACATTTGTGTGAATTAACAATCTCAAATATGGTGCAAATCCCTCAAAAATTTTGTCATACTGTCCACTCGAAAAAATAAATTTCTGATTGGTAAGCCCTCTGTGGATACAATCAATGCACAGTGAGGAAGCTTTCCAATCTAAGGTTATTCGGACCCTAGCTGTGTTGGCTGTTGTTCATTCCTGCTATTTAGCTCACCTGTATGAAGCACAAATGTACAAGCATAGCTTATAAATGTCATACCCTGAGCGTCGGCACCAAATTCACGATTTCACTTTTTTATGAATTAAACTGAAGTGTCTCATACAGGCGAGCTTTCTGGTGGCCTTGCTACCAATTTTAAGTTACAACGATGATTTACGGGCAAACCTGTAACCTAATACTTAGGAGAACAGAGAAGATAGGATGATATACTACTGGAAAAATGTAAGCTTAAGCACCAAAAATAATGTTATATGATGTTTAATTCTTCATTTTTTTGTAACAAAATTTTTAATTCATGTATTAAATGTACATTAAAAATATGCTCGCAAGAACTGCATATATTAGAGGTACATGTAGGAGGTCTCAAAGGTCATTGGAGGTCACAGGAGATCAACAGAGGCAAAACATAGGCATTTGTACTCAATTAACACCTGACTGAAGTAGCTATCAGGCCATCTTTAAAAAAATCTTGTTACATGCAACCAGGTGTTATTTTTTTTTTTTCATAGGGTCATAATTTTTTGGGTTTTCTGGCTATTGAAAAACATGGGGATTTTAAAGAAATTAACAATGTGAGAAAATATGCAAAAGAAAAAAAAGCTGTCAAATTTCAAATATAAAGTTCAAAACTAGGGCCCTTTATTTTTTAGGGTGGGTCAAGTTAAGCCCAGCAGACATATTTTTAAAGATGGCATCAAGTACAATAGACAAATAGTGGACATAACAAGACTACATCTGATCCTCAAGGGGATAAATCAGATTCATATATTCTGGTTCTCTTTCTGGTAAATGCTCTCTGAGGACTCCTTCTTCGTCATATGACTGAAAAATCGTTAAGTATGACATTAAGCCCCAATCACTCACTCACTCACTCATTCACTCTTTCTGGTAAAAAGTTATGTTGGAAGGAGTGTTTCACAGTTGTTTGTGCCTGTTTTGTGTAGGAACATATCAACGAGTACCCGAATGACCCACAGGCAGATAGAGAGGTCATTGAGAGTATCGAGACTGTGTACTACAATGACGAGACGTTTGACGCCAGCGAGTATGAGCTCAACAAACTGCCAGAGACACTGGAGATGGTGGAAATTAACAAAGATCGAGAGAGATTACGACGACAACATCAAGCGGTGAGTCAGCATTGTTCCAGTTTTGTTTCTTAACTTGTTTTTGTTTTATTTGTTCTTGGAAAATTATGTTATTTTGCGACCTTTTTTTTCAATTAATTACCTGTGAAATGTACTTGTATATTTTAGGCTGCATAATTTCCTGATGTGTATTAATGTTTTAAAATTTGCTTATTTGATTCGTGCTTAATATCATGCTCAAGAAATTTCCACTTACATTCCAGAGCACACACATTTCTGGCGAAAATTGCTAGTATGCTACATGGGTACATAGTTTGTACAAACCGTTATCACAAAGATATATATTAAGTTTCTTGGGCAATTCAAAGGCCATGTAGTACAATTTAGTGCAAAAAAAACAAAATGTTTGGTCATTTGAGTACAAATTCCTGGCACCCCATTCGACACTACCTGCCCCGATAGCGCAGTTGGTAGAGCGTGCGCTTTGGGAGGTGTTAGATCCAGGGTCAATCCTGGGTTGGGTCACGCCTAAAACCTTAAAAAGAGGAAGTTGTAACTTTCTAGCTTGGTATTCAGCATGAAGGAGATAGTGCAACGACTATTTGACCTGTATCAATATATTGGCTCGGGTGGGGCGGTTACTTGCCTTTGGTAAGTTGCCTCAGTGAAGCAGCACTTGATGAAAGAGCGATGGAAATCCGTCCTGCAACAAGGAGGCACATTACATAGACTCTAATGACTCCTGCGTCGTCATATGACTGAAAACCTGTTAAGTTTAACCCCAAGCACTCACTCACTCACTCACCATTTGACACTACTATGACTTCACAAAACTCCAGTTGACATCTACTGCTCAGAAGACCACGTCATTTGTGAATGAGCTTTAGGATTATTTGAAGATCTGAGAAAATTCATGCATGGTATATGAATTAACACATGTTGTGCTGGACAGGGTACCTTTCTTCTTCCATTCATCAATAGAACAGTCTTACCTTTTAAATGATAGCGGTCAGCTTTATGAGTGGAGAAACTGGACTACCCGGAGCAAATGTAAATTTTGATATAGAAATAGCTGTGTTGTATTACATGACATATGATACATGAAGCTGTATTGTATGAATAAATTCATACTAATTTACTGTTCCTGAACACTCTTTATCCAGGTCTCTAAAAAGGTGTCAGAGTTAGTGCTACAGAACCATCCTGCCTATAACACAGAGCTTCAGAGGGTGATGGAGTTACAAAAGGCTCTACAAAGTGCCAGTGTCATTTGTGCTAACGGGCGCAGGTAAGACGTGAAGGGGTGTGGGGGACAAAGAGGAATGTGGGACAGTGTCTTCTGTTAGACATGGTGTCTCAGAAGTTGCATATTTTAGACAGGAGATTTTTGTAACTTCTCCTCTCCGTCCATATGTTGCAGATATGAGGTTTGTTTTTGTGTAATTTAAATGTGTATTCCACTCATAGTTACAAACAGAGTGATAAAACTGACGGGTGTTGCAGTAAACAGTTTTAACACCTGCACACTAGCTTTGTTTTGCAGCTATGTTTTAGCTGTTACTGTAATATAAAGCCAGGTTTCGTGAAACGTCTCAGGTTTTTTTTACTGAAGCAAATTTGTTTTGCTGAAACATAATAGTATTCTTTGGTAGTGTTTGACTTTTTTGGAGAAACAGACCAAGGGAGACTTGGACAAAAAATACCAACATGGACTTCAGCAATTTGCTGAACTCAGGAAGTTTCGTGAAAACGGTTCCTGGCGTTAGTATCTGTGATATTATCCTTGTTTGCAGACATTTAGACAGGGCTAAGACCGGTTTTACCACAGCCAGTTTGGGATTGTTGGCTAACTACAGAAAAAGGCAGCAACTACAAGGTCTACTCAAGTCCCTCAGGACCATCAAAACACTGGTAAATAGTGCACAGTGCTTGTAATTGTTGTTATGTACTATTCTGGAAGGCACTGTGAGATTTTCGTGAAATATGTAGAAATATTGTTAAAAATTTATTAGTGTTAAAAATTTTGTGGACAAAATGTAATTCCTCAGTTGCTTTCATCCGACCAATAACCAGGTCTTCGTTGATTTCATCCAACCAATAACTGGCCTTCATTGGTTTCATCCAACCAATTATCTGGCCTTCGTAGATTTCATCCAGCCACAGGGCCTAATCCAGCCCTTCTCAGCGTCAGATTAGTGGACGCTGCCGTTCCCTCAAAGTGCCCTTTGCGTCAAAAAAAACAAGAAACAGCCCGAATTCATTATAAGCGAATATAATTTCTGTGTGGCCTTCGTTGGTTTTCTCCAGCCATAAACCTGGCCTTCTTTGGTTACATCTAGCCAATAACCTGGCCTGCATTGGTTTCATTCAGCCATCAGTCTGGCCTTTGCTGTTTTTCTCCAGCAATTAACCTGACCTTCGTTGTTTTTCTCCAGCCATTTACCTGGCTTCGTTGGTTTCATCCATGCAGTAACACGGGCCTTCATTAGTTTTCTCTAGCCATTAACGTGGCCTTCCCTGGTTTCATTCTGGTGATAACCTGGCCATTGTTGGTTTTCTCCAACCATTGACCTGGCTTTGTTGGTTTCATCCAGCCATTAACTCGGGCCTTCGTTAGTTTTCTCTAACCATTAACATGGCCTTTGTTGATTTCATTCAGCTGATAACCTGGCCTTCGTTGGTTTTTTCCAGCCATTTACCTGGCCTTCATTTGTTTCATTCAGCCATTCTCCTGGTCTTTGTTCATTTCATCCAGCAATTAACGTGGTTGGTTTCATTCAGCCATTAACCTGGTTGGTTTCATTCAGCCATTAACCTGGTGTTTGTTGTTTTTCTTCAGGAATTAACCTGGCCTTTGTTGTTTTTCTCCAACCATTAACCTGGTCTTCCTTGATTTCATCAAGCTCGTAACCTGGTTTTGTTGGTTTTATCCAGCCACTAACCTGGCTTTCATTGGCTTGGTTCAGTTTTAACTTGGCCTTCATTAGTTTTCTCCAGCCATTTACCTGACCTTTGTTGCTTTTGTTCAGCCATAAACCAGGCTGCTTTGGTTTTTCCAGCCATTTACCCGGCCTTTGTTAGATTCATCCAACCAATAACCTGGCTTTCATTTGTTTCATTCAGCCTTCTACCTGGCCTCCATTTGTTTCATTCAGCTTTTAACCTGGGTTCCTTGGTTTTCTCCAGCCATTAACCTGGTCTTCTTTGGATTCACCCAGCCAAGAACCATGCCTTCATTGGTTTCATTCAGCCATTAATCTGGCTTGCGTTGGTCTTCTCCATCCATTGACCTGGCTTTGTTGGTTTCATCCAGCCATTAACTCGGGCCTTCGTTAGTTTTCTCTTGCCATTAATGTGGTCTTCGCTGATTTCATGCATCTGATGACCTGGTATTTGTTGGTTTTGTTCAGCCATTAACTTGGCCTTCGTTGGTTTCTGCCAACCAATACTTTGGCCTTCATTGATTTCATCCTGCCAATAAACTGGCCTTCATTGATTTCATCTAGCCATTGACCTGACCTTCGTTGCTTTCATCCAGATAGCAGCCTGACCTTCGGTGGTTTCATCCAGTTATTAACCTGACTTTGTTGGTTTCGTTCACCCATTACCCTGGCCTTCGTTTTTTTCATTCAGCTGTTAACCTTGTCTTCGTTGGTTTCATCCAACCAATAACCTGGCCTTTGTTGATTTCAACCAGCCAATAACCTGGCCTTTGTTGCTTTCATCCAACCAGTAATCTCGCCGCATTGGTTTCATTCAGCCATTGACCTGGCCTTTGTTGATTTCATCCAGCCATAAACCTGGCTTTGTTGATTTCATCCAGCCATAAACCTGGCTTTGTTGGTTTCATCCAGTTGTTAACCTGGCTTTTGTTGGTTTCTACAGCCATTAACCTGGCCTGCTTTGGTTTCATTAAGCCAATAACCTGACCTTCATTGGTTTCATTCAGCTTTTAACCTGGCCTTTGTTGGTTTTCTCCAGCCATACACCTGGCCTTCTTTGGTTTCAGCCGATCAAAACACTGGCCTTCATTGGCTTCATTCAGCCATTAACTTGGCCTTTGTTGGTTTTCTCCAGCCTTTCACTTTACCTTATATGCTTTTCTCCAGCCATTAATCTGATCGGCTGTGGTTTTCTCCAGCCATTATTCTGACCTTTATTGTATATTACCTAAAGGTAATGTTCACTGGGGCCAGTTTGCTCCTTACATCCTAGCAGTGAATTGTAGTGTATTATCTGTATAAAGTTAACATGTGCATGTGTACCTTGAGATTTTCAATAGCATTCATTTTGTTTTATTTTCAGCAAAGCACAGAAATTAGGCTACGGGAGATGTTAGAGGTATGTTGGAAATAAGTACACTGTAAAGAAGGGAGGAATGAACTTTTGTACCTACCTGTATGTCAGAGGTTTTTACCTATCTGGTGCATGCACCCCTAAACCTGACAGCCAGTTTAAGCATAAAGAATTTTTGATTACAATGTTGCCAACACAAATCAAATAGGTTAGTTTTAAAATAGTTCTTTTGGTATAATCTGTAGTGATACAGCCTTGATGGCCATTTATTTATTTATGAACTTTATTTATTTCTGTATGTGATTGGTGCTTTACGCCGTACTCAAGAATATTTCACTTATACAACGGCGGACTACATTGTGGTGGGAAGAAACTGAGCAGAGGCCGGGGAAAACCCACGACTAGCTGCAGATTGCTTACAGGCCTTCCCATGTGCGTCCGGAGAGGAAGCCAGCATGAGCAGGACTTATAGTGACTGCTTTGTTGAGAGGCTCCTGGGTCATTACGCTGCGCTAGCACGCTAACCAACTGAGCCAAAGAGACCCTAAAAAGAAAAAATAAGCTTGAACAAGGTTTCAGTCAAATTTGTGCACTTGTTTTGCTTTTGCAAAAGATATCAGCCTCTTCATGAACTGTTGCAACATAAACCGCTATTTGAATGTATAGTGAGTTTACTTTGTTAACCTATTGTAACATACCAAATGTAGTATCTTGGAATACCATGGTTGCTTCTGAATCTGTTCCATCAGGAGGAAGATTATGCTGGGGCCATTCAGTTATGCCTGGAGTGTCAGAAAGCAGCCAGCACATTCCGTCACTTTAAATGTATCAGGTAAGACATGCAATCTTTCAAATTTTCTCTCATATTAAAGGACAAGAATTCTTATTTTATATCGTGTTAGTATAAAGCACCTGTTTGTTGAATATTAAAAGCCCTTAACCAGTGAGGTGTGTGTTTAAATCCAACTCACGCTGCCTTGGCTTTCTCAACAGTAGAAGGGGAATGCATATATGTATGATTTGTTTATTTATTTGATCGGTGTTTTAGGCTGCACTCAAAAATATTTCACTTATACGATGGTGGCCAGCATTATGGTGGGAGGAAACCGGGCAGAGCCCGGCGGAAACCCACAACCATTTGCAGGTTGCTGGCAGACCTTCCTACTTGCAGCCAGAGTGGAAGCCAGCATGACATATATGTATTTGAAAAGTTGCTATGAAAAAGATCAGGCACTGTAAAAGTACTGCTTTTCACCAAAATTTTTTGCCTGTAAATAAGCACTTTCTGGAGCAAGCCGAGGCTTTAAATAACACTTTTGATGCCAACCTTAAATTTTTTGCAGGTAAGAAATAATAAAAACTCCTAAGTGGCCCTATATTGTGGGTGTGCCAAGATTGTGGGTGTGGCGATCATAGTCAAGCGACTTGTGTCACTTGACAAAAATCCTGTTAAACAAAGTGAAGTATAGTAACTTCAGTTCAGACATCTCTACAAAGATAAGATTTAAGCTCATTTACAATCTCATATTACATGCTCATGTACATGTAACCTAAAATGTTTGTAATCTGCCCAGATGGCTCAGTTCGTAGAGCATCTGCTTCGAGGTCGGGTCGCACCGAAGACCTTAAATGAGGAACTTATAGCTTCCTTACCTGGCGTTCAACATGAAGGGGATAGTGCAACAACTGGTTGACCCGTATCAGTATAATGTCTCGGGCGGGGCGGCTTACTTGCCTTCAGTCATTTGTCTCAGTGAAGCAGCACTAGATAGAAGAGCAGTGGAAATCCGTCCTGCAACAAGGAGGCACATTACACATACAGTAAATGACCAAAAGTTTTGCCCTCTGACTGATAAAGTGTATCCCAGGATTGATTGCGTTGGTTGTGGTTATTACTTACTGCAGGAGACCATCAGGGATGACCAGGGGATTATACTGACAGTCCAGGAATTTTAACAAACAAGCTCACACTTCACTGAGCAGTTAGTCTATGATCCTACCACCAACAGTTCATGGTTTCCTCAGTTTTAATCATAATACTTTTAGTACATGCACTTTGCAACAGGTTGATTGTTTAATTATCATTATTTCGTGATAAATTGGAATTTGGGAAAAAAAACTCTGTGGAGATTAGGGGTGACTACCCAGTACCTTTGCGCGTGTGGGGAGTGTCATGTCAAAGATCCGTTCTTAAACTAGACAGCTGTCCGCATAAAAAGCTGTAGCAGAATTTGGCACACCGTGAATCCATTCTTGCAAACTAGGCCTAGCAGCAGACGAGATGAAGATGTTAATTTGCGATAAAAGTGACGCCTACGGCGTGCATGTGCACTGCTGCAGGTTAACAGTTCTTGTTCAATCTGGAGTAATTTTGAAAGACTGTCAACTTATGTCACATTATGGTGTGTGTTGTTATCCAGCTTTTTCCACATTATGACGTCTGTTAATCAGCTTTTTCCACATTATGACGTCTGTTGTTATCCAGCTTTTTCCACATTATGATGTCTGTTGTTATCCAGCTTTTTCCACATTATGACGTCTTTTTGTTATCCAACTTTTCCCACATTATGACGTCTTTTTGTTATCCAGGTTTTTCCACATTATGATGTGTATCATCCAGCTTTTTCCACATTATGACCTCTGTCAGTCAGCTTTTTCCATGTTATGACCTCTGTTGTTATCCAGCTTTTTTCACATTATGATGTCTGTTGTCAGTCAGCTTTTTCCACATTATGACTTCTGTTGTCATCCAGCTTTTTCTACGTTATGACCTCTGTTGTCATCCAGCTTTTCCACATTATGACCTCTGTTGTCATCCAGCTTTTTCCACATTATGACCTCTGTTGTCAGTCAGCTTTTTCCACATTATGATGTCTGTTGTCAGTCAGCTTTTTCCAGCTTATGACCTCTGTTGTCATCCAGCTTTTTCCACATTATGACCTCTGTTGTCAGTCAGCTTTTTCCACATTATGATGTCTGTTGTCAGTCAGCTTTTTCCAGCTTATGACCTCTGTTGTCATCCAGCTTTTTCCACATTATGACCCCTGCTGTCGTCCAGTATTATGATGTCTGTTGTCAGTCAGCCTTTTCCACATTATGACCTCTGTTGTCATCCAGCCTTTTTTCACATTATGACCTCTATTGTCAGTCAGCTTTGCCCACGTAATGACCTCTGTTGTCAGTCAGCTTTGCCCACTTTATGACCTCTGTTCTAGGTGAGATCAAAGCACATTATGACCGGTCGGTTCTTTTATATGACTTTTTCTTTTCAGTGAGCTCAATGCTAAGCTGCAGGACACCCTGGAGATGATAGAGGAGCAGTTGGATGTGGCCTTATCACGGACCTGTACAAACTTTGACCACGTGCATTACAGCAAAGTGCAAACAGCATACAGGATGCTGGGAAAAACACAGGTGGGTCCCTACAGTATCAATGTCCACTTTTATTTATTTAAATTATTCACATACAGGGTCTTTAGTATCCAATTACATAGATGGTAATATACAGATGGTAGATGGTACATGAAACAGTGACTTTATAAATGGTACTTGCTTGGAAACAAGACTGGTTGGCCTGGTGTCAGATTAAGGTGACTGGGTGGGGTGTCATGTCTGGTGTCTTCAACATGATATTACAGTGGCGGCAGCACTTTGGCAGCATGGATTCGCTCTGCCACAAGAAGACACAGTTTATGCACAAACACCCAATAACTTCTCATCATGTGGGCCTCAAATGAAAAGTTGTTAAAGGATTAGTGTCCAGATTTAGCTAGTGGCCTGTTGAAACAATATATTACGGGAAGGGCTTCTGAAAAACATAATAATGACTTTACATCTACCAAAACAATAGACTTACTGCCCTATAATGTAGCTGACCTGCTGGCTGCCTGGTACTGCTGAGCCTAAATTACCTGAGAATTCCTATCAAAACGGTGTTATTTTTGACATGTATTTGAACCACACAAAAGAAAATATACTGCTGTATCAATTTGAAACCATATTGGACGATGTTGAAGTTCTGATTTATGACACTGACTTTAAAAGAGGGAGTTGTGACTTCCCCGCTTGGCGTTCAGCATGAAGGGGACAGTGCAATGACTGGTTGACCCGTATCAGTATAATGGCTCAGGTTGGGGCGGCTTACTTGCCTTCGGTAAGTCGTCTCAGTGAAGCACCACTAGATAAAAGAGCAGTGGAAATCCGTCCTGGAGCAAGGAGGCACATTACATAAATAAAAAAGGATTCCTTTGTGGTCATATGACTGAAAAATTGTTGAGCATGACGTTAAACCCCAAGCACTCACTCACTCACTCACTCGAAATAGCCTATGGCCATATAGTCATGTACGATAAAAATGTGGATGTCAGTCTAAGTGTACAGAGATTTGCAAATCTATTAGTTCATTTAAGCTTGAGGTTTTAGTCGACTGCGACCCCCATAGTAGCCAAATCCTTCAACTTCAGCTAGCTGTATTCGTCTCTTAACTTTCAGATGAAAAATGAAGAGAACAGATACAGTACAAAATGCTCCCGTCTTGTTCTGTAAATCCAAGTCTTCCTGAGAGTCAAATTGTCTGACAACTTCAAAAGAATAACTCCAGGGGTCTTCCACGAACTGTTTTTATAACCGTATGCTGAGCAGCAAACCATTTTGGAAGAAATTTGATATGCTTGTTTTGACTCTTGTAGCTTTTTTTAACACTGAACTAAATAATGAAGCTCTGACAGCTGATAAAGGTCGGACTTGTGTGGCGTAATTCTGTGGAGACTGCCGAGTGTTGGCGGAAAAAACGAAAAAAACACACTTCATTATGTAGTGATTTTAAGTGTACTCCGATTAATGTACACTTTTTAAATATTTTTTAAACTCAGTTTAACAATATATACACGGGAAGCTAATTATGAGTAAATGATAAATCTGGATGCTAAACCTCAAACCACGTAAAACCTTTAGTATACATACACACATACATGCAACAAGTTAAATTCAACAGTGTGAAAGGTACAAAACATAACCTTACTCACTATATGCACACAATAAAATTTTTGAAATGAAATAGGGTAAAACAAATCAAGTAACCTTAAAATTAGCTAAAACATATTGCCTGAAAGTTCTATCATAACTAAGGTGCACTTTTGTCTTATTATGATTCATGCTAGAGAAATGTTTTTAGGTGTGTTGAAAGGTCGGATTATATTCTACTGAGAGAAGTTTCAGTTTCAAAATGAATATTTTATTTGCCTCTAAAAATGCACTTTATTGTATGTATATCTGTATGTCACATTTGTCAGCGCCAAATGTCATTGGTTTTACCCAATTTAATAAGTGAAAATTCTTGAGTATGACGTTAAACAACAAATAAAAAATTAAATTATGAATTTTTGTGTCAGAATAATAACACAGTTTGAATTAAACATCTGTAGCTGCGGCGTGCTTGTTTTTTTCGTTGCCAGACTGCCATGGACCAGCTGCACATGCATTATGCCAGCGCTATCCACAACACTGCGTTCACCATCGTCCTGGGCTATGTAGAGTTGTGCGCTGGCCACATGCAAGCCAACTTCCAGAAGAGACAGTATCCAGACTTGTGCAAGGTGAGATAACTGGGACTTGACATCTCATTTTGGGGCAGGGGGGCAGGGGGCAGGAGACAGATCATGGCAGCGTGGTTAAGATGGGTGTTTCCCGAACACTCTGACACAGAAGATGTGGGTTTAATCCCAGCTTTAGAAAAAGAATCCAAGTCTTCGCTCTTCTGTGAGGCTTGTTGTCAGTCGAAATCAACAGAACTTCAGTTCAGGTGGTCATACACGAAGTTTAGTGGAATCCGCTAGCCTTCCACCAGTATGGCATGCCTGTTGATATCACTCTGCTGCTGAAAGTCTTTGCGTTTGTCATTCAATAACTTGCCCAATTCTAAAGTTTTACGCCCAGCTCTGAAGTTTTACTCCACCCTTTCTAATTAACTTTTAACTCACTTACAAATAAGGTTATATCTGTTTTATTTGTTTTTATTTCTTTATTACTGGGGAGCCAACCAAGAACCCCCCCCCCCCCCCAAAAATATGGAATAAAAATAAAACTGAAAATTCAGGTTTTTATTTTGTCCGATCTAGATGTTTTAAAGATTTCCCTGCTGTTCAAGGCCCTCCGATCGTGTATGATATGGCTTTGAGAGAAAAAATTGATGGAGTATTCCCAGTTTTCCACAAAGTAGATGATTTTCATGTTTTATTTTTAGTTTTATGCTCCTCCCCAACATGGAAAAAATTAAGTTAGTCAATGAATTAGTTAACTAGTTAGTTAATTAGTTAGTCAAGAGTTTTTTTAAGTTATTCAGTGAGGGTCTGGGAATTCCTGTGGGAATTGTATAAATATGTAAATTAATGGACATTAATAGTTACATGTATTCTGTCTTTTTTTTATTTAGTTTATCACAGGTGAAGTGTTCATTCCTTGCTTGATCGGGTTGTGCAAAGCATTATGGGAAGTGATGAAGAGCTATCACATGACCATAGAGTGGCATGAAGGGCTGCTCAGCGAGGCAGGTAAGTAAACAACCGCAAAATGGTTAGATAAAGATTCACAGGTAGATTTATTCCTTTCTCTACTCCTGAAACCTGTTTTGAAGTCAAAAACTTTATTGAGAAATCTTATTTACAAAAAGAAGATATTTGAAGCTAGATGCTTAAAATTGACTGAAATTGTGCCATTACATCACAAAATTTTATCGATGTGAGGCACATAGTTAAGTGTTCAATTTGGATTACACTTCTAGGCAAAAGCCTAATAGCAAGAAAACCATACATGGGAAGGTCTACCAGCAATCTGCGGATCATCATGAATTTCCCCAGGACTCTGCCCAGTTTCCTCCCACCATAATGCTGGCGTCCATCGTATGGCGTTAAATAAATAAATAAATAAATAAATAAAAGCAAGAAAAAGGCCAACTACTGGCCTTGAAAAGTTCTTGAATTTCTTACAAATCTTCAAGAACATTTCTTGAAGAGCCCTTCAATTTTACGATTTACTTTCAGAGACGTTGGGCAGTAATGTTGAAGCGACATTTAACCGTCATTACATCAAGCAGAAGCTTGAGCATGGGTTAGGCCGAATCTGGCAAGATGTCCAGCAGAAAGTCAAGACCTACATCCTGGCCACTGACCTCTCCAGCTTCAAGTTTGACGAGTTTATTCAGGTGTTAGATCTCGTCAACAGGTAAACAAATTTAAGCGGATTTATTTGTCTTGGTCCTTATTTTGCGTTGAGAACATCCTGCATTGAATGTGCTGCTAATGTCAAAGCACAAGGTCTTACATTTGCCATCAGTATTGTTTTTTGGCTCCTTACCAAATTTTGCTTAGAGTATAGTTGTAGTCCTGTACCTTTTGTCCATCCTTCTGGGAAAAATCATTAATGCACTGATTGTTTGTTTTTTTTTTAAATTATTCAATTTGGTGAACCAGTTTGTCTCCACTTGACATTGAAGCTTATTGATAACAAACATTGACAATATTTCACTCACCTTTTATTCACTTTCTGATCATAATTCATGTTTGCTTGGCTAATATTATATCTCCAAAACTTCTCTAAATGTTCAATGAAGCTTTGCTGGCAAAAAACATTGACAAAATTAGGTTTTGGCCCACACAACTGACCTGTGTACTTTCTCAAGGCAAGAATTCGTTTTGGGATCATCTCTAAAACTGCCCAGCCAGCCTGAGTTAGCTTTCATCTGATTGGTGGTGAACTGTGTTATTTTGTACTGTCACTTGTGATTGGTGCTAGGTTACCAAGGTAACAAGCCTCTTTTTCAACTTTTTCTCTGATTAATGCTGACCTGTACTTGTTTTGACCAGGTTGATTCTGATTGGTGAGGAATTTTGCGGGAGTAAATCTGAAGGCCTACAGGACTCACTGAAGCGACAGAGCCTGAATTATTTCCGTAATTACCACCGGGCGAGGATGGAGGAGCTGAGGATGTTCCTGGAGAATGAAGGCTGGGAGATTTGCCCAGTCAAATCCAACTTCACTATACTACAACTTCTTGTGAGTATCTCCTGCAGTAGCCTTCACCTATAAGGTCAAGAGTTCAAATACAGCGATTTTTACCTTTTTTAACACAAGGAAAAACTTGAACACCGCATTTGACATAAATACCATTATAAGTTGATAGTGCCATTGTTAAAATAAATGTACAAATAACTTCGAAAACAAAAGAGAATTTTTTGTTACAAATATATGTATTCCATTATGTAGAATTGAGGTGGAGGTTGAGTATAGGCCTTCTCCTTGTTTGGAGAAGGCCTCTATTCTGTCAAGAGTCAGGTTATTCTCGAGACTTTGAAATTGGCTATTTTAGTACTTCCTTGGCATGGTGCTGAGGATTAAGAGACACCCAAAGTACTGGTTTGCCTTGTGTTAGCACACAATGATCAGTGTTGTTTGATCAGTGTGGTTTGATCAGTGTATTTCTAGCCTGAGAAAAGGTTTCTGACACTAACTTAAGACACAAAACTTGTCTAGGGGAATTCCTCTTTTTTTTTTCTTTTCTTTTTACACGAAACTGTTTTATGAAAAATATCCTTTGTAGTCTTATTTCTTTGGCTGATATTTTTCACCATCAAGAATATTTCACTTATACCACGGCAGCCAGTATAATAGTATGTGGAAACCGACCAGCGCACTGTGAAACCTATGACCCTCCGCAGGTTTGCTAGCAGATCTTCCCACATACGGCCGTAGCTTTATATAAGTGGCAAAAGTCACAGAATTATTTAAATTATTAAGTGTTAAAGGTAGTTTCCTCGTTGCACATTTTCGCTTGTGTTTTCTTAGGAATTCCGTTTTATGAGGAATTGGTCTGATCCCTCCAAACCCTCTACTGTCAACGGTCTCGGGGCTAGCACGCCATCCAAGTCCTCAAACACAATGGCTACAACGACGACCGTGACAGTACCTGATAGCGCCATGTCCATGCCTACGTCCACGTCCAAACCTGAAAACGGCTACTTCCAAAAATTCAAAGGTGACGGGAATCCTTTTGATATCCAAAAAGATGAGGAAGAGCATGAGGACGTCTTGGCTACCAATGGGGTAAGAATGCGTACTGTATTTGCCCTAATTAGTGCATTTTAGGGCCAAATGAAGGTTGTAAAATATATCTTTTGTTGCTCAGAACTTTTCAATAGAATATTATTTGTTAATACATGCTTACTCAGTCATATGTGATGTCATTAACCGTCTTGTTGGGCTGGGTGTTGGCCTGTCAAAGACGCATAAGTTCAGCGCAGAAGACTGATGTACAGGCAAATTGCTTCAGCATCGTGGTCCGTGTTTCACATGCAAACAAGAGGAGATATCCTAGTCATCAGACACACATGGCGTCAGCTGCAGGATACAAGATTATACATGTCCGCCTCATGCAGACACACATGACATCAGCTGCGGAATACAAGATTCCACTCATGCCCCTCATGCAGACATACATGACACCAGCTGCAGGATACAAGATTGTACACGTCCCCGTCATGCAGACACACAACATCAACTGCAGGATACAAGATTATACGCATGCCCCTCATGCAGACATACATGACATCAGCTGCAGGATACAGGATTATACGCAACTCCCTCATGCAGACACACATGACATCACCTGCAGGATACAAGATTATATGCATGCCCCTCATACAGACATACATGACATCAGCTGCAGGACACAAGATTATACGCATCCCCCTCATGCAGACATACATGACATCAGCTGCAGGATACAGGATTATACGCAACTCCCTCATGCGGACACACATGACATCACCTGCAGGATACAAGATTATATGCATCCCCCTCGCGCAGACACACATGACATCAGCTGCAGGACACAAGATTATACGCATCCCCTCATGCAGACACACATGACATCACCTGCAGGATACAAGATTATATGTGTCCCCCTCGTGCAGACACACATGACATCAGCTGCAGGACACAAGATTATACGTATCCCCCTCATGCAGACATACATGACATCAGCTGCAGGATACAAGATTATACGCATCCCCCTAATGCGGAAACACATGACATCAGCTACAGGATACAATATTATACTCATCCCACTCATGCAGACATACATGACATCAGCTGCAGGATACAAGATTATGCGCATCCCCCTCATGACAGCTTTGAATGGAACACACAAGCATTTTGTCTGAATCAGAATAACATTTTTTACCTCGCAAGCAAAACACGTTACACCTTTCTAAGATCTATAGAACTCTCAGACTTCCTGACAGTTCTGTAATGAAATAATGACAGATATATTTGAACATGATAGGATATTGTATTATTGTAATACAGTTTTTGTGTTTTAATTAAAGGGATAGAGAATTGACACTGACAGGCTGACTGTAATGATAGCGTTTCCTGGGTTAAATCTTGCAGCCTTGAATAAATCTATCATAGCTAAAATATAGCCTAGACGAGCCATAGCCCAGACTTGCCAATCTCTCACACCAGCCAATCAGAATCAATTCTGTATCCCTTTAACTTCAAAGTTGTCGTTTCCTTTTGTTCTACGTAGGATAATTTCATTCTCTTGTTGAAAGCCACAGCTGTTTCCAGGTGTAACGTTGTCTTGCCTCTGGCCTGTTTAACAGATGGATGATTCTGGTTTTGGGTACAAAGACGACAGCGATTCAGATTCTGACGTTCCCGATGAACTCAAGCAGGAATTTATTGATGAACTGGCAGGGGAGACCACTCCTGCTAAAAGGTTAGTATAAAACAAGTCAGCTAATGACGTTTCAGCAAAACTGAACTCAAAAGATAGTAACCTGTGGCAAAAGATTTTACAAAACTGGGGGCTCTGTGGATGTTTTTGGTTTTTTCTAAAACCTTCTGCAGAAAAAAATCAAAAGTGGACTATGGAGATGCCTCCTGGAAAATGACTTTTTTGAAGAGATCAAGTTGTTCTAACTAGATACCAGGGCTCACATTAGAAAGCCTATCTTTTAGGACCCGTGAAAATTTGGCAGGCCAGTTACAGTTTAACCTGGGAGCTGATAGTGGTTACAGGCTCTGGGACACAGAGACCAGGGAGACCCCTGCTCGTGGGGCCTTTATGACAATATATGGTTGGCGATGCGCATGTGTTCTGTTTGAGCAGTCTAACGTTGGTTGAAGACCACTGATATGATGTTTATATCTGTTATCACTTGTTGGAAATTGGGGGTTGTTTTTTTTTTTTTTTTTTACATGTAAATTATTTTAAAATGTATATTATCATTTTTTAATATAAAAACTATATTGTTTCATGGTTCTAATATGCGTTTTCCTTGATGTGGCCGAAGTAAATTGCTGATGTGATGTTTAGCCATAATCATTCATTCATACCATAAATATTTTAAATAATGGTCAAAATCTCATAGGGACTTACCCTATGCATAATGCTTAATTACAAGTTACAATATGCCTACAGCAAACAGACGTTTTAACATCTGTTGCACTTCTCATCCCAGGAGCCTGAAGAAGTTATCAAGAAGTCGAAGCAATTTCCGGCCTGCCCCAATCATAACCAACACAACCCTGAATGTAGTACGAGTGTTTGGTAAGGAATCATTTGTATGCTGCTGTTATTTACTATAACACCGGCCTGCTCTGTAAAAATAGTATACGGGATTCTCACTTGATCAGTCATCCAATCAGCGTTGGACCGAGGGACTGTTTTAATCCAGTTTTTTTTCGTCAGTTTTGAAATAATAAAATTTGATATAAAATTTTGAAATTGATATAATTTGATAAAAAATATGATGTATAAATAAATCTGATAGGCAGTTTTGATGGTGTTTGCATTTTTGTTATTATACATTTTGATATGAGAGTATAAGCAAACTCGTATCTTACCTGGTGACTTTGTTTGATGTCTATTAATGGAAAGTCTGGTGTCATTCTGTCTCCCAGGTAAATACATGCAGATGATGACCTACCTGAAGCCAATTGCCTTTGATGTTATCTTGTGTATGTCCCAGCTGTTTGACTACTATCTCTACACAGTGAGTATTCTGTCAGTTTGCCTTGTCCTCTAGACAGTGAGTATTCTGTCATTTTGCCTTGTCCTCTACACAGTGAGTATTCTGTCAGTTTGCCTTGTCCTCTACACAGTGAGTATTCTGTCAGTTTGCCTTGTCCTCTACACCATGAGTATTCTGTCAGTTTGCCTTGTCCTCTACACAGTGAGTATTCTGTCAGTTTGCCTTGTCCTCTACACAGTGAGTATTCTGTCAGTTTGCCTTGTCCTCTACACTGTGAGTATTCTGTCAGTTTGCCTTTCCTCTAGACAGTGAGTATTCTGTCATTTTGCCTTGTCCTCTACACACTGAGTATTCTGTCAGTTTGCCTTGTCCTCTACACCGTGAGTATTCTGTCAGTTTGCCTTGTCCTCTACACAGTGAGTATTCTGTCAGTTTGCCTTGTCCTCTACACAGTGAGTATTCTGTCAGTTTGCCTTGTCCTCTACACTGTGAGTATTCTGTCAGTTTGCCTTGTCCTATACACCGTGAGTATTCTGTCATTTTGCCTTGTCCTCTACACTGTGAGTATTCTGTCAGTTTGCCTTGTCCTCTACACCGTGAGTATTCTGTCAGTTTGCCTTGTCCTCTACACTGTGAGTATTCTGTCAGTTTGCCTTGTCCTCTACACAGTGAGTATTCTGTCAGTTTGCCTTGTCCTCTACACCGTGAGTATTCTGTCAGTTTGCCTTGTCCTCTACACCATGAGTATTCTGTCAGTTTGCCTTGTCCTCTACACAGTGAGTATTCTGTCAGTTTGCCTTGTCCTCTACACAGTGAGTATTCTGTCAGTTTGCCTTGTCCTCTACACTGTGAGTATTCTGTCAGTTTGCCTTTCCCTCTAGACAGTGAGTATTCTGTCATTTTGCCTTGTCCTCTACACACTGAGTATTCTGTCAGTTTGCGTTGTCCTCTACACAGTGAGTATTCTGTCAGTTTGCCTTGTCCTATACACAGTGAGTATTCTGTCAGTTTGCCTTGTCCTCTACACAGTGAGTATTCTGTCAGTTTGCCTTGTCCTCTACACTGTGAGTATTCTGTCAGTTTGCCTTGTCCTCTACACCGTGAGTATTCTGTCATTTTGCCTTGTCCTCTACACTGTGAGTATTCTGTCAGTTTGCCTTGTCCTCTACACCGTGAGTATTCTGTCAGTTTGCCTTGTCCTCTACACTGTGAGTATTCTGTCAGTTTGCCTTGTCCTCTACACCGCGAGTATTCTGTCATTTTGCCTTGTCCTCTACACAGTGAGTATTCTGTCATTTTACCTTGTCCTCTACACCGTGAGTATTCTGTCAGTTTGCCTTGTCCTCTACACAGTGAGTATTCTGTCAGTTTGCCTTGTCCTTTACACAGTGAGTATTCTGTCAGTTTGCCTTGTCCTCTACACCGTGAGTATTCTGTCAGTTTGCCTTGTCCTCTACACTGTGAGTATTCTGTCAGTTTGCCTTGTCCTCTACACTGTGAGTATTCTGTCATTTTGCCTTGTCCTCTACACACTGAGCATTCTGTCATTTTACCTTGTCCTCTACACTGTGAGTATTCTGTCAGTTTGCCTTGTCCTCTACACAGTGAGTATGCTGTCAGTTTGCCTTGTCCTCTACACAGTGAGTATTCTGTCATTTTGCCTTGTCCTCTACACTGTGAGTATTCTGTCAGTTTGCCTTGTCCTCTACACCGTGAGTATTCTGTCAGTTTGCCTTGTCCTCTACACAGTGAGTATTCTGTCAGTTTGCCTTGTCCTCTACACTGTGAGTATTCTGTCAGTTTGCCTTGTCCTCTACACAGTGAGTATTCTGTCAGTTTGCCTTGTCCTCTACACCGTGAGTATACTGTCAGTTTGCCTTGTCCTCTACACAGTGAGTATTCTGTCAGTTTGCCTTGTCCTATACACCGTGAGTATTCTGTCAGTTTGCCTTGTCCTCTACACAGTGAGTATTCTGTCAGTTTGCCTTGTCCTCTACACCATGAGTATTCTGTCAGTTTGCCTTGTCCTCTACACAGTGAGTATTCTGTCAGTTTGCCTTGTCCTCTACACAGTGAGTATTCTGTCAGTTTGCCTTGTCCTCTACACCATGAGTATACTGTCAGTTTGCCTTGTCCTCTACACAGTGAGTATTCTGTCAGTTTGCCTTGTCCTATACACCGTGAGTATTCTGTCAGTTTGCCTTGTCCTATACACAGTGAGTATTCTGTCAGTTTGCCTTGTCCTCTACACCGTGAGTATTCTGTCATTTTGCCTTGTCCTCTACACTGTGAGTATTCTGTCAGTTTGCCTTGTCCTCTACACCGTGAGTATTCTGTCAGTTTGCCTTGTCCTCTACACTGTGAGTATTCTGTCAGTTTGCCTTGTCCTCTACACCGTGAGTATTCTGTCATTTTGCCTTGTCCTCTACACAGTGAGTATTCTGTCATTTTACCTTGTCCTCTACACCGTGAGTATTCTGTCAGTTTGCCTTGTCCTCTACACAGTGAGTATTCTGTCAGTTTGCCTTGTCCTTTACACAGTGAGTATTCTGTCAGTTTGCCTTGTCCTCTACACCGTGAGTATTCTGTCAGTTTGCCTTGTCCTCTACACTGTGAGTATTCTGTCAGTTTGCCTTGTCCTCTACACTGTGAGTATTCTGTCATTTTGCCTTGTCCTCTACACACTGAGTATTCTGTCATTTTACCTTGTCCTCTACACTGTGAGTATTCTGTCAGTTTGCCTTGTCCTCTACACAGTGAGTATTCTGTCAGTTTGCCTTGTCCTCTACACAGTGAGTATTCTGTCATTTTGCCTTGTCCTCTACACTGTGAGTATTCTGTCAGTTTGCCTTGTCCTCTACACCGTGAGTATTCTGTCAGTTTGCCTTGTCCTCTACACAGTGAGTATTCTGTCAGTTTGCCTTGTCCTCTACACAGTGAGTATTCTGTCAGTTTGCCTTGTCCTCTACACAGTGAGTATTCTGTCAGTTTGCCTTGTCCTCTACACCGTGAGTATACTGTCAGTTTGCCTTGTCC